>NC_065451.1:87859047-88459047 GCF_917563875.1 Diabrotica virgifera virgifera | reverse complement strand
CAAAAGCTTGCTCACATTTTACCTTCTTTATCGCAAACCTCTCCTACGATTTTCACTTGTAGGATTAACTGTGGTATTTCATATTTAGCTCCCCTTAATATGTGCCCAAGGTAACTAATCTTGCATTTGTTAACTAATCCAAAGAGTGCTCTTTCAACGCCGGCTCTCTTAAGGACGTCATCGTTACAAACTCTATCCACGCACGATATACGCATCAGTCTTCTCAATGACCACATTTCAAATTCTTTAAAGATAAGATGTAGTGCAAGTGAATTATATCATTTAGCTAATCTGACCATACTTTTTCAAGCTTCCAAAATCTTGTTTAACATGTTTAGATGTATTTAAATTAAATTGATATATAGATATCTTTATTTTCAAATTAGCAACCTAATATAAAAACACGCATACAAATATACACATGACACACTTCTGATATGCAAGCACTAATGCAATGAAAATCTATAAGAATAATTTTGGCTGCATCATATAAATAATAGAGTTCGCCGATTCCAACTGTGTCCTTACTGATATTCTAAGAAATTGCAGTTGTTCCAAAAACTCTTTACTTAAATCTGAGGGGGGCGCAGAAACTAATTTACTGGCTTCTGCAAAAAATTCTAGGTCCGATTTGAAAAGATATCCACTTCTAGGATATAAGACTTCGTTCAAATCGTCGTTCACTTTATACATACTCATAAATCTAGCTTGAATTTATTGAATGACTACATTTAGATTTTCGAAAAACACGCCTACACTATACTATATCTTTCTTCAGAGTTTGAAAAGCATTGATCTTGTAATATTCTGATTTTAAAAGTACAGGACAATCCGCCAATTTAAAATGTTTTACGTGTATTAGCATGTTTCTATCTTTTACGTCCTGGTGGACAACTCCTTTATCATTCAGGCAGCGTCACCGCCAGGCAGACGTCATGGATACAATCCCAATACACCAGCACTGGTACGTCCATGGTGTTCCTGACGTAGTCGGCTAGGGTCGTCTGTGATAGTTCCATCATCAATTAGATCTCCATCTTCTCCTGCCATCCCATAATGTATTTTACAATGTGGGAGTGACACCCCACTTTTTCGAAATTTTCTATTTCTTTTTTGACGTCAAATGCTTGCTCACGTTTTACCTTCTTTATCGCACACCTCTCCTAAGATTTTCACATGTAGGATTAACTTTGGTATTTCATATTTAGCTCCCCTTAATATGTGCCCAAGGTAACTAATCTTGCATTTGTTAACTAATCCAAAGAGTGCTCTTTCAACGCCGGCTCTCTTAAGGACGTGATCGTTACGAACTCTCCACGCACGGTATACGCATCATTCTTCTCAGTGACCACATTTCAAATGCTTTAAAGATAATATGGAGTGCAAGTGAATTTTATCATTTAGCTAATCTGACCATACTTTTTCATACTTCCAAAATCTTATTTAACATGTTTAGATGTGTTTAAATGAAATAGATATATAGATATCTTTATTTTGAAATTGGCAACCTAAGATACAAAAACATGCATACAAATATACACAGGACACACTTATGATATGCAAGCACTGTAATGCAATGAAAATATATAAGAATAATTTTGTCTGTATCATATAAATAATAGAGTTCGCCGATTTCAACTGTGTCCTTAATGATATTCTAAAAAATTGCAGATGTTCCAAAAACTCTTTACTTAAATCTGAGGGGGCGCAGAAACTAATTTACTGGCTTCTGCAAAAAATTGTAGGTCCGATTTGAAAAGATATCTACTTCTAGGATATAAGACTTCGTTCAAATCGTCGTTCACTTTATACATACTCATAAATCTAGCTTGAATTTATTGAATGACTACATTGAGATTTTCGAAAAACACGCCTACACTAGATCTTTCTTCAGAGTTTGAAAAGCGTTGATCTTATAATATTCTGATTTTAAAAGTACAGGACAATTAATTGTATAACTTTTAATGGGGTAATCCCGTCAATAAATAAAATAAAATAAAAAAAAATAGCAAGAAATAAATCACCAATCAGTGGAAGAAGTACAAGTCAACTGTGCAAAAGATGGAGTGACCATCTTCCATAGACGTATCAATCTGCCAATGAACAAGCAGAATTGCTTAGGTATAAAGAGAAAAAAGAAGAAAAAGAAAATGGATAAAGCGGCAATGAATAACTAAAAATAACTTACTAGTAAACCGGCATAATTCTTTGGCATGTTTTCTATTAGACCTCTTCAAACGTTTGAAAACGTCAAAGTCATCAGGATCCTCTATCGAACTATCGATTATATCTGGGGATTTCTGATTTCTATCTTCACTATTTGTGTTTGTATGTTTCGCATCAGGATCTTCATATGAACTTTCTATTATATCAGACGGATTTTCATCTTCAATGTTTGTGTTTGCATCTTTCATATCATTAGAAGCCTGAACACTTAAATTTTCTTCAGGTGGTATGTACATACTAGAGCTTCCATTATCTTGTGGACTATTAGTATCTCTTGATTTTTCAACTGTGATACCTGTTGTTGCAACTGTTTCCTGTAACTGTAACCTTCTTGTTTTTAATATATTTCTTAACGCGGGTTGAATTTTTTTTTGTCAAATATGAAACATATTTTTCAAAATCGTCTTCATCTTTCGATTGCATTTTTGAATTTCTCAAATTAATCTGTAAATTTAAATTAAGCTGATTAATTTAAAATGTTTTACGTGTATTAGTATGTTTCTATCTTTTACATCCAGGTGGACAGCTCCTTTATCATTCAGGAACGTCAACGCCAGGCAGACGTCATGGATACAATCCCAATACACCAGCACTGGTACGTCCATGGTGTTTTTTTCAAGCACTAATGCAATGAAAATCTATAAGAATAATTTTGGCTGCATCATATAAATAATAGAGTTCGCCGATTCTAACTGTGTCCTTAATGATATTCTAAAAAATTGCAGTTGTTCCAAAAACTCTTTACTTAAATCTGAGGGGGTGCAGAAACTAATTTACTGGCTTGTGCAAAAAATTCTAGATCCGATTTGAAAAGATATCCACTTCTAGGATATAAGACTTTGTTCACTTCGTTCAAATCGTCGTTCACTTTATACATACTCATAAATCTAGCTTGAATTTATAGAATGACTACTTTGAGATTTTGGAAAAACACGCCTACACTATATCTTTCTTCAGAGTTTGAAAAGCGTTGATCTTGTAATATTCTGATTTTAAAAGTACAGGACAATCCGCCATTTAAAATGTTTTACGTGTATTAGTATGTTTCTATCTTTTACTTTCTAGTGGACAACTCCATTATCATTCAGGCAGCGTCACCGCCAGGCAGACGTCATGGATACAATCCCAATACACCAGCACTGGTACGTCCATGGTGTTCCTGACATAGTCGGCTAGGCTCGTCTGTGATAGTTCCATCATCAATTAGATCTCCATCTTCTCCTGCCATCCCATAATGTATTTTACAATGTGGGAGTGACACCCCACTTTTTCGAAATTTTCTATTTCTTTTTTGACGTCAAAAGCTTGCTCACATTTTACCTTCTTTATCGCAAACCTCTCCTACGATTTTCACTTGTAGGATTAACTGTGGTATTTCATATTTAGCTCCCCTTAATATGTGCCCAAGGTAACTAATCTTGCATTTGTTAACTAATCCAAAGAGTGCTCTTTCAACGCCGGCTCTCTTAAGGACGTCATCGTTACAAACTCTATCCACGCACGATATACGCATCAGTCTTCTCAATGACCACATTTCAAATTATTTAAAGATAATATGTAGTGCAAGTGAATTATATCATTTAGCTAAACTGACCATACTTTTTCAAGTTTCCAAAATCTTTTTTAACATGTTTAGATGTATTTAAATTAAATTGATATATAGATATCTTTATTTTCAAATTAGCAACCTAACATACAAAAACACGCATACAAATATACACATGACACAGTTCTGATATGCAAGCACTAATGCAATGAAAATCTATAAGAATAATTTTGGCTGCATCATATAAATAATAGAGTTCGCCGATTCCAACTGTGTCCTTACTGATATTCTAAGAAATTGCAGTTGTTCCAAAAACTCTTTACTTAAATCTGAGGGGGGCGCAGAAACTAATTTACTGGCTTCTGCAAAAAATTCTAGGTCCGATTTGAAAAGATATCCACTTCTAGGATATAAGACTTTGTTCACTTCGTTCAAATCGTCGTTTACTTTATACATACTCATAAATCTAGCTTGAATTTATTGAATGACTACTTTGAGATTTTCGAAAAACACCCCTACACTATATCTTTCTTCAGAGTTTGAAAAGCGTTGATCTTGTAATATTCTGATTTTAACAGTACAGGACAATCCGCCATTTAAAATGTTTTACGTGTATTAGTATGTTTCTATCTTTTACGTCCTGGTGGACAACTCCTTTATCATTCAGGCAGCGTCGCCGCCAGGCAGACGTTATGGATACAATCCCAATACACCAGCACTGGTGCGTCCATGGTGTTCCTGACGTAGTCGGCTAGGCTCGTCTGTGATAGTTCCATCATCAATTAGATCTCCATCTTCTCTTGCCATCCATGTGGGAGTGACACCCCACTTTTTCGAAATTTTCTATTTCTTTTTTGACGTCAAAAGCTTGCTCACGTTTTACCTTCTTTATCGTAAACCGCTCCTACGATTTTCACTTGTAGGATTAACTGTGGTATTTCATATTTAGCTCCCCTTAATATGTGCCCAAGGTAACTAATCTTGCATTTGTTAACTAATCCAAAGAGTGCTCTTTCAACGCCGGCTCTCTTAAGAACGTCATCGTTACAAACTCTATCCACGCACGATATACGCATCAGTCTTCTCAATGACCACATTTCAAATTCTTTAAAGATAATATGTAGTGCAAGTGAATTATATCATTTAGCTAATCTGACCATACTTTTTCAAGCCTCCAAAATCTTGTTTAACATGTTTAGATGTATTTAAATTAAATTGATATATAGATATCTTTATTTTCAAATTAGCAACCTAATATACAAAAACACGCATACAAATATACACATGACACACTTCTGATATGCAAGCACTAATGCAATGAAAATCTATAAGAATAATTTTGGCTGCATCATATAAATAATAGAGTTCGCCGATTCCAACTGTGTCCTTACTGATATTCTAAGAAATTGCAGTTGTTCCAAAAACTCTTTACTTAAATCTGAGGGGGGCGCAGAAACTAATTTACTGGCTTCTGCAAAAAATTCTAGGTCCGATTTGAAAAGATATCCACTTCTAGGATATAAGACTTCGTTCAAATCGTCGTTCACTTTATACATACTCATAAATCTAGCTTGAATTTATTGAATGACTACATTTAGATTTTCGAAAAACACGCCTACACTATACTATATCTTTCTTCAGAGTTTGAAAAGCGTTGATCTTGTAATATTCTGATTTTAAAAGTACAGGACAATCCGCCAATTTAAAATGTTTTACGTGTATTAGCATGTTTCTATCTTTTACGTCCTGGTGGACAACTATATTATCATTCAGGCAGCATCACCGCCAGGCAGACGTCATGGATACAATCCCAATACACCAGCACTGGTACGTCCATGGTGTTCCTGACGTAATCGGCTAGGCTCGTCTGTGATAGTTCCATCATCAATTAGATCTCCATCTTCTCCTGCCATCCCATAATGTATTTTACAATGTGGGAGTGACACCCCACTTTTTCGAAATTTTCTATTTCTTTTTTGACGTCAAAAGCTTGCTCACGTTTTACCTTCTTTATCGCACACCTCTCCTACGATTTTCACATGTAGGATTAACTTTGGTATTTCATATTTAGCTCCCCTTAATATGTGCCCAAGGTAACTAATCTTGCATTTGTTAACTAATCCAAAGAGTGCTCTTTCAACGCTGGCTCTCTTAAGGACGTCATCGTTACGAACTCTCGACGCACGGTATACGCATCATTCTTCTCAGTGACCACATTTCAAATGCTTTAAAGATAATATGGAGTGCAAGTGAATTTTATCATTTAGCTAATCTGACCATACTTTTTCATACTTCCAAAATCTTATTTAACATGTTTAGATGTGTTTAAATGAAATAGATATATAGATATCTTTATTTTGAAATTGGCAACCTAAGATACAAAAACATGCATACAAATATACACAGGACACACTTCTGATATGCAAGCACTGTAATGCAATGAAAATATATAAGAATAATTTTGTCTGTATCATATAAATAATAGAGTTCGCCGATTTCAACTGTGTCCTTAATGATATTCTAAAAAATTGCAGATGTTCCAAAAACTCTTTACTTAAATCTGAGGGGGCGCAGAAACTAATTTACTGGCTTCTGCAAAAAATTGTAGGTCCGATTTGAAAAGATATCTACTTCTAGGATATAAGACTTCGTTCAAATCGTCGTTCACTTTATACATACTCATAAATCTAGCTTGAATTTATTGAATGACTACATTGAGATTTTCGAAAAACACGCCTACACTAGATCTTTCTTCAGAGTTTGAAAAGCGTTGATCTTATAATATTCTGATTTTAAAAGTACAGGACAATTAATTGTATAACTTTTAATGGGGTAATCCCGTCAATAAATAAAATAAAATAAAAAAAATAGCAAGAAATAAATCACCAATCAGTGGAAGAAGTACAAGTCAACTGTGCAAAAGATGGAGTGACCATCTTCCATAGACGTATCAATCTGCCAATGAACAAGCAGAATTGCTTAGGTATAAAGAGAAAAAAGAAGAAAAAGAAAATGGATAAAGCGGCAATGAATAACTAAAAATAACTTACTAGTAAACCGGCATAATTCTTTGGCATGTTTTCTATTAGACCTCTTCAAACGTTTGAAAACGTCAAAGTCATCAGGATCCTCTATCGAACTATCGATTATATCTGGGGATTTCTGATTTCTATCTTCACTATTTGTGTTTGTATGTTTCGCATCAGGATCTTCATATGAACTTTCTATTATATCAGACGGATTTTCATCTTCAATGTTTGTGTTTGCATCTTTCATATCATTAGAAGCCTGAACAATTAAATTTTCTTCAGGTGGTATGTACATACTAGAGCTTCCATTATCTTGTGGACTATTAGTATCTCTTGATTTTTCAACTGTGATACCTGTTGTTGCAACTGTTTCCTGTAACTGTAACCTTCTTGTTTTTAATATATTTCTTAAGGCGGGTTGAATTTTTTTTTGTCAAATATGAAACATATTTTTCAAAATCGTCTTCATCTTTCGATTGCATTTTTGAATTTCTCAAATTAATCTGTAAATTTAAATTAAGCTGATTAATTTAAAATGTTTTACGTGTATTAGTATGTTTCTATCTTTTACATCCAGGTGGACAGCTCCTTTATCATTCAGGAACGTCAACGCCAGGCAGACGTCATGAATACAATCCCAATACACCAGCACTGGTACGTCCATGGTGTTTTTTTCAAGCACTAATGCAATGAAAATCTATAAGAATAATTTTGGCTGCATCATATAAATAATAGAGTTCGCCGATTCTAACTGTGTCCTTAATGATATTCTAAAAAATTGCAGTTGTTCCAAAAACTCTTTACTTAAATCTGAGGGGGTGCAGAAACTAATTTACTGGCTTGTGCAAAAAATTCTAGATCCGATTTGAAAAGATATCCACTTCTAGGATATAAGACTTTGTTCACTTCGTTCAAATCGTCGTTCACTTTATACATACTCATAAATCTAGCTTGAATTTATAGAATGACTACTTTGAGATTTTGGAAAAACACGCCTACACTATATCTTTCTTCAGAGTTTGAAAAGCGTTGATCTTGTAATATTCTGATTTTAAAAGTACAGGACAATCCGCCATTTAAAATGTTTTACGTGTATTAGTATGTTTCTATCTTTTACTTTCTAGTGGACAACTCCATTATCATTCAGGCAGCGTCACCGCCAGGCAGACGTCATGGATACAATCCCAATACACCAGCACTGGTACGTCCATGGTGTTCCTGACATAGTCGGCTAGGCTCGTCTGTGATAGTTCCATCATCAATTAGATCTCCATCTTCTCCTGCCATCCCATAATGTATTTTACAATGTGGGAGTGACACCCCACTTTTTCGAAATTTTCTATTTCTTTTTTGACGTCAAAAGCTTGCTCACATTTTACCTTCTTTATCGCAAACCTCTCCTACGATTTTCACTTGTAGGATTAACTGTGGTATTTCATATTTAGCTCCCCTTAATATGTGCCCAAGGTAACTAATCTTGCATTTGTTAACTAATCCAAAGAGTGCTCTTTCAACGCCGGCTCTCTTAAGGACGTCATCGTTACAAACTCTATCCACGCACGATATACGCATCAGTCTTCTCAATGACCGCATTTCAAATTTTTTAAAGATAATATGTAGTGCAAGTGAATTATATCATTTAGCTAAACTGACCATACTTTTTCAAGCTTCCAAAATCTTGTTTAACATGTTTAGATGTATTTAAATTAAATTGATATATAGATATCTTTATTTTCAAATTAGCAACCTAACATACAAAAACACGCATACAAATATACACATGACACAGTTCTGATATGCAAGCACTAATGCAATGAAAATCTATAAGAATAATTTTGGCTGCATCATATAAATAATAGAGTTCGCCGATTCCAACTGTGTCCTTACTGATATTCTAAGAAATTGCAGTTGTTCCAAAAACTCTTTACTTAAATCTGAGGGGGGCGCAGAAACTAATTTACTGGCTTCTGCAAAAAATTCTAGGTCCGATTTGAAAAGATATCCACTTCTAGGATATAAGACTTTGTTCACTTCGTTCAAATCGTCGTTTACTTTATACATACTCATAAATCTAGCTTGAATTTATTGAATGACTACTTTGAGATTTTCGAAAAACACCCCTACACTATATCTTTCTTCAGAGTTTGAAAAGCGTTGATCTTATAATATTCTGATTTTAAAAGTACAGGACAATTAATTGTATAACTTTTAATGGGGTAATCCCGTCAATAAATAAAAAAAAAATAAAAAAAAATAGCAAGAAATAAAGCACCAATCGGTGGAAGAAGTACAAGTCAACTGTGCAAAAGATGGAGTGACCATCTTCCATAGACGTATCAATCTGCCAATGAACAAGCAGAATTGCTTAGGTATAAAGAGAAAAAAGAAGAAAAAGAAAATGGATAAAGCGGCAATGAATAATTAAAAAAAACTTACTAGTAAACCGGCATAATTCTTTGGCATGTTTTCTATTAGACCTCTTCAAACGTTTGAAAACGTCAAAGTCATCAGGATCCTCTATCGAAGTATCGATTATATCTGGGGATTTCTGATTTCTATCTTCACTATTTGTGTTTGTATGTTTCGCATCAGGATCTTCATATGAACTTTCTATTATATCAGACGGATTTTCATCTTCACTGTTTGTGTTTGCATCTTTCATATCATTAGAAGCCTGAACACTTAAATTTTCTTCAGGTGGTATGTACATACTAGAGCTTCCATTATCTTGTGGACTATTAGTATCTCTTGATTTTTCAACTGTGATACCTGTTGTTGCAACTGTTTCCTGTAACTGTAACCTTCTTGTTTTTAATATATTTCTTAAGGCGGGTTGAATTTTTTTTTTGTCAAATATGAAACATATTTTTCAAAATCGTCTTCATCTTTCGATTGCATTTTTGAATTTCTCAAATTATTCTGTAAATTTAAATTAAGCTGATTAATTTCTTCAGGTGGTATGTACATACTAGAGCTTCCATTATCTTGTGGACTATTAGTATCTCTTGATTTTTCAACTGTGATACCTGTTGTTGCAACTGTTTCCTGTAACTGTAACTTTCTTGTTTTTAATATATTTCTTAAGGCGGGTTGAATTTTTTTTTGTCAAATATGAAACATATTTTTCAAAATCGTCTTCATCTTTCGATTGCATTTTTGAATTTCTCAAATTAATCTGTAAATTTAAATTAAGCTGATTAATTTAAAATGTTTTACGTGTATTAGTATGTTTCTATCTTTTACATCCTGGTGGACAGCTCCTTTATCATTCAGGAACGTCAACGCCAGGCAGACGTCATGGATACAATCCCAATACACCAGCACTGGTACGTCCATGGTGTTTTTTTCAAGCACTAATGCAATGAAAATCTATAAGAATAATTTTGGCTGCATCATATAAATAATAGAGTTCGCCGATTCTAACTGTGTCCTTAATGATATTCTAAAAAATTGCAGTTGTTCCAAAAACTCTTTACTTAAATCTGAGGGGGCGCAGAAACTAATTTACTGGCTTGTGCAAAAAATTCTAGATCCGATTTGAAAAGATATCCACTTCTAGGATATAAGACTTTGTTCACTTCGTTCAAATCGTCGTTCACTTTATACATACTCATAAATCTAGCTTGAATTTATTGAATGACTACTTTGAGATTTTGGAAAAACACGCCTACACTATATCTTTCTCCAGAGTTTGAAAAGCGTTGATCTTGTAATATTCTGATTTTAAAAGAACAGGACAATCCGCCATTTAAAATGTTTTACGTGTATTAGTATGTTTCTATCTTTTACTTTCTAGTGGACAACTCCATTATCATTCAGGCAGCGTCACCGCCAGGCAGACGTCATGGATACAATCCCAATACACCAGCACTGGTACTTCCATGGTGTTCCTGACGTAGTCGGCTAGGCTCGTCTGTGATAGTTCCATCATCAATTAGATCTCCATCTTCTCCTGCCATCCATGTGGGAGTGACACCCCACTTTTTCGAAATTTTCTATTTCTTTTTTGACGTCAAAAGCTTGCTCACGTTTTACCTTCTTTATCGTAAACCTCTCGTACGATTTTCACTTGTAGGATTAACTGTGGTATTTCATATTTAGCTCCCCTTAATATGTGCCCAAGGTAACTAATCTTGCATTTGTTAACTATCCAAAGAGTGCTCTTTCAACGCCGGCTCTCTTAAGGACGTCATCGTTACGAACTCTCCACGCACGGTATACGCATCATTCTTCTCAGTGACCACATTTCAAATGCTTTAAAGATAATATGGAGTGCAAGTAAATTTTATCATTTAGCTAATCTGACCATACTTTTTCATACTTCCAAAATCTTGTTTAACATGTTTAGATGTGTTTAAATGAAATAGATATATAGATATCTTTATTTTGAAATTGGCAACCTAAGATACAAAAACATGCATACAAATATACACAGGACACACTTCTGATATGCAAGCACTGTAATGCAATGAAAATATATAAGAATAATTTTGTCTGCATCATATAAATAATAGAGTTCGCCGATTCCAACTGTGTCCTTAATGATATTCTAAAAAATTGCAGATGTTCAAAAAACTCTTTACTTAAATCTGAGGGGGCGCAGAAACTAATTTACTGGCTTCTGCAAGAAATTGTAGGTCCGATTTGAAAAGATATCTACTTCTAGGATATAAGACTTCGTTCAAATCGTCGTTCACTTTATACATACTCATAAATCTAGCTTGAATTTATTGAATGACTACATTGAGATTTTCGAAAAACACGCCTACACTATATCTTTCTTCAGAGTTTGAAAAGCGTTGATCTTATAATATTCTGATTTTAAAAGTACAGGACAATTAATTGTATAACTTTTAATGGGGTAATCCCGTCAATAAATAAAATAAAATAAAAAAAAATAGCAAGAAATAAATCACCAATCAGTGGAAGAAGTACAAGTCAACTGTGCAAAGGATGGAGTGACCATCTTCCATAGACGTATCAATCTGCCAATGAACAAGCAGAATTGCTTAGGTATAAAGAGAAAAAAGAAGAAAAAGAAAATGGATAAAGCGGCAATGAATAATTAAAAATAACTTACTAGTAAACCGGCATAATTCTTTGGCATGTTTTCTATTAGACCTCTTCAAACGTTTGAAAACGTCAAAGTCATCAGGATCCTCTATCGAACTATCGATTATATCTGGGGATTTCTGATTTCTATCTTCACTATTTGTGTTTGTATGTTTCGCATCAGGATCTTCATATGAACTTTCTATTATATCAGACGGATTTTCATCTTCACTGTTTGTGTTTGCATCTTTCATATCATTAGAAGCCTGAACACTTAAATTTTCTTCAGGTGGTATGTACATACTAGAGCTTCCATTATCTTGTGGACTATTAGTATCTCTTGATTTTTCAACTGTGATACCTGTTGATGCAACTGTTTTCTGTAACTGTAACCTTCTTGTTTTTAATATATTTCTTAAGGCGGGTTGAATTTTTTTTTGTCAAATATGAAACATATTTTTCAAAATCGTCTTCATCTTTCGATTGCAATTTTGAATTTCTCAAATTAATCTGTAAATTTAAATTAAGCTGATTAATTTAAAATGTTTTACGTGTGTGGTATTATAATATCACCCTGTACAAAATATGTTTAAAACTCATTCAAAGTCATTAATCCATGTAGTATCTGTTCTTGTATCAATAACCGCAAGTAACATTGAATTGTCATGTTTTGTTATTATTTAAATGTGTATATAAACATTAACTCGGTGGAGAAAGATTATTGTACTCAGTAGTTAATTATTGTACTAGGTCGTTACTGTTATATGTAAACACGTTGTTATAGTTAGTCATTGATGGACTTGAATGTAAATATAATGTATCGGAACCAAGAAAGAGAGTTTTAATTAGTTTGGACCTAAAAGGCATTATACATCACACTATTTAATACATGGCTGATCCTGCAGATTAGAGGAGAATCTTCTGTAAGGAGCAAAGATGGCGGCACCAGATTGGAAACACCGACGGCGGAAAATGGACCAGACCAGGACAGGAAGAATGCAGAGAACCCAGTGAAAAAAGACACAAGTGATAAAATGTAAGTAAGAATGTCTATCTTTATTAAAAATGCTTCCCTCGTTTTTATGTTATTATTGAACATTGAGTATTTATCTTTGCTGATTTTTGAATAATTTATGAAGTATCGATTTTTTTTTTAAGAATATCTATGAATTTTGAAATATGAAGTGATTTTTGAATTGAATATTTTTATCAAAGTTTATTATATATGCTATTATTGAATTTTGAATTTTATCGAATTTATTTGAAAAATCTCTATCCGATTTCTATTTCTAGTACGGTTATTTTTGAATATTTTATGGAATCTCGAATTTTTTTTTCAAAAATTTCTATCGAATTTTGGGATATGAACTGATTTTTAATATTTTTATCTAACTTTTGCATATGCTATTTTTGAATTTTTATTGATTTTTTTTCGAATATGTATACCACTATTGAATTTTATTAGCAGTTGTTTTTGTTATTGATCTTTTAGATACATTTTTATCGATTTTGTGTTAAATTTTGTATGATGTGAACCTGAATTAATAATTTTTGTGTGACTAATGATATATAAATGATATTTTTTAATGAATAATGATTAGTGATGACATACGTTGATATAAGAGCTTAAGATAAACTTTGCTGTAAACAAAAAATACATTTTTAACGAACCGACCTGATGAGTCGAGATAAAGAATTTGGAGAAGAACTATATAGATAAGAAGAAGAACTAACAATATTATAAGCTAAATATTATGAGGCAACTTGAGACAATAAGAAACCCACTTCTCTTGTCAAATTAGGAAGGTACTAATGATTTATAGAAGCTTGAAAGCTTATTAGAGACCCACTCTGTGTTTTGAGAGTACCTATTTTATTCATGATTATTCGTGAATAAACAACGGCCTCAAAGCAAGGGATTGAGGTTGTGAAATTTGTAAAAGAATTTGATCTGGCCAACGATGTTATACCCGCTTCTGTTAAGGTAGATTGTAGAGGTTTCGTGGCTAGTATTGAGTATTATGATTGTTATATGGAATATGTAGAAGAATTGGAACTTTTCTCTCGAGTAAAGCCACTTTGATTAGTCGAACGTAGGCATTGAGGGATAAGTAAAGGAAGTGATTATTATGATGTTATATTATGAAATGATATATTGATGATTAAATGACAAATGATTGTTATATGAAGATGAATTATGTACACTGTAGAAGTGTTATTATGTGGAGAAAAATGAAGAAATATAGTTATAGTACCAGACAAGAAGAAGAGAGAGAGAAAAAAAAATAATTTTATTAAAATATGTGGGAAAAATGGAACAAGGAAAATAAAATTTGTCAGAAATGTCAAAATAAAGCAGAATTAAGAATAATATCAAATAAGTAGCTAATCATTGAATTATGTCTAAGAATTAAAGTTGTAAATTTTTTTTCTCTAAAGTAATGTAAATTATAAATAACTTATTTTTAAATGTAGATAATGAATTCAGGTTAAATTTTCGCGTAAAATGGAAGTGTTTGAATTAAGGATAGACAATATCTTACAATAAGTGTTAGTAGATAGTAAGCAAAGGGACACAAAAAGTGAAGTTCTTAGATAGATTAAATATTTATTATAGGTACAAGAGAGTTATTAGAAGTTTTTTAGAGACATATTAAAAGTTTTAGAGAGATTACATTTCTATTATAGGTACAATATTCTAAAGTTAGTAAGGTGTATATAAATAAATCAAAATAAGACTGAAATAATAAGATGAAATAGCAAAGTAACGTTAAATTATTTTTTTATACCATAATATATATACTATTTAATAGAAGTTTAGGTAATATTTAGCTTAGCTTAGGAAGTATTAAAGTCGAGATTTTATCACAATTAAATTAGTTACGGCTTATAGGCACTAAAAGACTATTTAAAAGTTAGGATCAATTTCATTCACTGTGGACACTGTTTTGATGAAGTGAATTAGTGAACGAAAAAAAAAGGACGAAAAGACACGACGTGAAAGTACGTGAACTAGTAATAGGTTATAAAATACCAGTTTTAGTATAGGGAAAATATGAACTTTTGTGTAAAATAGGAAAAAGAATATACATGTTTAGGGAAAAATCGATTGATCTGAAATGTACCATGTTACAGTTAGTTAGGATAGTTAGGAAATTTAATTTTTGAATAGTATTAGGTAATCATAAACACTCTGTGAAAGGGAAAGAGGGATATACACTCAGATATTCTTCTTCTCTTCTTAGGACTTTCTTTTTTTTTTTTTAAAACGGCGATGATAGACAATCAATCTTATTTTAAAAATATGTAATTTTAACAAAACGAGGAGGTGTGGTATTATAATATCACCCTGTACAAAATATGTTTAAAACTCATTCAAAGTCATTAATCCATGTAGTATCTGTTCTTGTATCAATAACCGCAAGTAACATTGAAATTGTCATGTTTTGTTATTATTTAAATGTGTATATAAACATTAACTCGGTGGAGAAAGATTATTGTACTCAGTAGTTAATTATTGTACTAGGTCGTTACTGTTATATGTAAACACGTTGTTATAGTTAGTCATTGATGGACTTGAATGTAAATATAATGTATCGGAACCAAGAAAGAGAGTTTTAATTAGTTTGGACCTAAAAGGCATTATACATCACACTATTTAATACACGTGTATTAGTATGTTTCTATCTTTTACATCCTGGTGGACAGCTCCTTTATCATTCAGGAACGTCAACGCCAGGCAGACGTCATGGATACAATCCCAATACACCAGCACTGGTACGTCCATGGTGTTTTTTTCAAGCACTAATGCAATGAAAATCTATAAGAATAATTTTGGCTGCATCATATAAATAATAGAGTTCGCCGATTCTAACTGTGTCCTTAATGATATTCTAAAAAATTGCAGTTGTTCCAAAAACTCTTTACTTAAATCTGAGGGGGCGCCGAAACTAATTTACTGGCTTGTGCAAAAAATTCTAGGTCCGATTTGAAAAGATATCCACTTCTAGGATATAAGACTTTGTTCACTTCGTTCAAATCGTCGTTCACTTTATACATACTCATAAATCTAGCTTGAATTTATTGAATGACTACTTTGAGATTTTGGAAAAACACGCCTACACTATATCTTTCTTCAGAGTTTGAAAAGCGTTGATCTTGTAATATTCTGATTTTAAAAGTACAGGACAATCCGCCATTTAAAATGTTTTACGTGTATTAGTATGTTTCTATCTTTTACTTTCTAGTGGACAACTCCATTATCATTCAGGCAGCGTCACCGCCAGGCAGACGTCATGGATACAATCCCAATACACCAGCACTGGTACGTCCATGGTGTTCCTGACGTAGTCGGCTAGGCTCGTCTGTGATAGTTCCATCATCAATTAGATCTCCATCTTCTCCTGCCATCCCATAATGTATTTTACAATGTGGGAGTGACACCCCACTTTTTCGAAATTTTCTATTTCTTTTTTGACGTCAAAAGCTTGCTCACATTTTACCTTCTTTATCGCAAACCTCTCCTACGATTTTCACTTGTAGGATTAACTGTGGTATTTCATATTTAGCTCCCCTTAATATGTGCCCAAGGTAACTAATCTTGCATTTGTTAACTAATCCAAAGAGTGCTCTTTCAACGCCGGCTCTCTTAAGGACGTCATCGTTACAATCTCTATCCACGCACGATATACGCATCAGTCTTCTCAATGACCACATTTCAAATTCTTTAAAGATAATATGTAGTGCAAGTGAATTATATCATTTAGCTAATCTGACCATACTTTTTCAAGCTTCCAAAATCTTGTTTAACATGTTTAGATGTATTTAAATTAAATTGATATATAGATATCTTTATTTTCAAATTAGCAACCTAATATACAAAAACACGCATACAAATATACACATGACACACTTCTGATATGCAAGCACTAATGCAATGAAAATCTATAAGAATAATTTTGGCTGCATCATATAAATAATAGAGTTCGCCGATTCCAACTTTGTCCTTACTGATATTCTAAGAAATTGCAGTTGTTCCAAAAACTCTTTACTTAAATCTGAGGGGGGCGCAGAAACTAATTTACTGGCTTCTGCAAAAAATTCTAGGTCCGATTTGAAAAGATATCCACTTCTAGGATATGAGACTTCGTTCAAATCGTCGTTCACTTTATACATACTCATAAATCTAGCTTGAATTTATTGAATGACTACATTTAGATTTTCGAAAATCACGCCTACACTATACTATATCTTTCTTCAGAGTTTGAAAAGCGTTGATCTTGTAATATTCTGATTTTAAAAGTACAGGACAATCCGCCAATTTAAAATGTTTTACGTGTATTAGCATGTTTCTATCTTTTACGTCCTGGTGGACAACTCCTTTATCATTCAGGAACGTCAACGCCAGGCAGGCGTTATGGATACAATCCCAATACACCATCACTGGTACGTCCATGGTGTTCCTAACGTAGTCGGCCAGGGTCGTCTGTGACAGTTCCATCATCAATTAGATCTCCATCTTCTCCTGCCATCCCATAATGTATTTTACAATGTGGGAGTGACACCCCACTTTTTCGAAATTTTCTATTTCTTTTTTGACGTCAAAAGCTTGCTCACGTTTTACCTTCTTTATCGCAAACCTCTCCTACGATTTTCACTTGTAGGATTAACTGTGGTATTTCATATTTAGCTCCCCTTAATATGTGCCCAAGGTAACTAATCTTGCATTTGTTAACTAATCCAAAGAGTGCTCTTTCAACGCCGGCTCTCTTAAGGACGTCATCGGTACAAACTCTATCCACGCACGGTATACGCATCAGTCTTCTCAATGACCACATTTCAAATTCTTTAAAGATAATATGTAGTGCAAGTGAATTATATCATTTAGCTAATCTGACCATACTTTTTCATGCTTCCAAAATCTTGTTTAACATGTTTAGATCTATTTAAATGAAATTGATATA
This sequence comes from Diabrotica virgifera virgifera, assembly GCF_917563875.1. Classification (NCBI taxonomy): domain Eukaryota; kingdom Metazoa; phylum Arthropoda; class Insecta; order Coleoptera; family Chrysomelidae; genus Diabrotica; species Diabrotica virgifera. The sequence goes on along the minus strand of NC_065451.1, from coordinate 88,441,231 downwards.
TAGATATCTTTATTTTCAAATTAGCAACCTAATATAAAAAAACACGCATACTGGTTCGTCCACATAAGTAGGAATAACAATTTTTAATTTTCTTGTTTTTGTAAAGAATATTTTAATTCATTTTCTTTTCAATATTATGGGACACCCCGTATATACGAGTAGGCCAATACCTAATTCAGTGAGTATGTATTAATTTTTATCATTATTTTCAAGTAAAAACCTTAAAGTTTTTTGTATGTAATTACCTGCCTACTCGCCTCATTTTAAAAAGAAAATTCGCCAACCAACTCTCTTGGTTAACAGTCACTTACAATTATTCCGAAAAGTGTATAGAAACTCAATATAGTCCACGCGAGTGATTTATACTTTATACTACTCAGCAATAGCAGTACGAAAAATAGCAGGCCTGCTCCAGCTTGTGCAACGAGAAATGACAAGGTAGGAAATATTTTTATTACAATTTACTTTAAGGTCTGGTTTTTTTACTGTTATTTTTTTTTTATTCTATTTTAAATTCACCCTATGCTAAACAGTCCACTAATAAAGCTCACTGAGTTAGTAATCTCCTCCAAGATGATTTATTGATCCGTTACGAGCCTGATAGATCCATTTTCTATATTTTTTTCTTGCATTTTTCATTTTTCTAAGAGGGTAATATAGTCGGGGAAAGTTTCTTTTAAACCTGAATTGTTTGATTTTATTGTCATACTTTGCTAATTTACAAAGATCAGAATCAAATTCAGGTTATTTAACCGCATTTCCTTTGACTTTATTTTTTTGTTATTCTTTAACATAAGGCGATAAAATGTTCTTTACAAAATTAAAATCACGTATCAATTAGTAAATTGGTTTTTTGTTTGTGCCGATCGTTAGTGGTACCTATACCTCAGTTAATGTTGTTTTTTAAGTAAAAAAGGAACACATTAATGTAAAAGTAATTATTATTAAATTGTCAACGTCGGCCAATAGACAAATTTTGTTATAATAATTATTATACAGGTTGACTCTATTATAGATGAAACTGTGTGTTTATTTTACACAGTAATTTTTATTTAAAGGGTTTATGTTTTATAATTATTTTTTGTCTATAAATATTCAAATAGCAGAGGACATAGTTTTCTATTTTATTAGCACAAAGTTCGGTTGTATTTTATTAATTTTCGTGTGGTGAACCTATTTTATTTCCTAACGCTAATTTCATATTTTTCTAAATTTATTAATTCTACATTTAAATTTACAAAATGGCAGATAAAATTAAAAAATATCAATCTTGAAGACAAGTTGAAGTGCAACAAATGACTGAAATTCATGCTGTTGCTTTAAAGGTAGCTGCTGACGATAAGAATTTTTACCCGGTTTTGGAAGTTATGTATGAAGGATTGGAAAAAATTCGTGACAATTTTTATGATCTTCATAATAAAATAATTATGTTAGTTTCTGAGCAAGATAATGAGGACGCGCTATTTAAAGTCGAAGATGATTGCCGTAGTAATTTTGACAAATTATATTATAAAATTAAATTAACATACGTGCAAGCCTTTAGAAAATCTTCAACATCAAGTCAGCAAACTACATCAACTTCACAGTCTCAAAATCCTTTACCTATAAATTATTTTAATTTACCGAAACCGGAATTGCCATCTTTCAGTGGAAAAATAACTGAATTTAGAAGTTTTATAGATCAGTTTGATGCTCGCGTTCATACTCTTACTTACTTACAACCAATTGACAAATTTAATTTGTTACTATCGTGTTTAAAGGGTGCAGCGCGCGATGCTGTGGATCATATTGACATCACAGCAAACAATTATCCAATTGCCTATGATCTGCTTTGTGAAAGGTTTAATAATGTTAGGGTAATCGCTGCCAATTTATGGAATAACCTTGAAAGTTCACCACAACTGACTTCAGAAGATCCAAAAGAACTACGCAAGTTGTTAGATACATTTTCGAAAAATGTGGCATCTCTAAATAAGCTAGGACTACCCACAGTACATTGGGATTTTATACTTGTTCAAATGATTTTAAAACGATTAACTGTTTCTTTAGTAACACGTTTTGAGCTTTTTCATAATAATTCAACCATCCCAAGCTATAAAAAACTGATTGATTTTTTAAATCAAAGTTGTCTCGCTTTAGATAATATTGATTTTCACACTAAACCAAAATCTAACTTTTCTAAAAAACCTAATTCTTCCAAATCTACATCATTGCTTGCTCAAACAGAACCTGAACCAAAATGTTCTATCTGTAAAACTAATGATACCCATGCCATTTATAAATGCTCCGTTTTTTTGGCAAAATCTCCTGTAGATCGATTTCAATTAATAAAAAAGAACAAGATGTGTATTAACTGTCTTGGATCACATCGTTCTAGCCTATGCAAATCTACATGGACTTGTCACTCGTGCCATAAAAAACATCATACACTCCTTTGCTTCTCCTCTTCTAAGAAAGAAGAGAATGTTCAAGATTCGGCGGCATCCACTTTAAATTCAACGACTGGATCATCCGTTTCTGTGTGTTTTTCTTCCGCTGATAAAAGTACTTTGCTTTCCACTGCATGTATTGAGGTGCTTGATTGTCACGGTAACTACCAACCTGTTAGGTGTCTGTTAGATTCGGGAAGCATGACGTCCTTCATCTGTCAAAAGACCCTTAGGCGTTTAGGTTTACGTCCCATGAAAACTTCAGCTAACATCCAAGGATTAGGTTCTATGCAGTCGACCACTAATTTAGGTGGGGTTACCATTTCTTTTAAACCAGTACGTAAATCTTCTCCTATTTTGACAACCGATGCGTTAGTCTTGACAAAAATCTGTGAGGATCAGCCTTTATGTAATTTAGAAGTTAATACTTGGCCCCATATTGCTAATTTAAAGTTAGCAGATGATAACTTCTTTCGTAGAGGATCCATCGACATTCTTTTAGGAGCTGATGTATTCTCTACAATTCTTTTGGATGGACATATTTACGGCAATCAAGATCAACCTGATGCAATTAATACTATATTTGGCTATGTGCTTATGGGAAAAGTAAATATTTCAAAGGCACCTACTCTTACTTCTTTATTTTGCCAAGTTGAAGATACGGTTTCTTTGGATCAGCAAATAAAGAAATTCTGGGAATTAGAAGCAGTCCCTGAAGTTTTTTGCTTAGCTCCTGATGACGCTAAAGTGGAAAATATGTTTATGAATACTTATACGCGTGAACATTCAGGACGCTTTGTAGTAGATCTACCTTTTAAGGAAGAAAATCCTGTCTTTCCTAATATTAGATCACTTGCTCTTAGTAGGTTTTATTCATTAGAAAGAAGGCTTCAAAAATCTCCTGAACTTTATGACCAATACCGCACCTTTATGAAGGAATTTGTTGAGCTCGGTCACATGGAACCTGTCCCATTGAATAACTTCGATTCACCTTATGTTTACTATTTATCGCATCATTGTGTTTTAAGACCTGAAAGTCTAACAAGTAAATTAAGGGTCGTTTTTAATGGTTCCGGGCATCTTCCAAATCAACCCTCACTCAATGACAAATTATTCACTGGTCCTAAGCTTCAGACTGACATCTGTACAATTTTGATTAATTTTCGATTGCATGGTTATGTAATTACGGCCGATATTTCTAAAATGTATAGGCAAATTTTAATTAATCCTACTCAAACAGATTATCAAAGAGTACTTTGGCGTTCTAATAATTCTGAACCTGTTCGAGATCTTCGTATCAACAGAGTTGCTTATGGTCTCTCTTGTTCTCCTTATCTTGCTATTAGATGTCTACATCAGTTGGCTAATGATGACGGGGATTCGTTTCCTCTAGCAGCCGAGGCACTTAAAACTGGAACCTACGTTGATGATATCGTTTCTTCCTGTCCTAGTTTCGAAAATGCCTTAGCACTAAGAGACGAACTTATTGCCTTACTTGCCAAAGGAGGTTTTGAGTTGAAAAAATGGTCCAGTAATGTACCCGATTTATTGAAAGGATTAGCTGTATCAGATTTAGCAATAAAACCTCTTACATTTAATGATGATATTTCGTCCAAAACACTTAAAGTATTAGGGTTGGAATGGGACGCTTCTTCGGATACATTTGCTTTTAAAGTTCAAGTTTTAGACTCTTCTTGTACAAAACGTCATCTTTTGTCCAATTTAGCAAAAATATTTGATCCTCTTGGATTTTTATCTCCAATAACATTTCTAATTAAACACCTTATTCAAAGAATATGGACTCAAAAGATTGGTTGGGATGATGCTCCATCAAAAGAAATTATCCGTTTGTGGAAAAAATACATTGATGATGTAGCATATTTGAGTAAATTAAATTTACCTCGTCGTTTATTAATTGACGATATTTTACGCTTAGAAGTTCACTGTTTTGGTGACGCTAGCGAGAAAGGTTACTGCGCTGTCTTGTACTTTCGATGCTTATCACCTTCAGGCCAACCTTTTGTTTCTTTTGTTATAGCTAAATCTAAGGTCGCACCCATTAATAAGGGACTTACTATTCCCAGATTAGAATTGTCTGCTGCGGTTTTAGTGGCTCGACTAGTCTCCTTTGTTTCTTCTGTTATTAAAGATAAAGTAGAAATCAAGGAAATATACTGTTATTCTGATTCTGCTGTTACATTACGTTGGTTACAATCTTCCCCTCATCAGTGGAAAACTTTTGTGAGCAATAGAGTAGCTTATGTGCAGGAACGAGTAACTTCTTCATGTTGGCACTATGTTCCTTCTGAAGAAAATCCTGCTGACATTGGTTCAAGGGGTTGCTTACCCTCTGAGTTAATTAACTGTTCCAAATGGTGGGCGGGGCCAACCTTCTTACAATCTGATCCGCTAACGTTCTTTGAACTTAATTCAAAGGAGTCTACTAATGTAAATTTGGAAGTGCGGACTGTCGCATTGATTGCTGAAATTCCCAATAATTTTTTAGATATTTTATTGGATCGTCATTCGTCTTTAAATAGGTGTGTTCGATGTTTGTGTTACATTATTCGTTTTTTCCATTATGTAACCAAAAACCGATATGGTAATCTGGAAATAGGTTGTTTAAGTTTATTGGAGCAACATAACTCCTTACTGGTTTTTGTTAAACGAACACAGCAGATCTTTTTTAATACTTTAATAAATTTTATCCAAGATAAACAGCTGCTTCCAAAAAATTTAAGAAAGCTTTCACCTTTTATCGATGCAAAGGGAATTCTACGTGTAGGTAGTCGCCTAGCTAATGCGCCCATTTCGTATGATCGCAAATTTCCGGCATTACTTCCTAACAGTTGTAAATTAACTGATATGATTATTGAATCTACTCATCTGCAATATCTACACGCCGGGCTTCAAACTGTTCAATACCTAATTTCTCAGCGTTTTTGGATTATATCTTCCAAACGAGCCATTCGTAGAGTACTGTCTAAATGTGTTAAATGTTTTAAGGTGAATCCTTTGTCCCCAGTTCCGTTAATGGGAAATCTACCGCTAGCTCGAATATCTCAACTAAAACCTTTCAGTAATGTTGGAGTTGATTTTGCGGGCCCTTTTCCTATAAGAGCTTCCAAACTTCGAAAGTCTCAAACTCTTAAAGCGTATTTGTCGCTTTTTATTTGTTTCTCAACAAAAGCTCTTCATTTAGAGCTCGTATCTGATTTATCCACTGACGCGTTTTTAGCTGCGTTTAAGCGATTTGTCAGTCGTAGAGGCCGATGTCAACATGTTTATAGTGACAATGGCACTAACTTTGTTGGAGCCAGAGCAGAACTTAACAGATTGGCATCACAAGCTGCTTCTCATGAATCTATTCAATGGCATCTCATTCCCCCTTCTTCTCCACACTTTGGAGGTTTATGGGAATCTAATATTAAGACGGTAAAGGGTCATTTAATTCGCACAATTGGAGAACAAGTACTAACTTTTGAAGAGTTATATACTATTTTTTCTCAAATTGAGGCCATCATGAATTCGAGGCCAATATGCCCGTTAAATTCAGACCCAAACGATCTTAGTGCGTTAACTCCAGGACATTTTTTGACCATGGAGCCTTTGAGTGCTCCGGCCGAAGAAACGTTGCTCGATGTTCCGCACAATCGGTTGAATCGTTGGCAATTATTAAATAAGTTGCACCAACAGATTTGGGAACGGTGGTCTAAGGAGTACCTCCAAACTCTTCATCAAAGGGCTAAATGGAATTCTCCGTCTCCAAACGTCCAACTAGGTACCTTAGTGGTAATCCGTCAAAATAATATTCCCCCGCTACAATGGCCTTTGGGCCGTATAATTGAGGTTCATCCTGGATCTGATGGTATAGTTAGAGTGGCCACAGTGAAAACTAATAGTGGTATATATAAACGCTCTATAGTAAAATTATGTCCTTTGCCTTTTGAGCCGTAACAATACTGCGTATTGTGGTGGGCGGTTGTGGTTCGTCCACATAAGTAGGAATAACAATTTTTAATTTTCTTGTTTTTGTAAAGAATATTTTAATTCATTTTCTTTTCAATATTATGGGACACCCCGTATATACGAGTAGGCCAATACCTAATTCAGTGAGTATGTATTAATTTTTATCATTATTTTCAAGTAAAAACCTTAAAGTTTTTTGTATGTAATTACCTGCCTACTCGCCTCATTTTAAAAAGAAAATTCGCCAACCAACTCTCTTGGTTAACAGTCACTTACAATTATTCCGAAAAGTGTATAGAAACTCAATATAGTCCACGCGAGTGATTTATACTTTATACTACTCAGCAATAGCAGTACGAAAAATAGCAGGCCTGCTCCAGCTTGTGCAACGAGAAATGACAAGGTAGGAAATATTTTTATTACAATTTACTTTAAGGTCTGGTTTTTTTACTGTTATTTTTTTTTTATTCTATTTTAAATTCACCCTATGCTAAACAGTCCACTAATAAAGCTCACTGAGTTAGTAATCTCCTCCAAGATGATTTACATACAAATATACACATGACACACTTCTGATATGGAAGCACTAACGCAATGAAAATCTATAAGAATAATTTTGGCTGCATCATATAAATAATAGATTTCGCCGATTCCACCTGTGTCCTTAATGATATTCTAAAAAATTGCAGTTGTTCCCAAAACTCTTTACTTAAATCTGAGGGGGGCGCAGAAACTAATTTACTGGCTTCTGCAAAAAATTCTAGGTCCGATTTGAAAAGATATCCACTTCTAGGATATAAGACTTTGTTCACTTCGTTCAAATCGTCGTTCACTTTATACATACTCATAAATCTAGTTTGAATTTATTGAATGACTACTTTGAGATTTTCGAAAAACACGCCTACACTATATCTTTCTTCAGGGTTTAAAAAGCGTTGATCTTGTAATATTCTGATTTTAAAAGTACAGGACAATCCGCCATTTAAAATGTTTTACGTGTATTAGTATGTTTCTATCTTTTTCGTCCTGGTGGACAAATCCTTTATCATTCAGGAACGTCACCGCCAGGCAGACGTCATGGATACAATCCCAATACACCAGCACTGGTACGTCCATGGTGTTCATGACGTAGTCGGCTGGGCTCGTCTGTGACAGTTCCATCATAAATTAGATCTCCATCTTCTCCTGCCATCCCATAATGTATTTTACAATGTGGGAGTGACACCCCACTTTTTCGAAATTTTCTATTTCTTTTTTGACGTCAAAAGCTTGCTCACGTTTTACCTTCTTTATCGCACACCTCTCCTACGATTTTCACATGTAGGATTAACTGTGGTATTTCATATTTAGCTCCCCTTAATATGTGCCCAAGGTATCTAATCTTGCATTTGTTAACTAATCCAAAGAGTGCTCTTTCAACGCCGGCTCTCTTAAGGACGTCATCGTTACGAACTCTCCACGCACGGTATACGCATCATTCTTCTCAGTGACCACATTTCAAATGCTTTAAAGGTAATATGTAGTGCAAGTGAATTGTATCATTTAGCTTATCTGACCATACTTTTTCATGCTTCCAAAATCTTGTTTAACATGTTTAGATGTATTTATATGAAATTGATATATAGATATCTTTATTTTCAAATTAGCAACCTAATATACAAAAACACGCATACAAATATACACATGAAACACTTCTGATATGCAAGCACTAACGCAATGAAAATCTATAAGAATTATTTTAGCTGCATCATATAAATAATAGAGTTCGCCGATTCCAACTGTGTCCTTAATGATATTCTAAAAAATTGCAGTTGTTCCAAAAACTCTTTACTTAAATCCATAGGGGGGCGCAGAAACTAATTTACTGGCTTCTGCAAAAAATTCTAGGTCCGATTTGAAAAGATATCTACTTCTAGGACATAAGACTTCGTTCAAATCGTCGTTCACTTTATACATACTCATAAATCTAGCTTCGTCCTGGTGGACAACTCCTTTATCATTCAGGCAGCGTCACCGCTAGGCCGACATCATGGATACAATCCCAATACACCAGCACTGGTACGTCCATGGTGTTCCTGACGTAGTCGGCTAGGCTGGTCTGTGATAGTTCCATCATCAATTAGATCTCCATCTTCTCCTGCCATCCCATAATGTATTTTACAATGTGGGAGTGACACACCACTTTCGAAATTTTCCATTTCTTTTTTGACGTCAAAAGCTTGCTCACCTTTTACCTTCTTTATCGCAAACTTCTCCTACGATTTTCACTAGTAGGATTAACTGTGGTATTTCATATTTAGCTCCCCTTAATATGTGCCCAAGGTAACTAATCTTGCATTTGTTAACTAATCCAAAGAGTGCTCTTTCAACGCCGGCTCTCTTAAGGACGTCATCGTTACAAACTCTATCCACGCACGGTATACGCATCAGTCTTCTCAATGACCACATTTCAAATTCTTTAAAGATAATGTGTAGTGCAAGTGAATTATATCATTTAGTTAATCTGACCATACTTTTTCATGCTTCCAAAATCTTGTTTAACATGTTTAGATGTATTTAAATGAAATTGATATATAGATATCTTTATTTTCAAATTAGCAACCTAATATACAAAAACACGCATACAAATATACACATGACACACTTCTGATTAGCAAGCACTAATGCAATGAAAATCTATAAGAATAATTTTGGCTGCATCATATAAATAATAGAGTTCGCCGATTCCAACTGTGTCCTTAATGATATTCTAAAAAATTGCAGTTGTTCCAAAAACTCTTTACTTAAATCTGAGGGGGGCGCAGAAACTAATTTACTGGCTTCTGCAAAAAATTCTAGGTCCGATTTGAAAAGATATCCACTTCTAGGATATAAGACTTCGTTCAAATCGTCGTTCACTTTATACATACTCATAAATCTAGCTTGAATTTATTGAATGACTACATTTAGATTTTCGAAAAACACGCCTACACTATACTATATCTTTCTTCAGAGTTTGAAAAGCGTTGATCTTGTAATATTCTGATTTTAAAAGTACAGGACAATCCGCCAATTTAAAATGTTTTACGTGCATTAGCATGTTTCTATCTTTTACGTCCTGGTGGACAACTCCTTTATCATTCAGGAACGTCAACGCCAGGCAGGCGTTGTGGATACAATCCCAATACACCAGCACTGGTACGTCCATGGTGTTCCTGACGTAGTCGGCCAGGGTCGTCTGTGACAGTTCCATCATCAATTAGATCTCCATCTTCTCCTGCCATCCCATAATGTATTTTACAATGTGGGAGTGACACCCCACTTTTTCGAAATTTTCTATTTCTTTTTTGACGTCAAAAGCTTGCTCACGTTTTACCTTCTTTATCGCACAACTCTCCTACGATTTTCACTTGTAGGATTAACTGTGGTATTTCATATTTAGCTCCCCTTAATATGTGCCCAAGGTATCTAATCTTGCATTTGTTAACTAATCCAAAGAGTGCTCTTTCAACGCCGGCTCTCTTAAGGACGTCTTCGTTACGAACTCTCCACGCACGGTATACGCATCATTCTTCTCACTGACCACATTTCAAATGCTTTAAAGATAATATGTAGTGCAAGTGAATTGTATCATTTAGCTTATCTGACCATACTTTTTCATGCTTACAAAATCTTGTTTAACATGTTTAGATGTATTTATATGAAATTGATATATAAATATCTTTATTTTCAAATTAGCAACCTAATATACAAAAACAGGCATTCAAATATACACATCAAACACTTCTGATATGCAAGCACTAACGCAATGAAAATCTATAAGAATAATTTTGGCTGCATCATATAAATAATAGAGTTGGCCGATTCCAACTGTGTCCTTAATGATATTCTAAAAAATTGCAGTTGTTCCAAAAACTCTGTACTTAAATCTGAGTGGGGCGCAGAAACTAATTTACTGGCTTCTGCAAAAAATTCTAGGTCCGATTTGAAAAGATATCGACTTCTAGGATATAAGACTTTGTTCACTTCGTTCAAATTGTCGTTCACTTTATACATACTCATAAATCTAGCTTGAATTTATTGAATGACTACTTTGAGATTTTCGAAAAACACGCCTACACTATATCTTTCTTCAGAGTTTGAAAAGCGTTGATCTTGTAATATTCTGATTTTAAAAGTACAGGACAATCCGCCATTTAAAATGTTTTACGTGTATTAGTATGTTTCTATCTTTTACGTCCTGGTGGACAACTCCTTTATCATTCAGGCAGCGTCACCGCCAGGCAGACGTCATGGATACAATCCCAATACACCAGCACTGGTACGTCCATGGTGTTCCTGACGTAGTCGGCTAGGCTCGTCTGTGATAGTTCCATCATCAATTAGATCTCCATCTTCTCCTGCCATCCCATAATGTATTTTACAATGTGGGAGTGACACACCACTTTTTCGAAATTTTCTGTTTCTTTTTTGACGTCAAAAGCTTGCTCACGTTTTACCTTCTTTATCGCAAACCTCTCCTACGATTTTCACTTGTAGGATTAACTGTGGTATTTCATATTTAGCTCCCCTTAATAAGTGCCCAAGGTAACTAATCTTGCATTTGTTAACTAATCCAAAGAGTGCTCTTTCAACGCCGGCTCTCTTAAGGACGTCATCGTTACAAACTCTATCCACGCACGGTATACGCATCAGTCTTCTCAATGACCACATTTCAAATTCTTTAAAGATAATGTGTAGTGCAAGTGAATTATATCATTTAGCTAATCTGACCATACTTTTTCATGCTTCCAAAATCTTGTTTAACATGTTTAGATGTATTTAAATGAAATTGATATATAGATATCTTTATTTTCAAATTAGCAACCTAATATACAAAAACACGCATACAAATATACACATGACACACTTCTGATTAGCAAGCACTAATGCAATGAAAATCTATAAGAATAATTTTGGCTGCATCATATAAATAATAGAGTTCGCCGATTCCAACTGTGTCCTTAATGATATTCTTAAAAATTGCAGTTGTTCCAAAAACTCTTTACTTAAATCTGAGGGGGGCGCAGAAACTAATTTACTGGCTTCTGCAAAAAATTCTAGGTCCGATTTGAAAAGATATCTACTTCTAGGATATAAGACTTCGTTCAAATCGTCGTTCACTTTATACATACTCATAAATCTAGCTTCGTCCTGGTGGACAACTCCTTTATCATTCAGGCAGCGTCACCGCCAGGCCGACATCATGGATACAATCCCAATACACCAGCACTGGTACGTCCATGGTGTTCCTGACGTAGTCGGCTAGGCTGGTCTGTGATAGTTCCATCATCAATTAGATCTCCATCTTCTCCTGCCATCCCATAATGTATTTTACAATGTGGGAGTGACACACCACTTTCGAAATTTTCGATTTCTTTTTTGACGTCAAAAGCTTGCTCACGTTTTACCTTCTTTATCGCAAACTTCTCCTACGATTTTCACTAGTAGGATTAACTGTGGTATTTCATATTTAGCTCCCCTTAATATGTGCCCAAGGTAACTAATCTTGCATTTGTTAACTAATCCAAAGAGTGCTCTTTCAACGCCGGCTCTCTTAAGGACATCATCGTTACGAACTCTGCACGCACGGTATACGCATCATTCTTCTCAGTGACCACATTTCAAATGCTTTAAAGATAATATGTAGTGCAAGTGAATTTTATCATTTAGCTAATCTGACCATACTTTTTCATACTTCCAAAATCTTGTTTAACATGTTTAGATGTATTTAAATGAAATAGATATATAGATATCTTTATTTTCAAATTGGCAACCTAAGATACAAAAACATGCATACAAATACACCCAGGACACACTTCTGATATGCAAGCACTGTAATGCAATGAAAATATATAAGAATAATTTTGTCTGCATCATATAAATAATAGAGTTCGCCGATTCCAACTGTGTGCTTAATGATATTCTAAAAAATTGCAGTTGTTCCAAAAACTCTTTACTTAAATCTGAGGGGGGCGCAGAAACTAATTTATTGGCTTCTGCAAAAAATTCTAGGTCCGATTTGAAAAGATATCTACTTCTAGTATATAAGACTTCGTTCAAATCGTCGTTCACTTTATACATACTCATAAATCTAGCTTGAATTTATTGAATCACTACATTGAGATTTTCGAAAAACACGCCTACACTATATGTACTATATCTTTCTTCAGAGTTTGAAAAGCGTTGATCTTGTAATATTCTGATTTTAAAAGTACAGGACAATCCGCCAATTTAAAATGTTTTACGTGTATTAGCATGTTTCTATCTTTTACGTCCTGGTGGACAACTCCTTTATCATTCAGGCAGCGTCACCGCCAGGCAGACGTCATGGATACAATCCCAATACACCAGCACTGGTACGTCCATGGTGTTCCTGACGTAGTCGGCTAGGCTCGTCTGTGATAGTTCCATCATCAATTAGATCTCCATCTTCTCCTGCCATCCCATAATGTATTTTACAAAGTGGGAGTGACACACCACTTTCGAAATTTTCTATTTCTTTTTTGACGTCAAAAGCTTGCTCACGTTTTACCTTCTTTATCGCAAACCTCTCCTAAGATTTTCACTTGTAGGATTAACTGTGGTATTTCATATTTAGCTCCCCTTAATATGTGCCCAAGGTAACTAATCTTGCATTTGTTAACTAATCCAAAGAGTGCTCTTTCAACTCCGGCTCTCTTAAGGACGTCATCGTTACGAACTCTCCACGCACGGTATACGCATCATTCTTCTCAGTGACCACATTTCAAATGCTTTAAAGATAATATGGAGTGCAAGTGAATTTTATCATTTAGCTAATCTGACCATACTTTTTCATACTTCCAAAATCTTGTTTAACATGTTTAGATGTGTTTAAATGAAATAGGTATATAGATATCTTTATTTTGAAATTGGTAACCTAAGATACAAAAACATGCATACAAATATACACAGGTCACACTTCTGATATGCAAGCACTGTAATGCAATGAAAATATATAAGAATAATTTTGTCTGCATCATATAAATAATAGAGTTCGCCGATTCCAACTGTGTCCTTAATAATATTCTAAAAAATTGCAGTTGTTAAAAAAACTCTTTACTTAAATCTGAGGGGACGCAGAAACTAATTTACTGGCGTCTGCAAAAAATTGTAGGTCCGATTTGAAAAGATATCTACTTCTAGGATATAAGACTTCGTTCAAATCGTCGTTCACTTTATACATACTCATAAATCTAGCTTGAATTTATTGAATGACTACATTGGGATTTTCGAAAAACACGCCTACACTATATCTTTCTTCAGAGTTTGAAAAGCGTTGATCTTATAATATTCTGATTTTAAAAGTACAGGACAATTAATTGCATAACTTTTAATGGGGTAATCCCGTCAATAAATAAAATAAAAAAAAATAGCAAGAAATAAATCACCAATCAGTGGAAGAAGTACAAGTCAACTGTGCAAAAGATGGAGTGACCATCTTCCATAGCCGTATCAATCTGCCAATGAACAAGCAGAAGTGCGTAGGTATAAAGAGAAAAAAGAAGAAAAAGAAAATGGATAAAGCGGCAATGAATAATTAAAAATAACTTACTAGTAAACCGGCATAATTCTTTGGCATGTTTTCTATTAGACCTCTTCAAACGTTTGAAAACGTCAAAGTCATCAGGATCCTCTATCGAACTATCGATTATATCTGGGGATTTCTGATTTCTATCTTCACTATTTGTGTTTGTATGTTTCGCATCATGATCTTCATATGAACTTTCTATTATATCAGACGGATTTTCATCTTCACTGTTTGTGTTTGCATCTTTCATATCATTAGAAGCCTGAACACTTAAATTTTCTTCAGGTGGTATGTACATACTAGAGCTTCCATTATCTTGTGGACTATTAGTATCTCTTGATTTTTCAACTGTGATACCTGTTGTTGCAACTGTTTCCTGTAACTGTAACCTTCTTGTTTTTAATATATTTCTCAAAGCGGGTTGAATTTTGTTTGTCAAATATGAAACATATTTTTTAAAATCGTCTTCATCTTTCGATTGCATTTTTGAATTTCTCAAATTAATCTGTAAATTTAAATTAAGCTGATTAATTTAAAATGTTTTACGTGTATTAGTATGTTTCTATCTTTTACATCCTGGTGGACAGCTCCTTTATCATTCAGGAACGTCAACGCCAGGCAGACCTCATGGATACAATCCCAATACACCAGCACTGGTACGTCCATGGTGTTTTTTTCAAGCACTAATGCAATGAAAATCTATAAGAATAATTTTGGCTGCATCATATAAATAATAGAGTTCGCCGATTCTAACTGTGTCCTTAATGATATTCTAAAAAATTGCAGTTGTTCCAAAAACTCTTTACTTAAATCTGAGGGGGCGCAGAAACTAATTTACTGGGTTGTGCAAAAAATTCTAGGTCCGATTTGAAAAGATATCCACTTCTAGGATATAAGACTTTGTTCACTTCGTTCAAATCGTCGTTCACTTTATACATACTCATAAATCTAGCTTGAATTTATTGAATGACTACTTTGAGATTTTGGAAAAACACGCCTACACTATATCTTTCTTCAGAGTTTGAAAAGCGTTGATCTTGTAATATTCTGATTTTAAAAGTACAGGACAATCCGCCATTTAAAATGTTTTACGTGTATTAGTATGTTTCTATCTTTTACTTTCTAGTGGACAACTATATTATCATTCAGGCAGCGTCACCGCCAGGCACACGTCATGGATACAATCCCAATACACCAGCACTGGTACGTCCATGGTGTTCCTGGCGTAGTCGGCTAGGCTCGTCTGTGATAGTTCCATCATCAATTAGATCTCCATCTTCTCCTGCCATCCCATAATGTATTTTACAATGTGGGAGTGACACCCCACTTTTTCGAAATTTTCTATTTCTTTTTTGACGTCAAAAGCTTGCTCACATTTTACCTTCTTTATCGCAAACCTCTCCTACGATTTTCGCTTGTAGGATTAACTGTGGTATTTCATATTTAGCTCCCCTTAATATGTGCCCAAGGTAACTAATCTTGCATTTGTTAACTAATCCAAAGAGTGCTCTTTCAACGCCGGCTCTCTTAAGGACGTCATCGTTACAAACTCTATCCACGCACGATATACGCATCAGTCTTCTCAATGACCACATTTCAAATTCTTTAAAGATAAGATGTAGTGCAAGTGAATTATATCATTTAGCTAATCTGACCATACTTTTTCAAGCTTCCAAAATCTTGTTTAACATGTTTAGATGTATTTAAATTAAATTGATATATAGATATCTTTATTTTCAAATTAGCAACCTAATATAAAAACACGCATACAAATATACACATGACACACTTCTGATATGCAAGCACTAATGCAATGAAAATCTATAAGAATAATTTTGGCTGCATCATATAAATAATAGAGTTCGCCGATTCCAACTGTGTCCTTACTGATATTCTAAGAAATTGCAGTTGTTCCAAAAACTCTTTACTTAAATCTGAGGGGGGCGCAGAAACTAATTTACTGGCTTCTGCAAAAAATTCTAGGTCCGATTTGAAAAGATATCCACTTCTAGGATATAAGACTTCGTTCAAATCGTCGTTCACTTTATACATACTCATAAATCTAGCTTGAATTTATTGAATGACTACATTTAGATTTTCGAAAAACACGCCTACACTATACTATATCTTTCTTCAGAGTTTGAAAAGCGTTGATCTTGTAATATTCTGATTTTAGAAGTACAGGACAATCCGCCAATTTAAAATGTTTTACGTGTATTAGCATGTTTCTATCTTTTACGTCCTGGTGGACAACTCCTTTATCATTCAGGCAGCGTCACCGCCAGGCAGACGTCATGGATACAATCCCAATACACCAGCACTGGTACGTCCATGGTGTTCCTGACGTAGTCGGCTAGGCTCGTCTGTGATAGTTCCATCATCAATTAGATCTCCATCTTCTCCTGCCATCCCATAATGTATTTTACAATGTGGGAGTGACACCCCACTTTTTCGAAATTTTCTATTTCTTTTTTGACGTCAAAAGCTTGCTCACGTTTTACCTTCTTTATCGCACACCTCTCCTACGATTTTCACATGTAGGATTAACTTTGGTATTTCATATTTAGCTCCCCTTAATATGTGCCCAAGGTAACTAATCTTGCATTTGTTAACTAATCCAAAGAGTGCTCTTTCAACGCCGGCTCTCTTAAGGACGTCATCGTTACGAACTCTCCACGCACGGTATACGCATCATTCTTCTCAGTGACCACATTTCAAATGCTTTAAAGATAATATGGAGTGCAAGTGAATTTTATCATTTAGCTAATCTGACCATACTTTTTCATACTTCCAAAATCTTATTTAACATGTTTAGATGTGTTTAAATGAAATAGATATATAGATATCTTTATTTTGAAATTGGCAACCTAAGATACAAAAATATGCATAATAAATATACACAGGACACACTTCTGATATGCAAGTACTGTAATGCAATGAAAATATATAAGAATAATTTTGTCTGTATCATATAAATAATAGAGTTCGCCGATTTCAACTGTGTCCTTAATGATATTCTAAAAAATTGCAGATGTTCCAAAAACTCTTTACTTAAATCTGAGGGGGCGCAGAAACTAATTTACTGGCTTCTGCAAAAAATTGTAGGTCCGATTTGAAAAGATATCTACTTCTAGGATATAAGACTTCGTTCAAATCGTCGTTCACTTTATACATACTCATAAATCTAGCTTGAATTTATTGAATGACTACATTGAGATTTTCGAAAAACACGCCTACACTAGATCTTTCTTCAGAGTTTGAAAAGCGTTGATCTTATAATATTCTGATTTTAAAAGTACAGGACAATTAATTCTATAACTTTTAATGGGGTAATCCCGTCAATAAATAAAATAAAATAAAAAAAAATAGCAAGAAATAAATCACCAATCAGTGGAAGAAGTACAAGTCAACTGTGCAAAAGATGGAGTGACCATCTTCAATAGACGTATCAATCTGCCAATGAACCAGCAGAATTGCTTAGGTATAAAGAGAAAAAAGAAGAAAAAGAAAATGGATAAAGCGGCAATGAATAATTAAAAATAACTTACTAGTAAACCGGCATAATTCTTTGGCATGTTTTCTATTAGACCTCTTCAAACGTTTGAAAACGTCAAAGTCATCAGGATCCTCTATCGAACTATCGATTATATCTGGGGATTTCTGATTTCTATCTTCACTATTTGTGTTTGTATGTTTCGCATCAGGATCTTCATATGAACTTTCTATTATATCGGACGGATTTTCATCTTCAATGTTTGTGTTTGCATCTTTCATATCATTAGAAGCCTGAACACTTAAATTTTCTTCAGGTGGTATGTACATACTAGAGCTTCCATTATCTTGTGGACTATTAGTATCTCTTGATTTTTCAACTGTGATACCTGTTGTTGCAACTGTTTCCTGTAACTGTAACCTTCTTGTTTTTAATATATTTCTTAAGGAGGGTTGAATTTTTTTTTGTCAAATATGAAACATATTTTTCAAAATCGTCTTCATCTTTCGATTGCATTTTTGAATTTCTCAAATTAATCTGTAAATTTAAATTAAGCTGATTAATTTAAAATGTTTTACGTGTATTAGTATGTTTCTATCTTTTACATCCAGGTGGACAGCTCCTTTATCATTCAGGAACGTCAACGCCAGGCAGACGTCATGGATACAATCCCAATACACCAGCACTGGTACGTCCATGGTGTTTTTTTCAAGCACTAATGCAATGAAAATCTATAAGAATAATTTTGGCTGCATCATATAAATAATAGAGTTCGCCGATTCTAACTGTGTCCTTAATGATATTCTAAAAAATTGCCGTTGTTCCAAAAACTCTTTACTTAAATCTGAGGGGGTGCAGAAACTAATTTACTGGCTTGTGCAAAAAATTCTAGATCCGATTTGAAAAGATATCCACTTCTAGGATATAAGACTTTGTTCACTTCGTTCAAATCGTCGTTCACTTTATACATACTCATAAATCTAGCTTGAATTTATAGAATGACTACTTTGAGATTTTGGAAAAACACGCCTACACTATATCTTTCTTCAGAGTTTGAAAAGCGTTGATCTTGTAATATTCTGATTTTAAAAGTACAGGACAATCCGCCATTTAAAATGTTTTACGTGTATTAGTATGTTTCTATCTTTTACTTTCTAGTGGACAACTCCATTATCATTCAGGCAGCATCACCGCCAGGCAGACGTCATGGATACAATCCCAATACACCAGCACTGGTACGTCCATGGTGTTCCTGACATAGTCGGCTAGGCTCGTCTGTGATAGTTCCATCATCAATTAGATCTCCATCTTCTCCTGCCATCCCATAATGTATTTTACAATGTGGGAGTGACACCCCACTTTTTCGAAATTTTCTATTTCTTTTTTGACGTCAAAAGCTTGCTCACATTTTACCTTCTTTATCGCAAACCTCTCCTACGATTTTCACTTGTAGGATTAACTGTGGTATTTCATATCTAGCTCCCCTTAATATGTGCCCAAGGTAACTAATCTTGCATTTGTTAACTAATCCAAAGAGTGCTCTTTCAACGCCGGCTCTCTTAAGGACGTCATCGTTACAAACTCTATCCACGCACGATATACGCATCAGTCTTCTCAATGACCACATTTCAAATTATTTAAAGATAATATGTAGTGCAAGTGAATTATATCATTTAGCTAAACTGACCATACTTTTTCAAGCTTCCAAAATCTTGTTTAACATGTTTAGATGTATTTAAATTAAATTGATATATAGATATCTTTATTTTCAAATTAGCAACCTAACATACAAAAACACGCATACAAATATACACATGACACAGTTCTGATATGCAAGCACTAATGCAATGAAAATCTATAAGAATAATTTTGGCTGCATCATATAAATAATAGAGTTCGCCGATTCCAACTGTGTCCTTACTGATATTCTAAGAAATTGCAGTTGTTCCAAAAACTCTTTACTTAAATCTGAGGGGGGCGCAGAAACTAATTTACTGGCTTCTGCAAAAAACTCTAGGTCCGATTTGAAAAGATATCCACTTCTAGGATATAAGACTTTGTTCACTTCGTTCAAATCGTCGTTTACTTTATACACACTCATAAATCTAGCTTGAATTTATTGAATGACTACTTTGAGATTTTCGAAAAACACACCTACACTATATCTTTCTTCAGAGTTTGAAAAGCGTTGATCTTGTAATATTCTGATTTTAACAGTACAGGACAATCCGCCATTTAAAATGTTTTACGTGTATTAGTATGTTTCTATCTTTTACGTCCTGGTGGACAACTCCTTTATCATTCAGGCAGCGTCGCCGCCAGGCAGACGTTATGGATACAATCCCAATACACCAGCACTGGTACGTCCATGGTGTTCCTGACGTAGTCGGCTAGGCTCGTCTGTGATAGTTCCATCATCAATTAGATCTCCATCTTCTCCTGCCATCCATGTGGGTGTGACACCCCACTTTTTCGAAATTTTCTATTTCTTTTTTGACGTCAAAAGCTTGCTCACGTTTTACCTTCTTTATCGTAAACCTCTCCTACGATTTTCACTTGTAGGATTAACTGTGGTATTTCATATTTAGCTCCCCTTAATATGTGCCCAAGGTAACTAATCTTGCATTTGTTAACTAATCCAAAGAGTGCTCTTTCAACGCCGGCTCTCTTAAGGACGTCATCGTTACAAACTCTATCCACGCACGATATACGCATCAGTCTTCTCAATGACCACATTTCAAATTCTTTAAAGATAATATGTAGTGCAAGTGAATTATATCATTTAGCTAATCTGACCATACTTTTTCAAGCCTCCAAAATCTTGTTTAACATGTTTAGATGTATTTAAATTAAATTGATATATAGATATCTTTATTTTCAAATTAGCAACCTAATATACAAAAACACGCATACAAATATACACATGACACACTTCTGATATGCAAGCACTAATGCAATGAAAATCTATAAGAATAATTTTGGCTGCATCATATAAATAATAGAGTTCGCCGATTCCAACTGTGTCCTTAATGATATTCTAAAAAATTGCAGTTGTTCCAAAAATTCTTTACTTAAATCTGAGGGGGGCGCAGAAAATAATTTACTGGCTTCTGCAAAAAATTCTAGGTCCGATTTGAAAAGATATCCACTTCTAGGATATAAGACTTCGTTCAAATCGTCGTTCACTTTATACATATTCAAAAATCTAGCTTGAATTTATTGAATGACTACATTTAGATTTTCGAAAAACACGCCTACACTATACTATATCTTTCTTCAGAGTTTGAAAAGCGTTGATCTTGTAATATTCTGATTTTAAAAGTACAGGACAATCCGCCAATTTAAAATGTTTTACGTGTATTAGCATGTTTCTATCTTTTACGTCCTGGTGGACAACTCCTTTATCATTCAGGAACGTCAACGCCAGGCAGGCGTTGTGGATACAATCCCAATACACCAGCACTGGTACGTCCATGGTGTTCCTGACGTAGTCGGCCAGGGTCGTCTGTGACAGTTCCATCATCAATTAGATCTCCATCTTCTCCTGCCATCCCATAATGTATTTTACAATGTGGGAGTGACACCCCACTTTTTCGAAATTTTCTATTTCGTTTTTGACGTCAAAAGCTTGCTCACGTTTTACCTTCTTTATCGCACAACTCTCCTACGATTTTCACTTGTAGGATTAACTGTGGTATTTCATATTTAGCTCCCCTTAATATGTGCCCAAGGTATCTAATCTTGCATTTGTTAAATAATCCAAAGAGTGCTCTTTCAACGCCGGCTCTCTTAAGGACGTCATCGTTACGAACTCTCCACGCACGGTATACGCATCATTCTTCTCAGTGACCACATTTCAAATGCTTTAAAGATAATATGTAGTGCAAGTGAATTGTATCATTTAGCTTATCTGACCATACTTTTTCATGCTTCCAAAATCTTGTTTAACATGTTTAGATGTATTTATATGAAATTGATATATAGATATCTTTATTTTCAAATTAGCAACCTAATATACAAAAACACGCATACAAATATACACATGAAACACTTCTGATATGCAAGCACGAACGCAATGAAAATCTATAAGAATAATTTTGGCTGCATCATATAAATAATAGAGTTCGCCGATTCCAACTGTGTCCTTAATGATATTCTAAAAAATTGCAGTTGTTCCAAAAACTCTGTACTTAAATCTGAGTGGGGCGCAGAAGCTAATTTACTGGCTTCTGCAAAAAATTCTAGGTCCGATTTGAAGAGATATCGACTTCTAGGATATCAGACTTTGTTCACTTCGTTCAAATTGTCGTTCACTTTATACATACTCATAAATCTAGCTTGAATTTATTGAATGACTACTTTGAGATTTTCGAAAAACACGCCTACACTATATCTTTCTTCAGAGTTTGAAAAGCGTTGATCTTGTAATATTCTGATTTTAAAAGTACAGGACAATCCGCCATTTAAAATGTTTTACATGTATTAGTATGTTTCTATCTTTTACGTCCTGGTGGACAACTCCTTTATCATTCAGGCAGCGTCACCGCCAGGCAGACGTTATGGATACAATCCCAATACACCAGCACTGGTACGTCCATGGTGTTCCTGACGTAGTCGGCTAGGCTCGTCTGTGATAGTTCCATCATCAATTAGATCTCCATCTTCTCCTGCCATCCCATAATGTATTTTACAATGTGGGAGTGACACACCACTTTTTCGAAATTTTCTGTTTCTTTTTTGACGTCAAAAGCTTGCTCACGTTTTACCTTCTTTATCGCAAACCTCTCCTACGATTTTCACTTGTAGGATTAACTGTGGTATTTCATATTTAGCTCCCCTTAATAAGTGCCCAAGGTAACTAATCTTGCATTTGTTAACTAATCCAAAGAGTGCTCTTTCAACGCCGGCTCTCTTAAGGACGTCATCGTTACAAACTCTATCCACGCACGGTATACGCATCAGTCTTCTCAATGACCACATTTCAAATTATTTAAAGATAATGTGTAGTGCAAGTGAATTATATCATTTAGCTAATCTGACCATACTTTTTCATGCTTCCAAAATCTTGTTTAACATGTTTAGATGTATTTAAATGAAATTGATATATAGATATCTTTATTTTCAAATTAGCAACCTAATATACAAAAACACGCATACAAATATACACATGACACACTTCTGATTAGCAAGCACTAATGCAATGAAAATCTATAAGAATAATTTTGGCTGCATCATATAAATAATAGAGTTCGCCGATTCCAACTGTGTCCTTAATGATATTCTAAAAAATTGCAGTTGTTCCAAAAACTCTTTACTTAAATCTGAGGGGGGCGCAGAAACTAATTTACTGGCTTCTGCAAAAAATTCTAGGTCCGATTTGAAAAGATATCTACTTCTAGGATATAAGACTTCGTTCAAATCGTCGTTCACTTTATACATACTCATAAATCTAGCTTCGTCCTGGTGGACAACTCCTTTATCATTCAGGCAGCGTCACCGCCAGGCCGACATCATGGATACAATCCCAATACACCAGCACTGGTACGTCCATGGTGTTCCTGACGTAGTCGGCTAGGCTGGTCTGTGATAGTTCCATCATCAATTAGATCTCCATCTTCTCCTGCCATCCCATAATGTATTTTACAGTGTGGGAGTGACACACCACTTTCGAAATTTTCGATTTCTTTTTTGACGTCAAAAGCTTGCTCACGTTTTACCTTCTTTATCGCAAACTTCTCCTACGATTTTCACTAGTAGGATTAACTGTGGTATTTCATATTTAGCTCCCCTTAATATGTGCCCAAGGTAACTAATCTTGCATTTGTTAACTAATCCAAAGAGTGCTCTTTCAACGCCGGCTCTCTTAAGGACATCATCGTTACGAACTCTGCACGCACGGTATACGCATCATTCTTCTCAGTGACCACATTTCAAATGCTTTAAAGATAATATGTAGTGCAAGTGAATTTTATCATTTAGCCAATCTGACCATACTTTTTCATACTTCCAAAATCTTGTTTAACATGTTTAGATGTATTTAAATGAAATAGATATATAGATATCTTTATTTTCAAATTGGCAACCTAAGATACAAAAACATGCATACAAATACACACAGGACACACTTCTGATATGCAAGCACTGTAATGCAATGAAAATATATAAGAATAATTTTGTCTGCATCATATAAATAATAGAGTTCGCCGATTCCAACTGTGTGCTTAATGATATTCTAAAAAATTGCAGTTGTTCCAAAAACTCTTTACTTAAATCTGAGGGGGGCGCAGAAACTAATTTATTGGCTTCTGCAAAAAATTCTAGGTCCGATTTGAAAAGATATCTACTTCTAGTATATAAGACTTCGTTCAAATCGTCGTTCACTTTATACATACTCATAAATCTAGCTTGAATTTATTGAATCACTACATTGAGATTTTCGAAAAACACGCCTACACTATATGTACTATATCTTTCTTCAGAGTTTGAAAAGCGTTGATCTTGTAATATTCTGATTTTAAAAGTACAGGACAATCCGCCAATTTAAAATGTTTTACGTGTATTAGCATGTTTCTATCTTTTACGTCCTGGTGGACAACTCCTTTATCATTCAGGCAGCGTCACCGCCAGGCAGACGTCATGGATACAATCCCAATACACCAGCACTGGTACGTCCATGGTGTTCCTGACGTAGTCGGCTAGGCTCGTCTGTGATAGTTCCATCATCAATTAGATCTCCATCTTCTCCTGCCATCCCATAATGTATTTTACAAAGTGGGAGTGACACACCACTTTCGAAATTTTCTATTTCTTTTTTGACGTCAAAAGCTTGCTCACGTTTTACCTTCTTTATCGCAAACCTCTCCTAAGATTTTCACTTGTAGGATTAACTGTGGTATTTCATATTTAGCTCCCCTTAATATGTGCCCAAGGTAACTAATCTTGCATTTGTTAACTAATCCAAAGAGTGCTCTTTCAACGCCGGCTCTCTTAAGGACGTCATCGTTACGAACTCTCCACGCACGGTATACGCATCATTCTTCTCAGTGACCACATTTCAAATGCTTTAAAGATAATATGGAGTGCAAGTGAATTTTATCATTTAGCTAATCTGACCATACTTTTTCATACTTCCAAAATCTTGTTTAACATGTTTAGATGTGTTTAAATGAAATAGGTATATAGATATCTTTATTTTGAAACTGGCAACCTAAGATACAAAAACATGCATACAAATATACACAGGACACACTTCTGATATGCAAGCACTGTAATGCAATGAAAATATATAAGAATAATTTTGTCTGCATCATATAAATAATAGAGTTCGCCGATTCCAACTGTGTCCTTAATAATATTCTAAAAAATTGCAGTTGTAAAAAAACTCTTTACTTAAATCTGAGGGGACGCAGAAACTAATTTACTGGCTTCTGCAAAAAATTGTAGGTCCGATTTGAAAAGATATCTACTTCTAGGATATAAGACTTCGTTCAAATCGTCGTTCACTTTATACATACTCATAAATCTAGCTTGAATTTATTGAACGACTACATTGGGATTTTCGAAAAACACGCCTACACTATATCTTTCTTCAGAGTTTGAAAAGCGTTGATCTTATAATATTCTGATTTTAAAAGTACAGGACAATTAATTGTATAACTTTTAATGGGGTAATCCCGTCAATAAATAAAATAAAAAAAATAGCAAGAAATAAATCACCAATCAGTGGAAGAAGTACAAGTCAACTGTGCAAAAGATGGAGTGACCATCTTCCATAGCCGTATCAATCTGCCAATGAACAAGCAGAAGTGCGTAGGTAGAAAGAGAAAAAAGAAGAAAAAGAAAATGGATAAAGCGGCAATGAATAATTAAAAATAACTTACTAGTAAACCGGCATAATTCTTTGGCATGTTTTCTATTAGACCTCTTCAAACGTTTGAAAACGTCAAAGTCATCAGGATCCTCTATCGAACTATCGATTATATCTGGGGATTTCTGATTTCTATCTTCACTATTTGTGTTTGTATGTTTCGCATCAGGATCTTCATATGAACTTTCTATTATATCAGACGGATTTTCATCTTCACTGTTTGTGTTTGCATCTTTCATATCATTAGAAGCCTGAACACTTAAATTTTCTTCAGGTGGTATGTACATACTAGAGCTTCCATTATCTTGTGGACTATTAGTATCTCTTGATTTTTCAACTGTGATACCTGTTGTTGTAACTGTTTCCTGTAACTGTAACCTTCTTGTTTTTAATATATTTCTTAAGGCGGGTTGAATTTTGTTTGTCAAATATGAAACATATTTTTTAAAATCGTCTTCATCTTTCGATTGCATTTTTGAATTTCTCAAATTAATCTGTAAATTTAAATTAAGCTGATTAATTTAAAATGTTTTACGTGTATTAGTATGTTTCTATCTTTTACATCCTGGTGGACAGCTCCTTTATCATTCAGGAACGTCAACGCCAGGCAGACGTCATGGATACAATCCCAATACACCAGCACTGGTACGTCCATGGTGTTTTTTTCAAGCACTAATGCAATGAAAATCTATAAGAATAATTTTGGCTGCATCATATAAATAATAGAGTTCGCCGATTCTAACTGTGTCCTTAATGATATTCTAAAAAATTGCAGTTGTTCCAAAAACTCTTTACTTAAATCTGAGGGGGCGCAGAAACTAATTTACTGGCTTGTGCAAAAAATTCTAGGTCCGATTTGAAAAGATATCCACTTCTAGGATATAAGACTTTGTTCACTTCGTTCAAATCGTCGTTCACTTTATACATACTCATAAATCTAGCTTGAATTTATTGAATGACTACTTTGAGATTTTGGAAAAACACGCCTACACTATATCTTTCTTCAGAGTTAGAAAAGCGTTGATCTTGTAATATTCTGATTTTAAAAGTACAGGACAATCCGCCATTTAAAATGTTTTACGTGTATTAGTATGTTTCTATCTTTTACTTTCTAGTGGACAACTATATTATCATTCAGGCAGCGTCACCGCCAGGCAGACGTCATGGATACAATCCCAATACACCAGCACTGGTACGTCCATGGTGTTCCTGACGTAGTCGGCTAGGCTCGTCTGTGATAGTTCCATCATCAATTAGATCTCCATCTTCTCCTGTCATCCCATAATGTATTTTACAATGTGGGAGTGACACCCCACTTTTTCGAAATTTTCTATTTCTTTTTTGACGTCAAAAGCTTGCTCACATTTTACCTTCTTTATCGCAAACCTCTCCTACGATTTTCACTTGTAGGATTAACTGTGGTATTTCATATTTAGCTCCCCTTAATATGTGCCCAAGGTAACTAATCTTGCATTTGTTAACTAATCCAAAGAGTGCTCTTTCAACGCCGGCTCTCTTAAGGACGTCATCGTTACAAACTCTATCCACGCACGATATACGCATCAGTCTTCTCAATGACCACATTTCAAATTCTTTAAAGATAAGATGTAGTGCAAGTGAATTATATCATTTAGCTAATCTGACGATACTTTTTCAAGCTTCCAAAATCTTGTTTAACATGTTTAGATGTATTTAAATTAAATTGATATATAGATATCTTTATTTTCAAATTAGCAACCTAATATAAAAACACGCATACAAATATACACATGACACACTTCTGATATGCAAGCACTAATGCAATGAAAATCTATAAGAATAATTTTGGCTGCATCATATAAATAATAGAGTTCGCCGATTCCAACTGTGTCCTTACTGATATTCTAAGAAATTGCAGTTGTTCCAAAAACTCTTTACTTAAATCTGAGGGGGGCGCAGAAACTAATTTACTGGCTTCTGCAAAAAATTCTAGGTCCGATTTGAAAAGATATCCACTTCTAGGATATAAGACTTCGGTCAAATCGTCGTTCACTTTATACATACTCATAAATCTAGCTTGAATTTATTGAATGACTACATTTAGATTTTCGAAAAACACGCCTACACTATACTATATCTTTCTTCAGAGTTTGAAAAGCGTTGATCTTGTAATATTCTGATTTTAAAAGTACATGACAATCCGCCAATTTAAAATGTTTTACGTGTATTAGCATGTTTCTATCTTTTACGTCCTGGTGGACAACTCCTTTATCATTCAGGCAGCGTCACCGCCAGGCAGACGTCATGGATACAATCCCAATACACCAGCACTGGTACGTCCATGGTGTTCCTGACGTAGTCGGCTAGGCTCGTCTGTGATAGTTCCATCATCAATTAGATCTCCATCTTCTCCTGCCATCCCATAATGTATTTTACAATGTGGGAGTGACACCCCACTTTTTCGAAATTTTCTATTTCTTTTTTGACGTCAACAGCTTGCTCACGTTTTACCTTTTTTATCGCAAACTTCTACGATTTTCACTAGTAGGATTAACTGTGGTATTTCATATTTAGCTCCCCTTAATATGTGCCCAAGGTAACTAATCTCGTATTTGTTAACTAATCCAAAGAGTGCTCTTTCAACGCCGGCTCTCTTAAGGACGTCATCGTTACGAACTCTCCACGCACGGTAAACGCATCATTCTTCTCAGTGACCACATTTCAAATGCTTTAAAGATAATATGGAGTGCAAGTGAATTTTATCATTTAGCTAATCTGACCATACTTTTTCATACTTCCAAAATCTTATTTAACATGTTTAGATGTGGTTAAATGAAATAGATATATAGATATCTTTATTTTGAAATTGGCAACCTAAGATACAAAAACATGCATACAAATATACACAGGACACACTTCTGATATGCAAGCACTGTAATGCAATGAAAATATATAAGAATAATTTTGTCTGTATCATATAAATAATAGAGTTCGCCGATTTCAACTGTGTCCTTAATGATATTCTAAAAAATTGCAGATGTTCCAAAAACTCTTTACTTAAATCTGAGGGGGCGCAGAAACTAATTTACTGGCTTCTGCAAAAAATTGTAGGTCCGATTTGAAAAGATATCTACTTCTAGGATATAAGACTTCGTTCAAATCGTCGTTCACGTTATACATACTCATAAATCTAGCTTGAATTTATTGAATGACTACATTGAGATTTTCGAAAAACACGCCTACACTAGATCTTTCTTCAGAGTTTGAAAAGCGTTGATCTTATAATATTCTGATTTTAAAAGTACAGGACAATTAATTGTATAACTTTTAATGGGGTAATCCCGTCAATAAATAAAATAAAATAAAAAAAAATAGCAAGAAATAAATCACCAATCAGTGGAAGAAGTACAAGCCAACTGTGCAAAAGATGGAGTGACCATACCAACTGTGTCCAACTGTGTCCTTACTGATATTCTAAGAAATTGCAGTTGTTCCAAAAACTCTTTACTTAAATCTGAGGGGGGCGCAGAAACTAATTTACTGGCTTCTGCAAAAAATTCTAGGTCCGATTTGAAAAGATATCCACTTCTAGGATATAAGACTTTGTTCACTTCGTTCAAATCGTCGTTTACTTTATACACACTCATAAATCTAGCTTGAATTTATTGAATGACTACTTTGAGATTTTCGAAAAACACCCCTACACTATATCTTTCTTCAGAGTTTGAAAAGCGTTGATCTTGTAATATTCTGATTTTAACAGTACAGGACAATCCGCCATTTAAAATGTTTTACGTGTATTAGTATGTTTCAATCTTTTACGTCCTGGTGGACAACTCCTTTATCATTCAGGCAGCGTCGCCGCCAGGCAGACGTTATGGATACAATCCCAATACACCAGCACTGGTACGTCCATGGTGTTCCTGACGTAGTCGGCTAGGCTCGTCTGTGATAGTTCCATCATCAATTAGATCTCCATCTTCTCCTGCCATCCATGTGGGTGTGAAACCCCACTTTTTCGAAATTTTCTATTTCTTTTTTGACGTCAAAAGCTTGCTCACGTTTTACCTTCTTTATCGTAAACCTCTCCTACGATTTTCACTTGTAGGATTAACTGTGGTATTTCATATTTAGCTCCCCTTAATATGTGCCCAAGGTAACTAATCTTGCATTTGTTAACTAATCCAAAGAGTGCTCTTTCAACGCCGGCTCTCTTAAGGACGTCATCGTTACAAACTCTATCCACGCACGATATACGCATCAGTCTTCTCAATGACCACATTTCAAATTCTTTAAAGATAATATGTAGTGCAAGTGAATTATATCATTTAGCTAATCTGACCATACTTTTTCAAGCCTCCAAAATCTTGTTTAACATGTTTAGATATATTTAAATTAAATTGATATATAGATATCTTTATTTTCAAATTAGCAACCTAATATACAAAAACACGCATACAAATATACACATGACACACTTCTGATATGCAAGCACTAATGCAATGAAAATCTATAAGAATAATTTTGGCTGCATCATATAAATAATAGAGTTCGCCGATTCCAACTGTGTCCTTAATGATATTCTAAAAAATTGCAGTTGTTCCAAAAATTCTTTACTTAAATCTGAGGGGGGCGCAGAAACTAATTTACTGGCTTCTGCAAAAAATTCTAGGTCCGATTTGAAAAGATATCCACTTCTAGGATATAAGACTTCGTTCAAATCGTCGTTCACTTTATACATATGTAATAATGAAAACCTGGTATGTAAAAGTCTAAAAGGCTATTTATAAAGAAATAGAAGAATGATAAATATTCTGACACAAAATTGACATAAATCTTGTTCCGTCAATTTTAAAATCTAATTTAATATTTTCTTACATATTTGTTAATTTTTTTCGTTTAAACTTGTTAATGTATTATTTGTTATTGTTAATTTAAAGATTAGAATGTTAAAGACTTATAAAACCGATTTTCTTTAAGGTATGTAAATATTTTGTCATAATTGTATTCAAAATTAATAAATTTTGTTCTTTAAGGAGAAAAAACGGTGTTTAGTCTATGTCCCGAGTTTCCAGAGTTTCTACATTATAAATCGGTTTTTGGTCACCTTGAAAACAGGAAGATGTCGATAAAGAAGGTACGAATCCATTTGGAACTTGGTGAAGAAAATAGCTTAGAGGTAGTTAAATTAACAACAATTAGATTATTATCAGATGATATCACTTATTTCTTTCCAACAAATTTACAAAATTTAAAACATCATAAAGATTTATTTGACACAAGTAGTACTGTCAAAATGGCAAGTAAAGCTTTGACAAAAGTAGGTCAGTATAGGAACATCACGATTACATTAAATCCTGAGATTGTTACTTTGTATTTAGATGAAGATTGTAATTTTGTTTTTAAAAATTGTTATTTAGAGGAATTAGTAGAGAATAGCACGCTGATAAATACTCCGGTTTCATTAGAAGCAACAGATAAAACTAAAGTAGATTTAATTAGACTAATTGATAAATTAAGTAATAAACTCGAGACAAAAGTAAACAGGGGGCTGGATATCTCCCAAATTCAAAGTCAGTTTGTTTTAAATAAATTTCAAGGCAAAGAAAATGCTAGACAGTGGATGAGTAATTTTGAAAATGAATGCAAAAGACATGAAATAGTAATAGATGAAGCTAAAATACAAATATTACGTCTATTTCTGGAACATAATGCTATAGAATGGTATAGCTCAACTTTATGTAAATTAACAATGCATGGAGCATGGTTGGAATGGCAAAATTCTTTTTTAGAAACTTACGGCGATAAAAGTTGGCGAACAGTATATCTAGCATATACTTATATGCTAAAGTATATAAACGGTTCTTTTCTAGACTATGCGCTAAAAAAAGAAAGGATGTTGTTAGAGACTGAGCCATCTATGTCAGATCAATCGCGCATAAATCACATTGTGGTGGGTCTGCCATTGGACATTCAAGATCGCTTGGACAAAGAGACCATTAATACTACTGAACAGCTTATGAATCAGCTACGTAGATACACATCAATATTTCCTAGATTCAAAAAAAGACAAGGAAGATTTTTAAGTGTTACTAATGAGACTGATATTGGTTTGAATGAAAGTAGAAATCAAAAATCGATAGAAAAACGACCATGCAGTAACTGCGAGGCTCGTGGGTACCCAGGACGTTTTCATCCAGTTGAAATTTGCAGATACAAAACCCGTAGCGCTGAGGCGAGAAGGGTAAATCTAGCGGATGTGGGTGAAGTTGCTGTTAATGCTCAAGAGGAAGAACAACAAAAAAACTAGATTATACACCACTAATTAAATTAACTGTTACAATAAACAATAATAAAGTTACTGGAGTTTATGACAGTGGATCTAATATAACACTGATAAATTCAAAGATTATTGAAGATGTTAAACATAATATGTTGGAAAATGAACAGACATTTAGAACAATTAGTGGTGTGGAAAAAAGTTATAATAAAATAAAGTTACCTATGAAAATCCATAAAATAGAACAAGAAATAGATGCTTTTGTGATTAAAAATGATAATTTTTCTTATGACGTATTGCTAGGATTAGATGCCATTAAACAGTTTCGTTTGCTGCAAGATGAAAATTTGAATATTCTCCAAAGAGTGGATGAAAATAAGATAGAAGATATTAAGATATTAGAGGAAAATTTAAGATATAGTCATAATAGTACAACCGAGACTTTAGATAACAATAAAGTTCAGATAAGACATTTCGAAGAAAATTCCTATGACTATTTAGATAAAGTAAAACATCTAGACAACATTAAAATAAAACAAATTTCTAAAATTTTGGATGAAAACTTATCGATATTTGCAAAACACAAGTACGATGTAGGAGAAGTAAAAAATCAGGAAGCTCACATTAAACTCTTAGAAAATAAATATATTTCAAAGAAACCTTATAGATGTTCCATTCCTGATGAACGTGAAATTGAAAGTCAGATAACCAAGTTACTTGAAGCAGGATTGATAGAGGAATCTGAATCTCCTTTTGCTGCACCAGTGACCTTGGCATATAAGAAAGATGAAGGAAGACGATCGAGACTCTGTGTTGATTTTCGTGAACTGAATAAAATTTTGGTACCGGAATCACAACCATTCCCACGAATCGAAGACATTATAGTAAAGGCTCGAAACTGCAAATGGTATACAGTTTTGGATATTAATTCAGCATTTTGGACAATACCAGTAAGGCAAAAAGATCGTTATAAGACGGCATTTGTTACACAGTGCGGTCATTATCAATGGAAGAAATTACCTTTTGGTTTAAAAATATCTCCAGCGATTTTTCAACGAATACTAGCCACTACTATTCGACGCAACGGACTTCAGGGCTTTTGCATAAATTATATTGATGATATTCTAATCTTTTCTTCTGATTTCGAAGAACACATACATCACATAGAACAGTTACTTCATGCACTTAAACAAGAAGGGTTCCTGCTGAAACTATCAAAATGTAAATTTGCTCAATTTTCTGTGAAGTATTTAGGCCATGTTCTCTCTTACAATTCTGTTAGACCACATAATGATAACTTAAAATCTATTAAGCACTTTCCCAGACCTCAAAATAAGAAAAATATTCGTCAGTTCCTAGGAAAAATAAATTTTTACCATAAATACATTCCAGATC
Source organism: Diabrotica virgifera virgifera (assembly GCF_917563875.1). Classification (NCBI taxonomy): domain Eukaryota; kingdom Metazoa; phylum Arthropoda; class Insecta; order Coleoptera; family Chrysomelidae; genus Diabrotica; species Diabrotica virgifera. The sequence continues at coordinate 88,408,249 of NC_065451.1, read as the reverse complement.
ATACTAGGTTTCTTGAGCCCATCCATAATCTTCTACGTAATAAAACAGAGTTTAAATGGACAGATGAATGCGAGGCAACATTTATTCGAATCAAAGAATATCTCTGCCAGAGTCCCATCTTGTCAATTTTTGACCCAGAGAAAAGAACTTTTTTATTTACAGATGCTAGTGCTTTAGGAGTTGGGGCAGTTTTGAAACAGTTACAAGACAATGGTGAGTTGCACCCAGTAGCATATTTTTCAAAGAAATTCACGCCATCACAAGCAAAGAAAAAAGCGGTCTATTTGGAGTGTCTCGCAATAAGAGAAGCGCTACGTTATTGGCAGCATTGGTTAATAGGGCTTAAGTTTCAGGTAATCACAGATCATAAGCCATTAGAAAATCTTAAAATAAAAGCACGAACTGATGAAGAACTTGGAGACCTAGTGTACTATATGTCTCAATATGATTTTACCATTACATATTCTCCAGGCAAAACGAACCAAGAAGCAGATGCTCTTTCGAGAAACCCTGTTTTGGAATCATTTGAGAATACTGATGATATACTACAAGTGGTTAATTTGATAACCATCGAAGACCTAAAAGAAGATCAACAAAATAATAGCACTGAGCTCTCTTTAGACAAACGTATAGTTAAAAAAGGCGAACTTCTTTATAAAAAACTAAGAAACAAAGAACGCATCTTTATATCTAAGAACTTCGGTTTACAGTTGGTAAAAAAAATTCATTCTCACTATGGCCACATTGGAACTGGTCATATGATAGCAAAGATACGACCTTTTTATTATTTTAAACATATGGATGCAGTTATAGCAGAATTTTGTAACCAATGTGATATTTGCAAGAAAAACAAGTCAAGAAGAAGCCGATACATTGGTCGTTTATCACAGTTAGGGCCAGCCAAGGAACCATATGAAATCATGTCACTTGACACTATTGGTGGGTTTGCAGGCAACCATTCACCTAAACGTTATCTTCATCTTTTGGTAGATCATTTTAGTAGGTTTGCTTATACATTCCCTTCTAAAGGCCAACAAGCTAAGGATCTAATCAGGTTCTTACGTCCTATTTTTGAGAAGAATAAGGTGAAAGTTCTCCTGGCTGATCGTTATGCAGCGATTAATTCAAATGAGTTCAAATCCTTCATACGAAACTGTGGCATAACTTTAATTTTTACGGCTGTTGACTGTCCTTTTTCAAACGGATTAAATGAGCGTCTCAACCAAACACTGGTAAATCGTATCCGCTGCAAGGTTAACGAGAAACCACGACATCCATGGTCCAATATCGCAATTGAATGTACAGAAGAATACAACCGGACAACACACAGCGTAACAAAATTCTCTCCACTTTATTTACTCACGGGTGAACAATCTTCAATTTTGCCCTTAGATCTTAATCAGCCCCAAGATTTGGCTCAGAACAGAACTCTGGCATTCCAAAATTCACAAAGAGCTCACAATAACAATAAAATTAGAGTTGACCAGAAGAAGCAAGACTATGAATTTAAAGTCGGAGACTTAGTCTATGTCGAAATGGGTAACCGTCTTAACAGAAACAAACTTGATCCGGTAAGAAAGGGGCCATTCAAAATTTTAAACAGGTTTTCGTTATCAATTTATGAAATAAATGGAGGCTATCGTCGGAATCAGAAAAATTTTGTCCATAGCAGTAAGCTCTTGCCTTTTCAAGGGGGGGAGATGTAATAATGAAAACCTGGTATGTAAAAGTCTAAAAGGCTATTTATAAAGAAATAGAAGAATAATAAATATTCTGACACAAAATTGACATAAATCTTGTTCCGTCAATTTTAAAATCTAATTTAATATTTTCTTACATATTTGTTAATTTTTTTCGTTTAAACTTGTTAATGTATTATTTGTTATTGTTAATTTAAAGATTAGAATGTTAAAGACTTATAAAACCGATTTTCTTTAAGGTATGTAAATATTTTGTCATAATTGTATTCAAAATTAATAAATTTTGTTCTTTAAGGAGAAAAAACGGTGTTTAGTCTATGTCCCGAGTTTCCAGAGTTTCTACATTATACATATTCAAAAATCTAGCTTGAATTTATTGAATGACTACATTTAGATTTTCGAAAAACACGCCTACACTATACTATATCTTTCTTCAGAGTTTGAAAAGCGTTGATCTTGTAATATTCTGATTTTAAAAGTACAGGACAATCCGCCAATTTAAAATGTTTTACGTGTATTAGCATGTTTCTATCTTTTACGTCCTGGTGGACAACTCCTTTATCATTCAGGCAGCGTCACCGCCAGGCAGACGTCATGGATACAATCCCAATACACCAGCACTGGTACGTCCATGGTGTTCCTGACGTAGTCGGCTAGGCTCGTCTGTGATAGTTCCATCATCAATTAGATCTCCATCTTCTCCTGCCATCCCATAATGTATTTTACAATGTGGGAGTGACACACCACTTTCGAAATTTTCTATTTCTTTTTTGACGTCAAAAGCTTGCTCACGTTTTACCTTCTTTATCGCAAACCTCTCCTACGATTTTCACTAGTAGGATTAACTGTGGTATTTCATATTTAGCTCCCCTTAATATGTGCCCAAGGTAACTAATCTTGCATTTGTTAACTAATCCAAAGAGTGCTCTTTCAACGCCTGCTCTCTTAAGGACGTCATCGTTACGAACTCTCCACGCACGGTATACGCATCATTCTTCTCAGTGACCACATTTCAAATGCTTTAAAGATAATATGGAGTGCAAGTGAATTTTATCATTTAGCTAATCTGACCATACTTTTTCATACTTCCAAAATCTTGTTTAACATGTTTAGATGTGTTTAAATGAAATAGGTATATAGATATCTTTATTTTGAAATTGGCAACCTAAGATACAAAAACATGCATACAAATATACACAGGACACACTTCTGATATGCAAGCACTGTAATGCAATGAAAATATATAAGAATAATTTTGTCTGCATCATATAAATAATAGAGTTCGCCGATTCCAACTGTGTCCTTAATAATATTCTAAAAAATTGCAGTTGTTAAAAAAACTCTTTACTTAAATCTGAGGGGACGCAGAAACTAATTTACTGGCTTCTGCAAAAAATTGTAGGTCCGATTTGAAAAGATATCTACTTCTAGGATATAAGACTTCGTTCAAATCGTCGTTCACTTTATACATACTCATAAATCTAGCTTGAATTTATTGAATGACTACATTGGGATTTTCGAAAAACACGCCTACACTATATCTTTCTTCAGAGTTTGAAAAGCGTTGATCTTATAATATTCTGATTTTAAAAGTACAGGACAATTAATTGTATAACTTTTAATGGGGTAATCCCGTCAATAAATAAAATAAAAAAAATAGCAAGAAATAAATCACCAATCAGTGGAAGAAGTACAAGTCAACTGTGCAAAAGATGGAGTGACCATCTTCCATAGCCGTATCAATCTGCCAATGAACAAGCAGAAGTGCGTAGGTAGAAAGAGAAAAAAGAAGAAAAAGAAAATGGATAAAGCGGCAATGAATAATTAAAAATAACTTACTAGTAAACCGGCATAATTCTTTGGCATGTTTTCTATTAGACCTCTTCAAACGTTTGAAAACGTCAAAGTCATCAGGATCCTCTATCGAACTATCGATTATATCTGGGGATTTCTGATTTCTATCTTCACTATTTGTGTTTGTATGTTTCGCATCAGGATCTTCATATGAACTTTCTATTATATCAGACGGATTTTCATCTTCACTGTTTGTGTTTGCATCTTTCATATCATTAGAAGCCTGAACACTTAAATTTTCTTCAGGTGGTATGTACATACTAGAGCTTCCATTATCTTGTGGACTATTAGTATCTCTTGATTTTTCAACTGTGATACCTGTTGTTGCAACTGTTTCCTGTAACTGTAACCTTCTTGTTTTTAATATATTTCTTAAGGCGGGTTGAATTTTGTTTGTCAAATATGAAACATATTTTTTAAAATCGTCTTCATCTTTCGATTGCATTTTTGAATTTCTCAAATTAATCTGTAAATTTAAATTAAGCTGATTAATTTAAAATGTTTTACGTGTATTAGTATGTTTCTATCTTTTACATCCTGGTGGACAGCTCCTTTATCATTCAGGAACGTCAACGCCAGGCAGACGTCATGGATACAATCCCAATACACCAGCACTGGTACGTCCATGGTGTTTTTTTCAAGCACTAATGCAATGAAAATCTATAAGAATAATTTTGGCTGCATCATATAAATAATAGAGTTCGCCGATTCTAACTGTGTCCTTAATGATATTCTAAAAAATTGCAGTTGTTCCAAAAACTCTTTACTTAAATCTGAGGGGGCGCAGAAACTAATTTACTGGCTTGTGCAAAAAATTCTAGGTCCGATTTGAAAAGATATCCACTTCTAGGATATAAGACTTTGTTCACTTCGTTCAAATCGTCGTTCACTTTATACATACTCATAAATCTAGCTTGAATTTATTGAATGACTACTTTGAGATTTTGGAAAAACACGCCTACACTATATCTTTCTTCAGAGTTTGAAAAGCGTTGATCTTGTAATATTCTGATTTTAAAAGTACAGGACAATCCGCCATTTAAAATGTTTTACGTGTATTAGTATGTTTCTATCTTTTACTTTCTAGTGGACAACTATATTATCATTCAGGCAGCGTCACCGCCAGGCAGACGTCATGGATACAATCCCAATACACCAGCACTGGTACGTCCATGGTGTTCCTGACGTAGTCGGCTAGGCTCGTCTGTGATAGTTCCATCATCAATTAGATCTCCATCTTCTCCTGTCATCCCATAATGTATTTTACAATGTGGGAGTGACACCCCACTTTTTCGAAATTTTCTATTTCTTTTTTGACGTCAAAAGCTTGCTCACATTTTACCTTCTTTATCGCAAACCTCTCCTACGATTTTCACTTGTAGGATTAACTGTGGTATTTCATATTTAGCTCCCCTTAATATGTGCCCAAGGTAACTAATCTTGCATTTGTTAACTAATCCAAAGAGTGCTCTTTCAACGCCGGCTCTCTTAAGGACGTCATCGTTACAAACTCTATCCACGCACGATATACGCATCAGTCTTCTCAATGACCACATTTCAAATTCTTTAAAGATAAGATGTAGTGCAAGTGAATTATATCATTTAGCTAATCTGACGATACTTTTTCAAGCTTCCAAAATCTTGTTTAACATGTTTAGATGTATTTAAATTAAATTGATATATAGATATCTTTATTTTCAAATTAGCAACCTAATATAAAAACACGCATACAAATATACACATGACACACTTCTGATATGCAAGCACTAATGCAATGAAAATCTATAAGAATAATTTTGGCTGCATCATATAAATAATAGAGTTCGCCGATTCCAACTGTGTCCTTACTGATATTCTAAGAAATTGCAGTTGTTCCAAAAACTCTTTACTTAAATCTGAGGGGGGCGCAGAAACTAATTTACTGGCTTCTGCAAAAAATTCTAGGTCCGATTTGAAAAGATATCCACTTCTAGGATATAAGACTTCGGTCAAATCGTCGTTCACTTTATACATACTCATAAATCTAGCTTGAATTTATTGAATGACTACATTTAGATTTTCGAAAAACACGCCTACACTATACCATATTTTTCTTCAGAGTTTGAAAAGCGTTGATCTTGTAATATTCTGATTTTAAAAGTACATGACAATCCGCCAATTTAAAATGTTTTACGTGTATTAGCATGTTTCTATCTTTTAGGTCCTGGTGGACCACTCCTTTATCATTCAGGCAGCGTCACCGCCAGGCAGACGTCATGGATACAATCCCAATACACCAGCACTGGTACGTCCATGGTGTTCCTGACGTAATCGGCTAGGCTCGTCTGTGATAGTTCCATCATCAATTAGATCTCCATCTTCTCCTGCCATCCCATAATGTATTTTACAATGTGGGAGTGACACCCCACTTTTTCGAAATTTTCTATTTCTTTTTTGACGTCAACAGCTTGCTCACGTTTTACCTTTTTTATCGCAAACTTCTACGATTTTCACTAGTAGGTTTAACTGTGGTATTTCATATTTAGCTCCCCTTAATATGTGCCCAAGGTAACTAATCTCGTATTTGTTAACAAATCCAAAGAGTGCTCTTTCAACGCCGGCTCTCTTAAGGACGTCATCGTTACGAACTCTCCACGCACGGTAAACGCATCATTCTTCTCAGTGACCACATTTCAAATGCTTTAAAGATAATATGGAGTGCAAGTGAATTTTATCATTTAGCTAATCTGACCATACTTTTTCATACTTCCAAAATCTTATTTAACATGTTTAGATGTGGTTAAATGAAATAGATATATAGATATCTTTATTTTGAAATTGGCAACCTAAGATACAAAAACATGCATACAAATATACACAGGACACACTTCTGATATGCAAGCACTGTAATGCAATGAAAATATATAAGAATAATTTTGTCTGTATCATATAAATAATAGAGTTCGCCGATTTCAACTGTGTCCTTAATGATATTCTAAAAAATTGCAGATGTTCCAAAAACTCTTTACTTAAATCTGAGGGGGCGCAGAAACTAATTTACTGGCTTCTGCAAAAAATTGTAGGTCCGATTTGAAAAGATATCTACTTCTAGGATATAAGACTTCGTTCAAATCGTCGTTCACGTTATACATACTCATAAATCTAGCTTGAATTTATTGAATGACTACCTTGAGATTTTCGAAAAACACGCCTACACTAGATCTTTATTCAGAGTTTGAAAAGCGTTGATCTTATAATATTCTGATTTTAAAAGTACAGGACAATTAATTGTATAACTTTTAATGGGGTAATCCCGTCAATAAATAAAATAAAATAAAAAAAAATAGCAAGAAATAAATCACCAATCAGTGGAAGAAGTACAAGTCAACTGTGCAAAAGATGGAGTGACCATCTTCCATAGACGTATCAATCTGCCAATGAACAAGCAGAATTGCTTAGGTATAAAGAGAAAAAAGAAGAAAAAGAAAATGGATAAAGCGGCAATGAATAATTTAAAATAACTTACTAGTAAACCGGCATAATTCTTTGGCATGTTTTCTATTAGACCTCTTCAAACGTTTGAAAACGTCAAAGTCATCAGGATCCTCTATCGAACTATCGATTATATCTGGGGATTTCTGATTTCTATCTTCACTATTTGTGTTTGTATGTTTCGCATCTGGATCTTCATATGAACTTTCTATTATATCAGACGGATTTTCATCTTCAATGTTTGTGTTTGCATCTTTCATATCATTAGAAGCCTGAACACTTAAATTTTCTTCAGGTGGTATGTACATACTAGAGCTTCCATTATCTTGTGGACTATTAGTATCTCTTGATTTTTCAACTGTGATACCTGTTGTTGCAACTGTTTCCTGTAACTGTAACCTTCTTGTTTTTAATATATTTCTTAAGGCGGGTTGAATTTTTTTTTGTCAAATATGAAACATATTTTTCAAAATCTTCTTCATCTTTCGATTGCATTTTTGAATTTCTCAAATTAATCTGTAAATTTAAATTAAGCTGATTAATTTAAAATGTTTTACGTGTATTAGTATGTTTCTATCTTTTACATCCAGGTGGACAGCTCCTTTATCATTCAGGAACGTCAACGCCAGGCAGACGTCATGGATACAATCCCAATACACCAGCACTGGTACGTCCATGGTGTTTTTTTCAAGCACTAATGCAATGAAAATCTATAAGAATAATTTTGGCTGCATCATATAAATAATAGAGTTCGCCGATTCTAACTGTGTCCTTAATGATATTCTAAAAAATTGCAGTTGTTCCAAAAACTCTTTACTTAAATCTGAGGGGGTGCAGAAACTAATTTACTGGCTTGTGCAAAAAATTCTAGATCCGATTTGAAAAGATATCCACTTCTAGGATATAAGACTTTGTTCACTTCGTTCAAATCGTCGTTCACTTTATACATACTCATAAATCTAGCTTGAATTTATAGAATGACTACTTTGAGATTTTGGAAAAACACGCCTACACTATATCTTTCTTCAGAGTTTGAAAAGCGTTGATCTTGTAATATTCTGATTTTAAAAGTACAGGACAATCCGCCATTTAAAATGTTTTACGTGTATTAGTATCTTTCTATCTTTTACTTTCTGGTGGACAACTCCATTATCATTCAGGCAGCGTCACCGCCAGGCAGACGTCGTGGATACAATCCCAATACACCAGCACTGGTACGTCCATGGTGTTCCTGACGTAGTCGGCTAGGCTCGTCTGTGATAGTTCCATCATCAATTAGATCTCCATCTTCTCCTGCCATCCCATAATGTATTTTACAATGTGGGAGTGACACCCCACTTTTTCGAAATTTTCTATTTCTTTTTTGACGTCAAAAGCTTGCTCACATTTTACCTTCTTTATCGCAAACCTCTCCTACGATTTTCACTTGTAGGATTAACTGTGGTATTTCATATTTAGCTCCCCTTAATATGTGCCCAAGGTAACTAATCTTGCATTTGTTAACTAATCCAAAGAGTGCTCTTTCAACGCCGGCTCTCTTAAGGACGTCATCGTTACAAACTCTATCCACGCACGATATACGCATCAGTCTTCTCAATGACCACATTTCAAATTATTTAAAGATAATATGTAGTGCAAGTGAATTATATCATTTAGCTAAACTGACCATACTTTTTCAAGCTTCCAAAATCTTGTTTAACATGTTTAGATGTATTTAAATTAAATTGATATATAGATATCTTTATTTTCAAATTAGCAACCTAACATACAAAAACACGGATACAAATATACACATGACACACTTCTGATATGCAAGCACTAATGCAATGAAAATCTATAAGAATAATTTTGGCTGCATCATATAAATAATAGAGTTCGCCGATTCCAACTGTGTCCTTACTGATATTCTAAGAAATTGCAGTTGTTCCAAAAACTCTTTACTTAAATCTGAGGGGGGCGCAGAAACTAATTTACTGGCTTCTGCAAAAAATTCTAGGTCCGATTTGAAAAGATATCCACTTCTAGGATATAAGACTTTGTTCACTTCGTTCAAATCGTCGTTTACTTCATACATACTCATAAATCTAGCTTGAATTTATTGAATGACTACTTTGAGATTTTCGAAAAACACCCCTACACTATATCTTTCTTCAGAGTGTGAAAAGCGTTGATTTTGTAATATTCTGATTTTAACAGTACAGGACAATCCGCCATTTAAAATGTTTTACGTGTATTAGTATGTTTCTATCTTTTACGTCCTGGTGGACAACTCCTTTATCATTCAGGCAGCGTCGCCGCCAGGCAGACGTTATGGATACAATCCCAATACACCAGCACTGGTACGTCCATGGTGTTCCTGACGTAGTCGGCTAGGCTCGTCTGTGATAGTTCCATCATCAATTAGATCTCCATCTTCTCCTGCCATCCATGTGGGAGTGACACCCCACTTTTTCGAAATTTTCTATTTCTTTTTTGACGTCAAAAGCTTGCTCACGTTTTACCTTCTTTATCGTAAACCTCTCCTACGATTTTCACTTGTAGGATTAACTGTGCTATTTCATTTTTAGCTCCCCTTAATATGTGCCCAAGGTAACTAATCTTGCATTTGTTAACTAATCCAAAGAGTGCTCTTTCAACGCCGGCTCTCTTAAGGACGTCATCGTTACAAACTCTATCCACGCACGATATACGCATCAGTCTTCTCAATGACCACATTTCAAATTCTTTAAAGATAATATGTAGTGCAAGTGAATTATATCATTTAGCTAATCTGACCATACTTTTTCAAGCCTCCAAAATCTTTTTTAACATGTTTAGATGTATTTAAATTAAATTGATATATAGATATCTTTATTTTCAAATTAGCAACTTAATATACAAAAACACGCATACAAATATACACATGACACACTTCTGATATGCAAGCACTAATGCAATGAAAATCTATAAGAATAATTTTGGCTGCATCATATAAATAATAGAGTTCGCCGATTCCAACTGTGTCCTTAATGATATTCTAAAAAATTGCAGTTGTTCCAAAAATTCTTTACTTAAATCTGAGGGGGGCGCAGAAACTAATTTACTGGCTTCTGCAAAAAATTCTAGGTCCGATTTGAAAAGATATCCACTTCTAGGATATAAGACTTCGTTCAAATCGTCGTTCACTTTATACATACTCATAAATCTAGCTTGAATTTATTGAATGACTACATTTAGATTTTCGAAAAACACGCCTACACTATACTATATCTTTCTTCAGAGTTTGAAAAGCGTTGATCTTGTAATATTCTGATTTTAAAAGTACAGGACAATCCGCCAATTTAAAATGTTTTACGTGTATTAGCATGTTTCTATCTTTTACGTCCTGGTGGACAACTCCTTTATCATTCAGGAACGTCAACGCCAGGCAGGCGTTATGGATACAATCCCAATACACCAGCACTGGTACGTCCATGGTGTTCCTGACGTAGTCGGCCAGGGTTGTCTGTGACAGTTCCATCATCAATTAGATCTCCATCTTCTCCTGCCATCCCATAATGTATTTTACAATATGGGAGTGACACCCCACTTTTTCGAAATTTTCTATTTCTTTTTTGACGTCAAAAGCTTGCTCACGTTTTACCTTCTTTATCGCACAATTCTCCTACGATTTTCACATGTAGGATTAACTGTGGTATTTCATATTTAGCTCCCCTTAATATGTGCCCAAGGTATCTAATCTTGCATTTGTTAACTAATCCAAAGACTGCTCTTTCAACGCCGGCTCTCTTAAGGACGTCATCGTTACGAACTCTCCACGCACGGTATACGCATCATTCTTCTCAGTGACCACATTTCAAATGCTTTAAAGATAATATGTAGTGCAAGTGAATTGTATCATTTAGCTTATCTGACCATACTTTTTCATGCTTCCAAAATCTTGTTTAACATGTTTAGATGTATTTATATGAAATTGATATATAGATATCTTTATTTTCAAATTAGCAACCTAATATACAAAAACACGCATACAAATATACACATGAAACACTTCTGATATGCAAGCACTAACGCAATGAAAATCTATAAGAATAATTTTGGCTGCATCATATAAATAATAGAGTTCGCCGATTCCAACTGTGTCCTTAATGATATTCTAAAAAATTGCAGTTGTTCCAAAAACTCTGTACTTAAATCTGAGTGGGGCGCAGAAACTAATTTACCGGCTTCTGCAAAAAATTCTAGGTCCGATTTGAAAAGATATCGACTTCTAGGATATAAGACTTTGTTCACTTCGTTCAAATTGTCGTTCACTTTATACATACTCATAAATCTAGCTTGAATTTATTGAATGACTACTTTGAGATTTTCGAAAAACACGCCTACACTATATCTTTCTTCAGAGTTTGAAAAGCGTTGATCTTGTAATATTCTGATTTTAAAAGTACAGGACAATCCGCCATTTAAAATGTTTTACGTGTATTAGTATGTTTCTATCTTTTACATCCTGGTGGACAGCTCCTTTATCATTCAGGAACGTCAACGCCAGGCAGACGTCATGGATACAATCCCAATACACCAGCACTGGTACGTCCATGGTGTTTTTTTCAAGCACTAATGCAATGAAAATCTATAAGAATAATTTTGGCTGCATCATATAAATAATAGAGTTCGCCGATTCTAACTGTGTCCTTAATGATATTCTAAAAAATTGCAGTTGTTCCAAAAACTCTTTACTTAAATCTGAGGGGGCGCAGAAACTAATTTACTGGCTTGTGCAAAAAATTCTAGGTCCGATTTGAAAAGATATCCACTTCTAGGATATAATACTTTGTTCACTTCGTTCAAATCGTCGTTCACTTTATACATACTCATAAATCTAGCTTGAATTTATTGAATGACTACATTTAGATTTTCGAAAAACACGCCTACACTATACTATATCTTTCTTCAGAGTTTGAAAAGCGTTGATCTTGTAATATTCTGATTTTAAAAGTACAGGACAATCCGCCAATTTAAAATGTTTTACGTGTATTAGCATGTTTCTATCTTTTACGTCCTGGTGGACAACTCCTTTATCATTCAGGCAGCGTCACCGCCAGGCAGACGTCATGGATACAATCCCAATACACCAGCACTGGTACGTCCATGGTGTTCCTGACGTAGTCGGCTAGGCTCGTCTGTGATAGTTCCATCATCAATTAGATCTCCATCTTCTCCTGCCATCCCATAATGTATTTTACAATGTGGGAGTGACACACCACTTTTTCGAAATTTTCTGTTTCTTTTTTGACGTCAAAAGCTTGCTCACGTTTTACCTTCTTTATCGCAAACCTCTCCTACGATTTTCACTTGTAGGATTAACTGTGGTATTTCATATTTAGCTCCCCTTAATAAGTGCCCAAGGTAACTAATCTTGCATTTGTTAACTAATCCAAAGAGTGCTCTTTCAACGCCGGCTCTCTTAAGGACGTCATCGTTACAAACTCTATCCACGCACGGTATACGCATCAGTCTTCTCAATGACCACATTTCAAATTCTTTAAAGATAATGTGTAGTGCAAGTGAATTATATCATTTAGCTAATCTGACCATACTTTTTCATGCTTCCAAAATCTTGTTTAACATGTTTAGATGTATTTAAATGAAATTGATATATAGATATCTTTATTTTCAAATTAGCAACCTAATATACAAAAACACGCATACAAATATACACATGACACACTTCTGATTAGCAAGCACTAATGCAATGAAAATCTATAAGAATAATTTTGGCTGCATCATATAAATAATAGAGTTCGCCGATTCCAACTGTGTCCTTAATGATATTCTAAAAAATTGCAGTTGTTCCAAAAACTCTTTACTTAAATCTGAGGGGGGCGCAGAAACTAATTTACTGGCTTCTGCAAAAAATTCTAGGTCCGATTTGAAAAGATATCTACTTCTAGGATATAAGACTTCGTTCAAATCGTCGTTCACTTTATACATACTCATAAATCTAGCTTCGTCCTGGTGGACAACTCCTTTATCATTCAGGCAGCGTCACCGCCAGGCCGACATCATGGATACAATCCCAATACACCAGCACTGGTACGTCCATGGTGTTCCTGACATAGTCGGCTAGGCTGGTCTGTGATAGTTCCATCATCAATTAGATCTCCATCTTCTCCTGCCATCCCATAATGTATTTTACAATGTGGGAGTGACACACCACTTTCGAAATTTTCCATTTCTTTTTTGACGTCAAAAGCTTACTCACGTTTTACCTTCTTTATCGCAAACTTCTCCTACGATTTTCACTAGTAGGATTAACTGTGGTATTTCATATTTAGTTCCCCTTAATATGTGCCCAAGGTAACTAATCTTGCATTTGTTAACTAATCCAAAGAGTGCTCTTTCAACGCCGGCTCTCTTAAGGACGTCATCTTTACGAACTCTCCACGCACGGTATACGCATCATTCTTCTCAGTGACCACATTTCAAATGCTTTAAAGATAATATGGAGTGCAAGTGAATTTTATCAATTAGCTAATCTGACCATACTTTTTCATACTTCCAAAATCTTATTTAACATGTTTAGATGTGTTTAAATGAAATAGATATATAGATATCTTTATTTTGAAATTGGCAACCTAAGATACAAAAACATGCATACAAATATACACAGGACACACTTCTGATATGCAAGCACTGTAATGCAATGAAAATATATAAGAATAATTTTGTCTGCATCATATAAATAATAGGGTTGGCCGATTCCAACTGTGTCCTTAATGATATTCTAAAAAATTGCAGTTGTTCCAAAAACTCTGTACTTAAATCTGAGTGGGGCGCAGAAACTAATTTACTGGCTTCTGCAAAAAATTCTAGGTCCGATTTGAAAAGATATCGACTTCTAGGATATAAGACTTTGTTCACTTCGTTCAAATCGTCGTTCACTTTATACATACTCATAAATCTAGCTTGAATTTATAGAATGACTACTTTGAGATTTTGGAAAAACACGCCTACACTATATCTTTCTTCAGAGTTTGAAAAGCGTTGATCTTGTAATATTCTGATTTTAAAAGTACAGGACAATCCGCCATTTAAAATGTTTTACGTGTATTAGTATGTTTCTATCTTTTACTTTCTAGTGGACAACTCCATTATCATTCAGGCAGCGTCACCGCCAGGCAGACGTCATGGATACAATCCCAATACACCAGCACTGGTACGTCCATGGTGTTCCTGACATAGTCGGCTAGGCTCGTCTGTGATAGTTCCATCATCAATTAGATCTCCATCTTCTCCTGCCATCCCATAATGTATTTTACAATGTGGGAGTGACACCCCACTTTTTCGAAATTTTCTATTTCTTTTTTGACGTCAAAAGCTTGCTCACATTTTACCTTCTTTATCGCAAACCTCTCCTACGATTTTCACTTGTAGGATTAACTGTGGTATTTCATATTTAGCTCCCCTTAATATGTGCCCAAGGTAACTAATCTTGCATTTGTTAACTAATCCAAAGAGTGCTCTTTCAACGCCGGCTCTCTTAAGGACGTCATCGTTACAAACTCTATCCACGCACGATATACGCATCAGTCTTCTCAATGACCACATTTCAAATTATTTAAAGATAATATGTAGTGCAAGTGAATTATATCATTTAGCTAAACTGACCATACTTTTTCAGGCTTCCAAAATCTTGTTTAACATGTTTAGATGTATTTAAATTAAATTGATATATAGATATCTTTATTTTCAAATTAGCAACCTAACATACAAAAACACGCATACAAATATACACACGACACAGTTCTGATATGCAAGCACTAATGCAATGAAAATCTATAAGAATAATTTTGGCTGCATCATATAAATAATAGAGTTCGCCGATTCCAACTGTGTCCTTACTGATATTCTAAGAAATTGCAGTTGTTCCAAAAACTCTTTACTTAAATCTGAGGGGGGCGCAGAAACTAATTTACTGGCTTCTGCAAAAAATTCTAGGTCCGATTTGAAAAGATATCCACTTCTAGGATATAAGACTTCGTTCAAATCGTCGTTCACTTTATACATACTCATAAATCCAGCTTGAATTTATTGAATGACTACATTTAGATTTTCGAAAAACACGCCTAAACTATACTATATCTTTCTTCAGAGTTTGAAAAGCGTTGATCTTGTAATATTCTGATTTTAAAAGTACAGGACAATCCGCCAATTTAAAATGTTTTACGTGTATTAGCATGTTTCTATCTTTTACGTCCTGGTGGACAACTACTTTATCATTCAGGAACGTCAACGCCAGGCAGGCGTTGTGGATACAATCCCAATACACCAGCACTGGTACGTCCATGGTGTTCCTGACGTAGTCGGCCAGGGTCGTCTGTGACAGTTCCATCATCAATTAGATCTCCATCTTCTCCTGCCATCCCATAATGTATTTTACAATGTGGGAGTGACACCCCACTTTTTCGAAATTTTCTATTTCTTTTTTGACGTCAAAAGCTTGCTCACGTTTTACCTTCTTTATCGCACAACTCTCCTACGATTTTCACTTGTAGGATTAACTGTGGTATTTCATATTTAGCTCCCCTTAATATGTGCCCAAGGTATCTAATCTTGCATTTGTTAACTAATCCAAAGAGTGCTCTTTCAACGCCGGCTCTCTTAAGGACGTCATCGTTACGAACTCTCCACGCACGGTATACGCATCATTCTTCTCAGTGACCACATTTCAAATGCTTTAAAGATAATATGTAGTGCAAGTGAATTGTATCATTTAGCTTATCTGACCATACTTTTTCATGCTTCCAAAATCTTGTTTAACATGTTTAGATGTATTTATATGAAATTGATATATAGATATCTTTATTTTCAAATTAGCAACCTAATATACAAAAACACGCATACAAATATACACATGAAACACTTCTGATATGCAAGCACTAACGCAATGAAAATCTATAAGAATAATTTTGGCTGCATCATATAAATAATAGAGTTGGCCGATTCCAACTGTGTCCTTAATGATATTCTAAAAAATTGCAGTTGTTCCAAAAACTCTGTACTTAAATCTGAGTGGGGCGCAGAAACTAATTTACTGGCTTCTGCAAAAAATTCTAGGTCCGATTTGAAAAGATATCGACTTCTAGGATATAAGACTTTGTTCACTTCGTTCAAATTGTCGTTCACTTTATACATACTCATAAATCTAGCTTGAATTTATTGAATGACTGCTTTGAGATTTTCGAAAACACGCCTACACTATATCTTTCTTCAGAGTTTGAAAAGCGTTGATCTTGTAATATTCTGATTTTAAAAGTACAGGACAATCCGCCATTTAAAATGATTTACGTGTATTAGTATGTTTCTATCTTTTACGTCCTGGTGGACAACTCCTTTATCATTCAGGCAGCGTCACCGCCAGGCAGACGTCATGGATACAATCCCAATACACCAGCACTGGTACGTCCATGGTGTTCCTGACGTAGTCGGCTAGGCTCGTCTGTGATAGTTCCATCATCAATTAGATCTCCATCTTCTCCTGCCATCCCATAATGTATTTTACAATGTGGGAGTGACACACCACTTTTTCGAAATTTTCTGTTTCTTTTTTGACGTCAAAAGCTTGCTCACCTTTTACCTTCTTTATCGCAAACCTCTCCTACGATTTTCACTTGTAGGATTAACTGTGGTATTTCATATTTAGCTCCCCTTAATAAGTGCCCAAGGTAACTAATCTTGCATTTGTTAACTAATCCAAAGAGTGCTCTTTCAACGCCGGCTCTCTTAAGGACGTCATCGTTACAAACTCTATCCACGCACGGTATACGCATCAGTCTTCTCAATGACCACATTTCAAATTCTTTAAAGATAATGTGTAGTGCAAGTGAATTATATCATTTAGCTAATCTGACCATACTTTTTCATGCTTCCAAAATCTTGTTTAACATGTTTAGATGTATTTAAATGAAATTGATATATAGATATCTTTATTTTCAAATTAGCAACCTAATATACAAAAACACGCATACAAATATACACATGACACACTTCTGATTAGCAAGCACTAATGCAATGAAAATCTATAAGAATAATTTTGGCTGCATCATATAAATAATAGAGTTCGCCGATTCCAACTGTGTCCTTAATGATATTCTAAAAAATTGCAGATGTTCCAAAAACTCTTTACTTAAATCTGAGGGGGCGCAGAAACTAATTTACTGGCTTCTGCAAAAAATTGTAGGTCCGATTTGAAAAGATATCTACTTCTAGGATATAAGACTTCGTTCAAATCGTCGTTCACTTTATACATACTCATAAATCTAGCTTGAATTTATTGAATGACTACATTGAGATTTTCGAAAAACACGCCTACACTAGATCTTTCTTCAGAGTTTGAAAAGCGTTGATCTTATAATATTCTGATTTTAAAAGTACAGGACAATTAATTGTATAACTTTTAATGGGGTAATCCCGTCAATAAATAAAATAAAATAAAAAAAAATAGCAAGAAATAAATCACCAATCAGTGGAAGAAGTACAAGTCAACTGTGCAAAAGATGGAGTGACCATCTTCCATAGACGTATCAATCTGCCAATGAACAAGCAGAATTGCTTAGGTATAAAGACAAAAAAGAAGAAAAAGAAAATGGATAAAGCGGCAATGAATAATTAAAAATAACTTACTAGTAAACCGGCATAATTCTTTGGCATGTTTTCTATTAGACCTCTTCAAACGTTTGAAAACGTCAAAGTCATCAGGATCCTCTATCGAACTATCGATTATATCTGGGGATTTCTGATTTCTATCTTCACTATTTGTGTTTGTATGTTTCGCATCAGGATCTTCATATGAACTTTCTATTATATCAGACGGAATTTCATCTTCACTGTTTGTGTTTGCATCTTTCATATCATTAGAAGCCTGAACACTTAAATTTTCTTCAGGTGGTATGTATATACTAGAGCTTCCATTATCTTGTGGACTATTAGTATCTCTTGATTTTTCAACTGTGATACCTGTTGTTGCAACTGTTTCCTGTAACTGTAACCTTCTTGTTTTTAATATATTTCTTAAGGCGGGTTGAATTTTTTTTTGTCAAATATGAAACATATTTTTCAAAATCGTCTTCATCTTTCGATTGCATTTTTCAATTTCTCAAATTAATCTGTAAATTTAAAGTAAGCTGATTAATTTAAAATGTTTTACGTGTATTAGTATGTTTCTATCTTTTACATCCTGGTGGACAGCTCCTGTATCATTCAGGAACGTCAACGCCAGGCAGACGTCATGGATACAATCCCAATACACCAGCACTGGTACGTCCATGGTGTTTTTTTCAAGCACTAATGCAATGAAAATCTATAAGAATAATTTTGGCTGCATCATATAAATAATAGAGTTCGCCGATTCTAACTGTGTCCTTAATGATATTCTAAAAAATTGCAGTTGTTCCAAAAACTCTTTACTTAAATCTGAGGGGGCGCAGAAACTAATTTACTGGCTTGTGCAAAAAATTCTAGGTCCGATTTGAAAAGATATCCACTTCTAGGATATAATACTTTGTTCACTTCGTTCAAATCGTCGTTCACTTTATACATACTCATAAATCTAGCTTGAATTTATTGAATGACTACATTTAGATTTTCGAAAAACACGCCTACACTATACTATATCTTTCTTCAGAGTTTGAAAAGCGTTGATCTTGTAATATTCTGATTTTAAAAGTACAGGACAATCCACCAATTTAAAATGTTTTACGTGTATTAGCATGTTTCTATCTTTTACGTCCTGGTGGACAACTCCTTTATCATTCAGGCAGCGTCACCGCCAGGCAGACGTCATGGATACAATCCCAATACACCAGCACTGGTACGTTCATGGTGTTCCTGACGTAGTCGGCTAGGCTCGTCTGTGATAGTTCCATCATCAATTAGATCTCCATCTTCTCCTGCCATCCCATAATGTATTTTACAATGTGGGAGTGACACACCACTTTTTCGAAATTTTCTGTTTCTTTTTTGACGTCAAAAGCTTGCTCACGTTTTACCTTCTTTATCGCAAACCTCTCCTACGATTTTCACTTGTAGGATTAACTGTGGTATTTCATATTTAGCTCCCCTTAATAAGTGCCCGAGGTAACTAATCTTGCATTTGTTAACTAATCCA
Organism: Diabrotica virgifera virgifera; assembly: GCF_917563875.1. NCBI lineage: Eukaryota > Metazoa > Arthropoda > Insecta > Coleoptera > Chrysomelidae > Diabrotica > Diabrotica virgifera. The sequence continues at coordinate 88,389,079 of NC_065451.1, read as the reverse complement.
AAGAGTGCTCTTTCAACGCCGGCTCTCTTAAGGACGTCATCGTTACGAACTCTCCACGCACGGTATACGCATCATTCTTCTCAGTGACCACATTTCAAATGCTTTAAAGATAATATGTAGTGCAAGTGAATTGTATCATTTAGCTTATCTGACCATACTTTTTCATGCTTCCAAAATCTTGTTTAACATGTTTAGATGTATTTATATGAAATTGATATATAGATATCTTTATTTTCAAATTAGCAACCTAATATACAAAAACACGCATACAAATATACACATGAAACACTTCTGATATGCAAGCACTAACGCAATGAAAATCTATAAGAATAATTTTGGCTGCATCATATAAATAATAGAGTTGGCCGATTCCAACTGTGTCCTTAATGATATTCTAAAAAATTGCAGTTGTTCCAAAAACTCTGTACTTAAATCTGAGTGGGGCGCAGAAACTAATTTACTGGCTTCTGCAAAAAATTCTAGGTCCGATTTGAAAAGATATCGACTTCTAGGATATAAGACTTTGTTCACTTCGTTCAAATTGTCGTTCACTTTATACATACTCATAAATCTAGCTTGAATTTATTGAATGACTACTTTGAGATTTTCGAAAAACACGCCTACACTATATCTTTCTTCAGAGTTTGAAAAGCGTTGATCTTGTAATATTCTGATTTTAAAAGTACAGGACAATCCGCCATTTAAAATGTTTTACGTGTATTAGTATGTTTCTATCTTTTACGTCCTGGTGGACAACTCCTTTATCATTCAGGCAGCGTCACCGCCAGGCAGACGTCATGGATACAATCCCAATACACCAGCACTGGTACGTCCATGGTGTTCCTGACGTAGTCGGCTAGGCTGGTCTGTGATAGTTCCATCATCAATTAGATCTCCATCTTCTCCTGCCATCCCATAATGTATTTTACAATGTGGGAGTGACACACCACTTTCGAAATTTTCGATTTCTTTTTTGACGTCAAAAGCTTGCTCACGTTTTACCTTCTTTATCGCAAACTTCTCCTACGATTTTCACTAGTAGGATTAACTGTGGTATTTCATATTTAGCTCCCCTTAATATGTGCCCAAGGTAACTAATCTTGCATTTGTTAACTAATCCAAAGAGTGCTCTTTCAACGCCGGCTCTCTTAAGGACATCATCGTTACGAACTCTGCACGCACGGTATACGCATCATTCTTCTCAGTGACCACATTTCAAATGCTTTAAAGATAATATGTAGTGCAAGTGAATTTTATCATTTAGCTAATCTGACCATACTTTTTCATACTTCCAAAATCTTGTTTAACATGTTTAGATGTATTTAAATGAAATAGATATATAGATATCTTTATTTTCAAATTGGCAACCTAAGATACAAAAACATGCATACAAATACACACAGGACACACTTCTGATATGCAAGCACTGTAATGCAATGAAAATATATAAGAATAATTTTGTCTGCATCATATAAATAATAGAGTTCGCCGATTCCAACTGTGTCCTTAATGATATTCTAAAAAATTGCAGTTGTTCCAAAAACTCTTTACTTAAATCTGAGGGGGGCGCAGAAACTAATTTACTGGCTTCTGCAAAAAATTCTAGGTCCGATTTGAAAAGATATCTACTTCTAGGATATAAGACTTCGTTCAAATCATCGTTCACTTTATACATACTCATAAATCTAGCTTCGTCCTGGTGGACAACTCCTTTATCATTCAGGCAGCGTCACCGCCAGGCCGACATCATGGATACAATCCCAACACACCAGCACTGGTACGTCCATGGTGTTCCTGACGTAGTCGGCTAGGCTGGTCTGTGATAGTTCCATCATCAATTAGATCTCCATCTTCTCCTGCCATCCCATAATGTATTTTACAATGTGGGAGTGACACACCACTTTCGAAATTTTCGATTTCTTTTTTGACGTCAAAAGCTTGCTCACGTTTTACCTTCTTTATCGCAAACTTCTCCTACGATTTTCACTAGTAGGATTAACTGTGGTATTTCATATTTAGCTCCCCTTAATATGTGCCCAAGGTAACTAATCTTGCATTTGTTAACTAATCCAAAGAGTGCTCTTTCAACGCCGGCTCTCTTAAGGACATCATCGTTACGAACTCTGCACGCACGGTATACGCATCATTCTTCTCAGTGACCACATTTCAAATGCTTTAAAGATAATATGTAGTGCAAGTGAATTTTATCATTTAGCTAATCTGACCATACTTTTTCATACTTCCAAAATCTTGTTTAACATGTTTAGATGTATTTAAATGAAATAGATATATAGATATCTTTATTTTCAAATTGGCAACCTAAGATACAAAAACATGCATACAAATACACACAGGACACACTTCTGATATGCAAGCACTGTAATGCAATGAAAATATATAAGAATAATTTTGTCTGCATCATATAAATAATAGAGTTCGCCGATTCCAACTGTGTGCTTAATGATATTCTAAAAAATTGCAGTTGTTCCAAAAACTCTTTACTTAAATCTGAGAGGGGCGCAGAAACTAATTTATTGGCTTCTGCAAAAAATTCTAGGTCCGATTTGAAAAGATATCTACTTCTAGTATATAAGACTTCGTTCAAATCGTCGTTCACTTTATACATACTCATAAATCTAGCTTGAATTTATTGAATCACTACATTGAGATTTTCGAAAAACACGCCTACACTATATGTACTATATCTTTCTTCAGAGTTTGAAAAGCGTTGATCTTGTAATATTCTGATTTTAAAAGTACAGGACAATCGGCCAATTTAAAATGTTTTACGTGTATTAGCATGTTTCTATCTTTTACGTCCTGGTGGACAACTCCTTTATCATTCAGGCAGCGTCACCGCCAGGCAGACGTCATGGATACAATCCCAATACACCAGCACTGGTACGTCCATGGTGTTCCTGACGTAGTCGGCTAGGCTCGTCTGTGATAGTTCCATCATCAATTAGATCTCCATCTTCTCCTGCCATCCCATAATGTATTTTACAAAGTGGGAGTGACACACCACTTTCGAAATTTTCTATTTCTTTTTTGACGTCAAAAGCTTGCTCACGTTTTACCTTCTTTATCGCAAACCTCTCCTAAGATTTTCACTTGTAGGATTAACTGTGGTATTTCATATTTAGCTCCCCTTAATATGTGCCCAAGGTAACTAATCTTGCATTTGTTAACTAATCCAAAGAGTGCTCTTTCAACGCCGGCTCTCTTAAGGACGTCATCGTTACGAACTCTCCACGCACGGTATACGCATCATTCTTCTCAGTGACCACATTTCAAATGCTTTAAAGATAATATGGAGTGCAAGTGAATTTTATCATTTAGCTAATCTGACCATACTTTTTCATACTTCCAAAATCTTGTTTAACATGTTTAGATGTGTTTAAATGAAATAGGTATATAGATATCTTTATTTTGAAATTGGTAACCTAAGATACAAAAACATGCATACAAATATACACAGGACACACTTCTGATCTGCAAGCACTGTAATGCAATGAAAATATATAAGAATAATTTTGTCTGCATCATATAAATAATAGAGTTCGCCGATTCCAACTGTGTCCTTAATAATATTCTAAAAAATTGCAGTTGTTAAAAAAACTCTTTACTTAAATCTGAGGGGACGCAGAAACTAATTTACTGGCTTCTGCAAAAAATTGTAGGTCCGATTTGAAAAGATATCTACTTCTAGGATATAAGACTTCGTTCAAATCGTCGCTCACTTTATACATACTCATAAATCTAGCTTGAATTTATTGAATGACTACATTGGGATTTTCGAAAAACACGCCTACACTATATCTTTCTTCAGAGTTTGAAAAGCGTTGATCTTATAATATTCTGATTTTAAAAGTACAGGACAATTAATTGTATAACTTTTAATGGGGTAATCCAGTCAATAAATAAAATAAAAAAAAATAGCAAGAAATAAATCACCCATCAGTGGAAGAAGTACAAGTCAACTGTGCAAAAGATGGAGTGACCATCTTCCATAGCCGTATCAATCTGCCAATGAACAAGCAGAAGTGCGTAGGTATAAAGAGAAAAAAGAAGAAAAAGAAAATGGATAAAGCGGCAATGAATAATTAAAAATAACTTACTAGTATACCGGCATAATTCTTTGGCATGTTTTCTATTAGACCTCTTCAAACGTTTGAAAACGTCAAAGTCGTCAGGATCCTCTATCGAACTATCGATTATATCTGGGGATTTCTGATTTCTATCTTCACTATTTGTGTTTGTATGTTTCGCATCATGATCTTCATATGAACTTTCTATTATATCAGACGGATTTTCATCTTCACTGTTTGTGTTTGCATCTTTCATATCATTAGAAGCCTGAACACTTAAATTTTCTTCAGGTGGTATGTACATACTAGAGCTTCCATTATCTTGTGGACTATTAGTATCTCTTGATTTTTCAACTGTGATACCTGTTGTTGCAACTGTTTCCTGTAACTGTAACCTTCTTGTTTTTAATATATTTCTTAAGGCGGGTTGAATTTTGTTTGTCAAATATGAAACATATTTTTTAAAATCGTCTTCATCTTTCGATTGCATTTTTGAATTTCTCAAATTAATCTGTAAATTTAAATTAAGCTGATTAATTTAAAATGTTTTACGTGTATTAGTATGTTTCTATCTTTTACATCCTGGTGGACAGCTCCTTTATCATTCAGGAACGTCAACGCCAGGCAGACGTCATGGATACAATCCCAATACACCAGCACTGGTACGTCCATGGTGTTTTTTTCAAGCACTAATGCAATGAAAATCTATAAGAATAATTTTGGCTGCATCATATAAATAATAGAGTTCGCCGATTCTAACTGTGTCCTTAATGATATTCTAAAAAATTGCAGTTGTTCCAAAAACTCTTTACTTAAATCTGAGGGGGCGCAGAAACTAATTTACTGGCTTGTGCAAAAAATTCTAGGTCCGATTTGAAAAGATATCCACTTCTAGGATATAAGACTTTGTTCACTTCGTTCAAATCGTCGTTCACTTTATACATACTCATAAATCTAGCTTGAATTTATTGAATGACTACTTTGAGATTTTGGAAAAACACGCCTACACTATATCTTTCTTCAGAGTTTGAAAAGCGTTGATCTTGTAATATGCTGATTTTAAAAGTACAGGACAATCCGCCATTTAAAATGTTTTACGTGTATTAGTATGTTTCTATCTTTTACTTTCTAGTGGACAACTATATTATCATTCAGGCAGCGTCACCGCCAGGCAGACGTCATGGATACAATCCCAATACACCAGCACTGGTACGTCCATGGTGTTCCTGACGTAGTCGGCTAGGCTCGTCTGTGATAGTTCCATCATCAATTAGATCTCCATCTTCTCCTGTCATCCCATAATGTATTTTACAATGTGGGAGTGACACCCCACTTTTTCGAAATTTTCTATTTCTTTTTTGACGTCAAAAGCTTGCTCTCATTTTACCTTCTTTATCGCAAACCTCTCCTACGATTTTCACTTGTAGGATTAACTGTGGTATTTCATATTTAGCTCCCCTTAATATGTGCCCAAGGTAACTAATCTTGCATTTGTTAACTAATCCAAAGAGTGCTCTTTCAACGCCGGCTCTCTTAAGGACGTCATCGTTACAAACTCTATCCACGCACGATATACGCATCAGTCTTCTCAATGACCACATTTCAAATTCTTTAAAGATAAGATGTAGTGCAAGTGAATTATATCATTTAGCTAATCTGACCATACTTTTTCAAGCTTCCAAAATCTTGTTTAACATGTTTAGATGTATTTAAATTAAATTGATATATAGATATCTTTATTTTCAAATTAGCAACCTAATATAAAAACACGCATACAAATATACACATGACACACTTCTGATATGCAAGCACTAATGCAATGAAAATCTATAAGAATAATTTTGGCTGCATCATATAAATAATAGAGTTCGCCGATTCCAACTGTGTCCTTACTGATATTATAAGAAATTGCAGTTGTTCCAAAAACTCTTTACTTAAATCTGAGGGGGGCGCAGAAACTAATTTACTGGCTTCTGCAAAAAATTCTAGGTCCGATTTGAAAAGATATCCACTTCTAGGATATAAGACTTCGGTCAAATCGTCGTTCACTTTATACATACTCATAAATCTAGCTTGAATTTATTGAATGACTACATTTAGATTTTCGAAAAACACGCCTACACTATACTATATTTTTCTTCAGAGTTTGAAAAGCGTTGATCTTGTAATATTCTGATTTTAAAAGTACATGACAATCCGCCAATTTAAAATGTTTTACGTGTATTAGCATGTTTCTATCTTTTACGTCCTGGTGGACCACTCCTTTATCATTCAGGCAGCGTCACCGCCAGGCAGACGTCATGGATACAATCCCAATACACCAGCACTGGTACGTCCATGGTGTTCCTGACGTAATCGGCTAGGCTCGTCTGTGATAGTTCCATCATCAATTAGATCTCCATCTGCTCCTGCCATCCCATAATGTATTTTACAATGTGGGAGTGACACCCCACTTTTTCGAAATTTTCTATTTCTTTTTTGACGTCAACAGCTTGCTCACGTTTTACCTTTTTTATCGCAAACTTCTACGATTTTCACTAGTAGGATTAACTGTGGTATTTCATATTTAGCTCCCCTTAATATGTGCCCAAGGTAACTAATCTCGTATTTGTTAACAAATCCAAAGAGTGCTCTTTCAACGCCGGCTCTCTTAAGGACGTCATCGTTACGAACTCTCCACGCACGGTAAACGCATCATTCTTCTCAGTGACCACATTTCAAATGCTTTAAAGATAATATGGAGTGCAAGTGAATTTTATCATTTAGCTAATCTGACCATACTTTTTCATACTTCCAAAATCTTATTTAACATGTTTAGATGTGGTTAAATGAAATAGATATATAGATATCTTTATTTTGAAATTGGCAACCTAAGATACAAAAACATGCATACAAATATACACAGGACACACTTCTGATATGCAAGCACTGTAATGCAATGAAAATATATAAGAATAATTTTGTCTGTATCATATAAATAATAGAGTTCGCCGATTTCAACTGTGTCCTTAATGATATTCTAAAAAATTGCAGATGTTCCAAAAACTCTTTACTTAAATCTGAGGGGGCGCAGAAACTAATTTACTGGCTTCTGCAAAAAATTGTAGGTCCGATTTGAAAAGATATCTACTTCTAGGATATAAGACTTCGTTCAAATCGTCGTTCACGTTATACATACTCATAAATCTAGCTTGAATTTATTGAATGACTACATTGAGATTTTCGAAAAACACGCCTACACTAGATCTTTCTTCAGAGTTTGAAAAGCGTTGATCTTATAATATTCTGATTTTAAAAGTACAGGACAATTAATTGTATAACTTTTAATGGGGTAATCCCGTCAATAAATAAAATAAAATAAAAAAAAATAGCAAGAAATAAATCACCAATCAGTGGAAGAAGTACAAGTCAACTGTGCAAAAGATGGAGTGACCATCTTCCATAGACGTATCAATCTGCCAATGAACAAGCAGAATTGCTTAGGTATAAAGAGAAAAAAGAAGAAAAAGAAAAATGGATAAAGCGGCAATGAATAATTTAAAATAACTTACTAGTAAACCGGCATAATTCTTTGGCATGTTTTCTATTAGACCTCTTCAAACGTTTGAAAACGTCAAAGTCATCAGGATCCTCTATCGAACTATCGATTATATCTGGGGATTTCTGATTTCTATCTTCACTATTTGTGTTTGTATGTTTCGCATCTGGATCTTCATATGAACTTTCTATTATATCAGACGGATTTTCATCTTCAATGTTTGTGTTTGCATCTTTCATATCATTAGAAGCCTGAACACTTAAATTTTCTTCAGGTGGTATGTACATACTAGAGCTTCCATTATCTTGTGGACTATTAGTATCTCTTGATTTTTCAACTGTGATACCTGTTGTTGCAACTGTTTCCTGTAACTGTAACCTTCTTGTTTTTAATATATTTCTTAAGGCGGGTTGAATTTTTTTTTGTCAAATATGAAACATATTTTTCAAAGTCGTCTTCATCTTTCGATTGCATTTTTGAATTTCTCAAATTAATCTGTAAATTTAAATTAAGCTGATTAATTTAAAATGTTTTACGTGTATTAGTATGTTTCTATCTTTTACATCCAGGTGGACAGCTCCTTTATCATTCAGGAACGTCAACGCCAGGCAGACGTCATGGATACAATCCCAATACACCAGCACTGGTACGTCCATGGTGTTTTTTTCAAGCACTAATGCAATGAAAATCTATAAGAATAATTTTGGCTGCATCATATAAATAATAGAGTTCGCCGATTCTAACTGTGTCCTTAATGATATTCTAAAAAATTGCAGTTGTTCCAAAAACTCTTTACTTAAATCTGAGGGGGTGCAGAAACTAATTTACTGGCTTGTGCAAAAATTTCTAGATCCGATTTGAAAAGATATCCACTTCTAGGATATAAGACTTTGTTCACTTCGTTCAAATCGTCGTTCACTTTATACATACTCATAAATCTAGCTTGAATTTATAGAATGACTACTTTGAGATTTTGGAAAAACACGCCTACACTATATCTTTCTTCAGAGTTTGAAAAGCGTTGATCTTGTAATATTCTGATTTTAAAAGTACAGGACAATCCGCCATTTAAAATGTTTTACGTGTATTAGTATCTTTCTATCTTTTACTTTCTAGTGGACAACTCCATTATCATTCAGGCAGCGTCACCGCCAGGCAGACGTCGTGGATACAATCCCAATACACCAGCACTGGTACGTCCATGGTGTTCCTGACGTAGTCGGCTGGGCTCGTCTGTGATAGTTCCATCATCAATTAGATCTCCATCTTCTCCTGCCATCCCATAATGTATTTTACAATGTGGGAGTGACACCCCACTTTTTCGAAATTTTCTATTTCTTTTTTGACGTCAAAAGCTTGCTCACATTTTACCTTCTTTATCGCAAACCTCTCCTACGATTTTCACTTGTAGGATTAACTGTGGTATTTCATATTTAGCTCCCCTTAATATGTGCCCAAGGTAACTAATCTTGCATTTGTTAACTAATCCAAAGAGTGCTCTTTCAACGCCGGCTCTCTTAAGGACGTCATCGTTACAAACTCTATCCACGCACGATATACGCATCAGTCTTCTCAATGACCACATTTCAAATTATTTAAAGATAATATGTAGTGCAAGTGAATTATATCATTTAGCTAAACTGACCATACTTTTTCAAGCTTCCAAAATCTTGTTTAACATGTTTAGATGTATTTAAATTAAATTGATATATAGATATCTTTATTTTCAAATTAGCAACCTAACATACAAAAACACGGATACAAATATACACATGACACACTTCTGATATGCAAGCACTAATGCAATGAAAATCTATAAGAATAATTTTGGCTGCATCATATAAATAATAGAGTTCGCCGATTCCAACTGTGTCCTTACTGATATTCTAAGAAATTGCAGTTGTTCCAAAAACTCTTTACTTAAATCTGAGGGGGGCGCAGAAACTAATTTACTGGCTTCTGCAAAAAATTCTAGGTCCGATTTGAAAAGATATCCACTTCTAGGATATAAGACTTTGTTCACTTCGTTCAAATCGTCGTTTACTTCATACATACTCATAAATCTAGCTTGAATTTATTGAATGACTACTTTGAGATTTTCGAAAAACACCCCTACACTATATCTTTCTTCAGAGTGTGAAAAGCGTTGATCTTGTAATATTCTGATTTTAACAGTACAGGACAATCCGCCATTTAAAATGTTTTACGTGTATTAGTATGTTTCTATCTTTTACGTCCTGGTGGACAACTCCTTTATCATTCAGGCAGCGTCGCCGCCAGGCAGACGTTATGGATACAATCCCAATACACCAGCACTGGTACGTCCATGGTGTTCCTGACGTAGTCGGCTAGGCTCGACTGTGATAGTTCCATCATCAATTAGATCTCCATCTTCTCCTGCCATCCATGTGGGAGTGACACCCCACTTTTTCGAAATTTTCTATTTCTTTTTTGACGTCAAAAGCTTGCTCACGTTTTACCTTCTTTATCGTAAACCTCTCCTACGATTTTCACTTGTAGGATTAACTGTGCTATTTCATATTTAGCTCCCCTTAATATGTGCCCAAGGTAACTAATCTTGCATTTGTTAACTAATCCAAAGAGTGCTCTTTCAACGCCGGCTCTCTTAAGGACGTCATCGTTACAAACTCTATCCACGCACGATATACGCATCAGTCTTCTCAATGACCACATTTCAAATTCTTTAAAGATAATATGTAGTGCAAGTGAATTATATCATTTAGCTAATCTGACCATACTTTTTCAAGCCTCCAAAATCTTGTTTAACATGTTTAGATGTATTTAAATTAAATTGATATATAGATATCTTTATTTTCAAATTAGCAACTTAATATACAAAAACACGCATACAAATATACACATGACACACTTCTGATACGCAAGCACTAATGCAATGAAAATCTATAAGAATAATTTTGGCTGCATCATATAAATAATAGAGTTCGCCGATTCCAACTGTGTCCTTAATGATATTCTAAAAAATTGCAGTTGTTCCAAAAATTCTTTACTTAAATCTGAGGGGGGCGCAGAAACTAATTTACTGGCTTCTGCAAAAAATTCTAGGTCCGATTTGAAAAGATATCCACTTCTAGGATATAAGACTTCGTTCAAATCGTCGTTCACTTTATACATACTCATAAATCTAGCTTGAATTTATTGAATGACTACATTTAGATTTTCGAAAAACACGCCTACACTATACTATATCTTTCTTCAGAGTTTGAAAAGCGTTGATCTTGTAATATTCTGATTTTAAAAGTACAGGACAATCCGCCAATTTAAAATGTTTTACGTGTATTAGCATGTTTCTATCTTTTACGTCCTGGTGGACAACTCCTTTATCATTCAGGAACGTCAACGCCAGGCAGGCGTTATGGATACAATCCCAATACACCAGCACTGGTACGTCCATGGTGTTCCTGACGTAGTCGGCCAGGGTCGTCTGTGACAGTTCCATCATCAATTAGATCTCCATCTTCTCCTGCCATCCCATAATGTATTTTACAATATGGGAGTGACACCCCACTTTTTCGAAATTTTCTATTTCTTTTTTGACGTCAAAAGCTTGCTCACGTTTTACCTTCTTTATCGCACAATTCTCCTACGATTTTCACATGTAGGATTAACTGTGGTATTTCATATTTAGCTCCCCTTAATATGTGCCCAAGGTATCTAATCTTGCATTTGTTAACTAATCCAAAGACTGCTCTTTCAACGCCGGCTCTCTTAAGGACGTCATCGTTACGAACTCTCCACGCACGGTATACGCATCATTCTTCTCAGTGACCACATTTCAAATGCTTTAAAGATAATATGTAGTGCAAGTGAATTGTATCATTTAGCTTATCTGACCATACTTTTTCATGCTTCCAAAATCTTGTTTAACATGTTTAGATGTATTTATATGAAATTGATATATAGATATCTTTATTTTCAAATTAGCAACCTAATATACAAAAACACGCATACAAATATACACATGAAACACTTCTGATATGCAAGCACTAACGCAATGAAAATCTATAAGAATAATTTTGGCTGCATCATATAAATAATAGAGTTCGCCGATTCCAACTGTGTCCTTAATGATATTCTAAAAAATTGCAGTTGTTCCAAAAACTCTGTACTTAAATCTGAGTGGGGCGCAGAAACTAATTTACCGGCTTCTGCAAAAAATTCTAGGTCCGATTTGAAAAGATATCGACTTCTAGGATATAAGACTTTGTTCACTTCGTTCAAATTGTCGTTCACTTTATACATACTCATAAATCTAGCTTGAATTTATTGAATGACTACTTTGAGATTTTCGAAAAACACGCCTACACTATATCTTTCTTCAGAGTTTGAAAAGCGTTGATCTTGTAATATTCTGATTTTAAAAGTACAGGACAATCCGCCATTTAAAATGTTTTACGTGTATTAGTACGTTTCTATCTTTTACATCCTGGTGGACAGCTCCTTTATCATTCAGGAACGTCAACGCCAGGCAGACGTCATGGATACAATCCCAATACACCAGCACTGGTACGTCCATGGTGTTTTTTTCAAGCACTAATGCAATGAAAATCTATAAGAATAATTTTGGCTGCATCATATAAATAATAGAGTTCGCCGATTCTAACTGTGTCCTTAATGATATTCTAAAAAATTGCAGTTGTTCCAAAAACTCTTTACTTAAATCTGAGGGGGCGCAGGAACTAATTTACTGGCTTGTGCAAAAAATTCTAGGTCCGATTTGAAAAGATATCCACTTCTAGGATATAATACTTTGTTCACTTCGTTCAAATCGTCGTTCACTTTATACATACTCATAAATCTAGCTTGAATTTATTGAATGACTACATTTAGATTTTCGAAAAACACGCCTACACTATACTATATCTTTCTTCAGAGTTTGAAAAGCGTTGATCTTGTAATATTCTGATTTTAAAAGTACAGGACAATCCGCCAATTTAAAATGTTTTACCTGTATTAGCATGTTTCTATCTTTTACGTCCTGGTGGACAACTCCTTTATCATTCACGCAGCGTCACCGCCAGGCAGACGTCATGGATACAATCCCAATACACCAGCACTGGTACGTCCATGGTGTTCCTGACGTAGTCGGCTAGGCTCGTCTGTGATAGTTCCATCATCAATTAGATCTCCATCTTCTCCTGCCATCCCATAATGTATTTTACAATGTGGGAGTGACACACCACTTTTTCGAAATTTTCTGTTTCTTTTTTGACGTCAAAAGCTTGCTCACGTTTTACCTTCTTTATCGCAAACCTCTCCTACGATTTTCACTTGTAGGATTAACTGTGGTATTTCATATTTAGCTCCCCTTAATAAGTGCCCAAGGTAACTAATCTTGCATTTGTTAACTAATCCAAAGAGTGCTCTTTCAACGCCGGCTCTCTTAAGGACGTCATCGTTACAAACTCTATCCACGCACGGTATACGCATCAGTCTTCTCAATGACCACATTTCAAATTCTTTAAAGATAATGTGTAGTGCAAGTGAATTATATCATTTAGCTAATCTGACCATACTTTTTCATGCTTCCAAAATCTTGTTTAACATGTTTAGATGTATTTAAATGAAATTGATATATAGATATCTTTATTTTCAAATTAGCAACCTAATATACAAAAACACGCATACAAATATACACATGACACACTTCTGATTAGCAAGCACTAATGCAATGAAAATCTATAAGAATAATTTTGGCAGCATCATATAAATAATAGAGTTCGCCGATTCCAACTGTGTCCTTAATGATATTCTAAAAAATTGCAGTTGTTCCAAAAACTCTTTACTTAAATCTGAGGGGGGCGCAGAAACTAATTTACTGGCTTCTGCAAAAAATTCTAGGTCCGATTTGAAAAGATATCTACTTCTAGGATATAAGACTTCGTTCAAATCGTCGTTCACTTTATACATACTCATAAATCTAGCTTCGTCCTGGTGGACAACTCCTTTATCATTCAGGCAGCGTCACCGCCAGGCCGACATCATGGATACAATCCCAATACACCAGCACTGGTACGTCCATGGTGTTCCTGACATAGTCGGCTAGGCTGGTCTGTGATAGTTCCATCATCAATTAGATCTCCATCTTCTCCTGCCATCCCATAATGTATTTTACAATGTGGGAGTGACACACCACTTTCGAAATTTTCCATTTCTTTTTTGACGTCAAAAGCTTACTCACGTTTTACCTTCTTTATCGCAAACTTCTCCTACGATTTTCACTAGTAGGATTAACTGTGGTATTTCATATTTAGTTCCCCTTAATATGTGCCCAAGGTAACTAATCTTGCATTTGTTAACTAATCCAAAGAGTGCTCTTTCAACGCCGGCTCTCTTAAGGACGTCATCGTTACGAACCCTCCACGCACGGTATACGCATCATTCTTCTCAGTGACCACATTTCAAATGCTTTAAAGATAATATGGAGTGCAAGTGAATTTTATCATTTAGCTAATCTGACCATACTTTTTCATACTTCCAAAATCTTATTTAACATGTTTAGATGTGTTTAAATGAAATAGATATATAGATATCTTTATTTTGAAATTGGCAACCTAAGATACAAAAACATGCATACAAATATACACAGGACACACTTCTGATATGCAAGCACTGTAATGCAATGAAAATATATAAGAATAATTTTGTCTGCATCATATAAATAATAGAGTTGGCCGATTCCAACTGTGTCCTTAATGATATTCTAAAAAATTGCAGTTGTTCCAAAAACTCTGTACTTAAATCTGAGTGGGGCGCAGAAACTAATTTACTGGCTTGTGCAAAAAATTCTAGGTCCGATTTGAAAAGATATCCACTTCTAGGATATAAGACTTTGTTCACTTCGTTCAAATCGTCGTTCACTTTATACATACTCATAAATCTAGCTTGAATTTATTGAATGACTACTTTGAGATTTTGGAAAAACACGCCTACACTATATCTTTCTTCAGATTTTGAAAAGCGTTGATCTTGTAATATTCTGATTTTAAAAGTACAGGACAATCCGCCATTTAAAATGTTTTACGTGTATTAGTATGTTTCTATCTTTTACTTTCTAGTGGACAACTATATTATCATTCAGGCAGCGTCACCGCCAGGCAGACGTCATGGATACAATCCCAATACACCAGCACGGTACGTCCATGGTGTTCCTGACGTAGTCGGCTAGGCTCGTCTGTGATAGTTCCATCATCAATTAGATCTCCATCTTCTCCTGCCATCCCATAATGTATTTTACAATGTGGGAGTGACACCCCACTTTTTCGAAATTTTCTATTTCTTTTTTGACGTCAAAAGCTTGCTCACATTTTACCTTCTTTATCGCAAACCTCTCCTACGATTTTCACTTGTAGGATTAACTGTGGTATTTCATATTTAGCTCCCCTTAATATGTGCCCAAGGTAACTAATCTTGCATTTGTTAACTAATCCAAAGAGTGCTCTTTCAACGCCGGCTCTCTTAAGGACGTCATCGTTACAAACTCTATCCACGTACGATATACGCATCAGTCTTCTCAATGACCACATTTCAAATTCTTTAAAGATAATATGTAGTGCAAGTGAATTATATCATTTAGCTAATCTGACCATACTTTTTCAAGCTTCCAAAATCTTGTTTAACATGTTTAGATGTATTTAAATTAAATTGATATATAGATATCTTTATTTTCAAATTAGCAACCTAATATACAAAAACACGCATACAAATATACACATGACACACTTCTGATATGCAAGCACTAATGCAATGAAAATCTATAAGAATAATTTTGGCTGCATCATATAAATAATAGAGTTCGCCGATTCCAACTGTGTCCTTAATGATATTCTAAAAAATTGCAGTTGTTCCAAAAATTCTTTACTTAAATCTGAGGGGGGCGCAGAAACTAATTTACTGGCTTCTGCAAAAAATTCTAGGTCCGATTTGAAAAGATATCCACTTCTAGGATATAAGACTTCGTTCAAATCGTCGTTCACTTTATACATACTCATAAATCTAGCTTGAATTTATTGAATGACTACATTTAGATTTTCGAAAAACACGCCTACACTATACTATATCTTTCTTCAGAGTTTGAAAAGCGTTGATCTTGTAATATTCTGATTTTAAGAAACTAATTTACTGGCTTCTGCAAAAAATTCTAGGTCCGACTTGAAAAGACATCCACTTCTAGGATATAAGACTTTGGTCACTTCGTTCAAATCGTCGTTCACTTTATACATACTCATAAATCTAGCTTGAATTTATAGAATGACTACTTTGAGATTTTGGAAAAACACGCCTACACTATATCTTTCTTCAGAGTTTGAAAAGCGTTGATCTTGTAATATTCTGATTTTAAAAGTACAGGACAATCCGCCATTTAAAATGTTTTACGTGTATTAGTATGTTTCTATCTTTTACTTTCTAGTGGACAACTCCATTATCATTCAGGCAGCGTCACCGCCAGGCAGACGTCATGGATACAATCCCAATACACCAGCACTGGTACGTCCATGGTGTTCCTGACGTAGTCGGCTAGGCTGGTCTGTGATAGTTCCATCATCAATTAGATCTCCATCTTCTCCTGCCATCCCATAATGTATTTTACAATGTGGGAGTGACACACCACTTTCGAAATTTTCTATTTCTTTTTTGACGTCAAAAGCTTGCTCACGTTTTACCTTCTTTATCGCAAACTTCTCCTACGATTTTCACTACTAGGATTAACTGTGGTATTTCATATTTAGCTCCCCTTAATATGTGCCCAAGGTAACTAATCTTGCATTTGTTAACTAATCCAAAGAGTGCTCTTTCAACGCCGGCTCTCTTAAGGACGTCATCGTTACGAACTCTCCACGCACGGTATACGCATCATTCTTCTCAGTGACCACATTTCAAATGCTTTAAAGATAATATGGAGTGCAAGTGAATTTTATCATTTAGCTTATCTGACCATACTTTTTCATACTTCCAAAATCTTGTTTAACATGTTTAGATGTGTTTAAATGAAATAGATATATAGATATTTTTATTTTGAAATTGGCAATCTAAGATACAAAAACATGCATACAAATATACACAGGACACACTTCTGATATGCAAGCACTGTAATGCAATGAAAATATATAAGAATAATTTTGTCTGCATCATATAAATAATAGATTTCGCCGATTTCAACTGTGTCCTTAATGATATTCTAAAAAATTGCAGATGTTCCAAAAACTCTTTACTTAAATCTGAGGGGGCGCAGAAACTAATTTACTGGCTTCTGCAAAAAATTGTAGGTCCGATTTGAAAAGATATCTACTTCTAGGATATAAGACTTCGTTCAAATCGTCGTTCACTTTATACATACTCATAAATCTAGCTTGAATTTATTGAATGACTACATTTAGATTTTCGAAAAACACGCCTACACTATACTATATCTTTCTTCAGAGTTTGAAAAGCGTTGATCTTGTAATATTCTGATTTTAAAAGTACAGGACAATCCGCCAATTTATAATGTTTTACGTGTATTAGTATGTTTCTATCTTTTACGTCCTGGTGGACAACTCCTTTATCATTCAGGAACGTCAACGCCAGGCAGGCGTTATGGATACAATCCCAATACACCAGCACTGGTACGTCCATGGTGCTCCTGACGTAGTCGGCCAGGGTCGTCTGTGACAGTTCCATCATCAATTAGATCTCCATCTTCTCCTGCCATCCCATAATGTATTTTACAATGTGGGAGTGACACCCCACTTTTTCGAAATTTTCTATTTCTTTTTTGACGTCAAAAGCTTGCTCACGTTTTACCTTCTTTATCGCAAACCTCTCCTACGATTTTGACTTGTAGGATTAACTGTGGTATTTCATATTTAGCTCCCCTTAATATGTGCCCAAGGTAACTAATCTTGCATTTGTTAACTAATCCAAAGAGTGCTCTTTCAACGCCGGCTCTCTTAAGGACGTCATCGTTACGAACTCTCCACGCACGGTATACGCATCATTCTTCTCAGTGACCACATTTCAAATGCTTTAAAGATAATATGTAGTGCAAGTGAATTGTATCATTTAGCTTATCTGACCATACTTTTTCATGCTTCCAAAATCTTGTTTAACATGTTTAGATGTATTTATATGAAATTGATATATAGATATCTTTATTTTCAAATTAGAAACCTGATATACAAAAACACGCATACAAATATACACATGACACACTTCTGATATGCAAGCACTAACGCAATGAATATCTATAAGAATAATTTTGGCTGCATCATATAAATAATAGAGTTCGCCGATTCCAACTGTGTCCTTAATGATATTCTCAAAAATTGCAGTTGTTCCAAAAACTCTGTACTTAAATCTGAGGGGGGCGCAGAAACTAATTTACTGGCTTCTGCAAAAAATTCTAGGTCCGACTTGAAAAGATATCCACTTCTAGGATATACGACTTTGTTCACTTCGTTCAAATCGTCGTTCACTTTATACATACTCATAAATCTAGCTTGAATTTATTGAATGACTACTTTGAGATTTTTGAAAAACACGCCTACACTATATCTTTCTTCAGAGTTTGAAAAGCGTTGATCTTGTAATATTCTGATTTCAAAAGTACAGGACAATCCGCCATTTAAAATGTTTTACGTGTATTAGTATGTTTCTATCTTTTACGTCCTGGTGGACAACTCCTTTATCATTCAGGTAGCGTCACCGCAAGGCAGACGTCATGGATACAATCCCAATACACCAGCACTGGTACGTCCATGGTGTTCCTGACGTAGTCGGCTAGGCTTGTCTGTGACAGTTCCATCATCAATTAGATCTCCAGCTTCTCCTGCCATCCCATAATGTATTTTACAATGTGGGAGTGACACCCCACTTTTTCGAAATTTTCTATTTCTTTTTTGACGTCAAAAGCTTGCTCACGTTTTACCTTCTTTATCGCAAACCTCTCCTACGATTTTCACTTGTAGGATTAACTGTGGTATTTCATATTTAGCTCCCCTTAATATGTGCCCAAGGCAACTAATCTTGCATTTGTTAACTAATCCAGAGAGTGCTCTTTCAACGCCGGCTCTCTTAAGGACGTCATCGTTACAAACTCTATCCACGCACGGTATACGCATCAGTCTTCTCAATGACCACATTTCAAATTCTTTAAAGATAATATGTAGTGCAAGTGAATTATATCATTTAGCTAATCTGACCATACTTTTTCATGCTTCCAAAATCTTGTTTAACATGTTTAGATCTATTTAAATGAAATTGATATATAGATATCTTTATTTTCAAATTAGCAACCTAATATAAAAAAACACGCATACAAATATACACATGACACACTTCTGATATGGAAGCACTAACGCAATGAAAATCTATAAGAATAATTTTGGCTGCATCATATAAATAATAGAGTTCGCCGATTCCAACTGTGTCCTTAATGATATTCTAAAAAATTGCAGTTGTTCCAAAAACTCTTTACTTAAATCTGAGGGGGGCGCAGAAACTAATTTACTGGCTTCTGCAAAAAATTCTAGGTCCGATTTGAAAAGATATCTACTTCTAGGATATAAGACTTCGTTCAAATCGTCGTTCACTTTATACATACTCATAAATCTAGCTTGAATTTATTGAATCACTACATTGAGATTTTCGAAAAACACGCCTACACTATATGTACTATATCTTTCTTCAGAGTTTGAAAAGCGTTGATCTTGTAATATTCTGATTTTAAAAGTACAGGACAATCCGCCAATTTAAAATCTTTTACGTGTATTAGCATGTTTCTATCTTTTACGTCCTGTTGGACAACTCCTTTATCCTTCAGGCAGCGTCACCGCCAGGCAGACGTCATGGATACAATCCCAATACACCAGCACTGGTACGTCCATGGTGTTCCTGACGTAGTCGGCTAGGCTCGTCTGTGATAGTTCCATCATCAATTAGATCTCCATCTTCTCCTGCCATCCCATAATGTATTTTACAATGTGGGAGTGACACACCACTTTCGAAATTTTCTATTTCTTTTTTGACGTCAAAAGCTTGCTCACGTTTTACCTTCTTTATCGCAAACTTCTCCTACGATTTTCACTAGTAGGATTAACTGTGGTATTTCATATTTAGCTCCCCTTAATATGTGCCCAAGGTAACTAATCTTGCATTTGTTAACTAATCCAAAGAGTGCTTTTTCAACGCCGGCTCTCTTAAGGACATCATCGTTACGAACTCTGCACGCACGGTATACGCATCATTCTTCTCAGTGACCACATTTCAAATGCTTTAAAGATAATATGTAGTGCATGTGAATTTTATCATTTAGCTAATCTGACCATACTTTTTCATACTTCCAAAATCTTGTTTAACATGTTTAGATGTATTTAAATGAAATAGATATATAGATATCTTTATTTTCAAATTGGCAACCTAAGATACAAAAACATGCATACAAATACACACAGGACACACTTCTGATATGCAAGCACTGTAATGCAATGAAAATATATAAGAATAATTTTGTCTGCATCATATAAATAATAGAGTTCGCCGATTTCAACTGTGTCCTTAATGATATTCTAAAAAATTGCAGATGTTCCAAAAACTCTTTACTTAAATCTGAGGGGGCGCAGAAACTAATTTACTGGCTTCTGCAAAAAATTGTAGGTCCGATTTGAAAAGATATCTACTTCTAGGATATAAGACTTCGTTCAAATCGTCATTCACTTTATACATACTCATAAATCTAGCTTGAATTTATTGAATCACTACATTGAGATTTTCGAAAAACACGCCTACACTATATGTACTATATCTTTCTTCAGAGTTTGAAAAGCGTTGATCTGGTAATATTCTGATTTTAAAAGTACAGGACAATCCGCCAATTTAAAATGTTTTACGTGTATTAGTATGTTTCTATCTTTTACATCCTGGTGGACAGCTCCTTTATCATTCAGGAACGTCAACGCCAGGTAGACGTCATGGATACAATCCCAATACACCAGCACTGGTACGTCCATGGTGTTCCTGACGTAGTCGGCTAGGCTCGTCTGTGATAGTTCCATCATCAATTAGATCTCCATCTTCTCCTGCCATCCCATAATGTATTTTACAATGTGGGAGTGACACACCACTTTCGAAATTTTCTATTTCTTTTTTGACGTCAAAAGCTTGCTCACGTTTTACCTTCTTTATCGCAAACTTCTCCTACGATTTTCACTAGTAGGATTAACTGTGGTATTTCATATTTAGCTCCCCTTAATATGTGCCCAAGGTAACTAATCTTGCATTTGTTAACTAATCCAAAGAGTGCTCTTTCAACGCCGGCTCTCTTAAGGACATCATCGTTACGAACTCTGCACGCACGGTATACGCATCATTCTTCTCAGTGACCACATTTCAAATGCTTTAAAGATAATATGTAGTGCATGTGAATTTTATCATTTAGCTAATCTGACCATACTTTTTCATACTTCCAAAATCTTGTTTAACATGTTTAGATGTATTTAAATGAAATAGATATATAGATATCTTTATTTTCAAATTGGCAACCTAAGATACAAAAACATGCATACAAATACACACAGGACACACTTCTGATATGCAAGCACTGTAATGCAATGAAAATATATAAGAATAATTTTGTCTGCATCATATAAATAATAGAGTTCGCCGATTTCAACTGTGTCCTTAATGATATTCTAAAAAATTGCAGATGTTCCAAAAACTCTTTACTTAAATCTGAGGGGGCGCAGAAACTAATTTACTGGCTTCTGCAAAAAATTGTAGGTCCGATTTGAAAAGATATCTACTTCTAGGATATAAGTCTTCGTTCAAATCGTCGTTCACTTTATACATACTCATAAATCTAGCTTGAATTTATTGAATGACTACATTGAGATTTTCGAAAAACACGCCTACACTATATGTACTATATCTTTCTTCAGAGTTTGAAAAGCGTTGATCTGGTAATATTCTGATTTTAAAAGTACAGGACAATCCGCCAATTTAAAATGTTTTACGTGTATTAGTATGTTTCTATCTTTTACATCCTGGTGGACAGCTCCTTTATCATTCAGGAACGTCAACGCCAGGTAGACGTCATGGATACAATCCCAATACACCAGCACTGGTACGTCCATGGTGTTTTTTTCAAGCACTAATGCAATGAGAATCTATAAGAATAATTTTGGCTGCATCATATAAATAATAGAGTTCGCCGATTCTAACTGTGTCCTTAATGATATTCTAAAAAATTGCAGTTGTTTCAAAAACTCTTTACTTAAATCTGAGGGGGCGCAGAAACTAATTTACTGGCTTTGCAAAAAATTCTAGGTCCGATTTGAAAAGATATCCACTTCTAGGATATAAGACTTTGTTCACTTCGTTCAAATCGTCGTCCACTTTATACATACTCATAAATCTAGCTTGAATTTATTGAATGACTACTTTGAGATTTTGGAAAAACACGCCTACACTATATCTTTCTTCAGAGTTTGAAAAGCGTTGATCTTGTAATATTCTGATTTTAAAAGTACAGGACAATCCGCCATTTAAAATGTTTTACGTGTATTAGTATGTCTCTATCTTTTACTTTCTAGTGGACAACTCCATTATCATTCAGGCAGCGTCACCGCCAGGCAGACGTCATGGATACAATCCCAATACACCAGCACTGGTACGTCCATGGTGTTCCTGACGTAGTCGGCTAGGCTCGTCTGTGACAGTTCCATCATCAATTAGATTTCCATCTTCTCCTGCCATCCCATAATGTATTTTACAATGTGGGAGTGACACCCCACTTTTTCGAAATTTTCTATTTCTTTTTTGACGTCAAAAGCTTGCTCACATTTTACCTTCTTTTTCGCAAACGTCTCCTGCGATTTTCACATGTAGGATTAACTGTGGTATTTCATATTTAGCTCCCCTTAATATGTGCCCAAGGTAACTAATCTTGCATTTGTTAACTAATCCAAAGAGTGCTCTTTCAACGCCGGCTCTCTTAAGGACGTCATCGTTACAAACTCTATCCACGCACGATATACGCATCAGTCTTCTCAATGACCACATTTCAAATTCTTTAAAGATAATATGTAGTGCAAGTGAATTATATCATTTAGCTAATCTGACCATACTTTTTCAAGCTTCCAAAATCTTGTTTAACATGTTTAGATGTATTTAAATTAAATTGATATATAGATATCTTTATTTTCAAATTAGCAACCTAATATACAAAAACACGCATACAAATATACACATGACACACTTCTGATATGCAAGCACTAATGCAATGAAAATCTATAAGAATAATTTTGGCTGCATCATATAAATAATAGAGTTCGCCGATTCCAACTGCGTCCTTACTGATATTCTAAAAAATTGCAGTTGTTCCAAAAACTCTTTACTTAAATCTGAGGGGGGCGCAGAAACTAATTTACTGGCTTTGCAAAAAATTCTAGGTCCGATTTGAAAAGATATCCACTTCTAGGATATAAGACTTTGTTCACTTCGTTCAAATCGTCGTCCACTTTATACATACTCATAAATCTAGCTTGAATTTATTGAATGACTACTTTGAGATTTTGGAAAAACACGCCTACACTATATCTTTCTTCAGAGTTTGAAAAGCGTTGATCTTGTAATATTCTGATTTTAAAAGTACAGGACAATCCGCCATTTAAAATGTTTTACGTGTATTAGTATGTCTCTATCTTTTACTTTCTAGTGGACAACTCCATTATCATTCAGGCAGCGTCACCGCCAGGCAGACGTCATGGATACAATCCCAATACACCAGCACTGGTACGTCCATGGTGTTCCTGACGTAGTCGGCTAGGCTCGTCTGTGACAGTTCCATCATCAATTAGATTTCCATCTTCTCCTGCCATCCCATAATGTATTTTACAATGTGGGAGTGACACCCCACTTTTTCGAAATTTTCTATTTCTTTTTTGACGTCAAAAGCTTGCTCACATTTTACCTTCTTTATCGCAAACCTCTCCTACGATTTTCACTTGTAGGATTAACTGTGGTATTTCATATTTAGCTCCCCTTAATATGTGCCCAAGGTAACTAATCTTGCATTTGTTAACTAATCCAAAGAGTGCTCTTTCAACGCCGGCTCTCTTAAGGACGTCATCGTTACAAACTCTATCCACGCACGGTATACGCATCAGTCTTCTCAATGACCACATTTCAAATTCTTTAAGGATAATATGTAGCGCAAGTGAATTATATCATTTAGCTAATCTGACCATACTTTTTCATGCTTCCAAAATCTTGTTTAACATGTTTATATGTATTTAAATGAAATTGATATATAGATATCTTTATTTTCAAATTAGCAACCTAATATACAAAAACACGCATACAAATATACACATGACACACTTCTGATATGCAAGCACTAACGCAATGAAAACCTATAAGAATAATTTTGGCTGCATCATATAAATAATAGAGTTCGCCGATTCCAACTGTGTCCTTAATGATATTCTAAAAAATTGCAATTGTTCCAAAAACTCTGTACTTAAATCTGAGGGGGGCGCAGAAACTAATTTACTGGCTTCTGCAAAAAATTCTAGGTCCGATTTGAAAAGATATCCACTTCTAGGATATAAGACTTTGTTCACTTCGTTCACATCGTCGTTCACTTTATACATACTCATAAATCTAGCTTGAATTTATTGAATGACTACTTTGAGATTTTCGAAAAACACGCCTACACTATATCTTTCTTCAGAGTTTGAAAAGCGTTGATCTTGTAATATTCTGATTTTGAAAGTACAGGACAATCCGCACTTTAAAATGTTTTACGTGTATTAGTATGTTTTTATCTTTTACGTCCTGGTGGACAACTCCTTTACCATTCAGGAACGTCAACGCCAGGCAGACGTCATGGATACAATCCCAATACACCAGCACTGGTACGTCCATGGTGTTCCTGACGTAGTCGGCCAGGCTCGTCTGTGACAGTTCCATCATCAATTAGATCTCCATCTTCTCCTGCCATCCCATAATGTATTTTACAATGTGGGAGTGACACCCCACATTTCGAAATTTTCTATTTCTTTTTTGACGTCAAAAGCTTGCTCACATTTTACCTTCTTTATCGCAAACGTCTCCTACGATTTTCACATGTAGGATTAACTGTGGTATTTCATATTTAGCTCCCCTTAATGTGTGCCCAAGGTAACTAATCTTGCATTTGTTAACTAATCCAAAGAGTGCTCTTTCAACGTCGGCTCTCTTAAGGACGTCATCGTTACAAACTATCCACGCACGGTATACGCATCAGTCTTCTCAATGACCACATTTCAAATTCTTTAAAGATAATATGCAGTGCAAGTGAATTATATCATTTAGCTAATCTGACCATCCTTTTTCATGCTTCCAAAATCTTGTTTAACATGTTTAGATGTATTTAAATGAAATTGATATATAGATATCTTAATTTTCAAATTAGCAACCTAATATACAAAAACACGCATACAAATATACACATGACACACTTCTGATATGCAAGCCCTAATGCAATGAAAATCTATAAGAATAATTTTGGCTGCATCATATAAATAATAGAGTTCGCCGATTCCAACTGTGTCGTTAATGACATTCTAAAAAATTGCAGTTGTTCCAAAAACTCTTTACTTAAATATGAAGGGGGCGCAGAAACTAATTTACTGGCTTCTGCAAAAAATTCTAGGTCCGATTTATCATTCAGGCAGCGTCACCGCCAGGCAGACGTCATGGATACAATCCCAATACACCAGCACTGGTACGACCATGGTGTTCCTGACGTAGTCGGCTAGGCTCGTCTGTGATAGTTCCATCATCAATTAGATCTCCATCTTCTCCTGCCATCCCATAATGTATTTTACAATGTGGGAGTGACACACCACTTTTTCGAAACTTTCTATTTCTTTTATGACGTCAAAAGCTTGCTCACGTTTTACCTTCTTTATCGCAAACCTCTCCTACGATTTTCACTTGGTATTTCATATTTACCTCCCCTTGATATGTGCCCAAGGTAACTAATCTTGCATTTGTTAACTAATCCAAAGAGTGCTCTTTCAACGTCGGCTCTCTTAAGGACGTCATCGTTACAAACTCTATCCACGCATGGTATACGCATCAGTCTTCTCAATGACCACATTTCAAATTCTTTAAAGATAATATGTAGTGCAAGTGAATTATATCATTTAGCTAATCTGTTCAGATGTATTTAAATGAAATTGATATATAGATAACTTTATTATCAAATTAGCAACCTAATATACAAAAACACGCATACAAATATACACATGACACACTTCTGATATGCAAGGACTAATGCAATGAAAATCTATAAGAATAATTTTGGCTGCATCATATAAATAATAGAGTTCGCCGATTCCAACTGTGTCCTTAATGATATTCTAAAAAATTGCAGTTGTTCCAAAAACTCTTTACTTAAATCTGAGGGGGGCGCAGAAACTAATTTACTGGCTTCTGCAAAAAATTCTAGGTCCGATTTGAAAAGATATCCACTTCTAGGATGTAAGACTTTGTTCCTTTCGTTCAAATCATCGTTCACTTTATACATACTCATAAATCTAGCTTGAATTTACTGAATGACTACATTGAGATTTTCGAAAAACACGCCTACACTATATCTTTCTTCAGAGTTTGAAAAGCGTTGATCTTGTAATATTCTGATTTTAAAAATACAGGACAATCCGCCATTTAAAATGTTTTACGGGTATTAGTATGTTTCTATCTTTTACGTCCTGGTGGACAACTCCTTTATCATTCAGGCAGCGTCACCGCCAGGCAGATGTCATGGATACAATCCCAATACACCAGCACTGGTACGTCCATGGTGTTCCTGACGTAGTCGGCTAGGCTCGTCTGTGATAGTTCCATCATCAATTAGATCTCCATCTGCTCCTGCCATCCCATAATGTATTTTACAATGTGGGAGTGACACACCACTTTCGAAATTTTCTATTTCTTTTTTGACTTCAAAAGCTTGCTCACGTTTTACCTTCTTTATCGCAAACTTCTCCTACGATTTTCACTTGTAGGATTAACTGTGGTATTTCATATTTAGCTCCCCTTAATATGTGCCCAAGGTAACTAATCTTGCATTTGTTAACTAATCCAAAGAGTGCTCTTTCAACGCCGGCTCTCTTAAGGACGTCATCATTACGAACTCTGCACGCACGGTATACGCATCATTCTTCTCAGTGGCCACATTTCAAATGCTTTAAAGATAATATGTAGTGCAAGTGAATTGTATCATTTGGCTAATCTGACCATACTTTTTCATGCTTCCAAAATCTTGTTTAACATGTTGAGATGTATTTACATGAAATTGATATATAGATATCTTTATTTTCAAATTGGCAACCTAATATACAAAAACATGCATACAAATATACACAGGACACACTTCTGATATGCAAGCACTGTAATGCAATGAAAATATATAAGAATAATTTTGTCTGCATCATATAAATAATAGAGTTCGCCGATTTCAACTGTGTCCTTAATGATATTCTAAAAAATTGCAGTTGTTCCAAAAACTCTTTACTTAAATCTGAGGGGGGCGCAGAAACTAATTTACTGGCTTCTGCAAAAAATTCTAGGTCCGATTTGAAAAGATATCTACTTCTAGGATATAAGACTTTGTTCACTTCGTTCAAATAGTCGTTCACTTTATACATACTCATAAATCTAGCTTGAATTTATTGAATGCCTACTTTGAGGTTTTTTGAAACTTACGCCTACACTATATCTTTCTTCAGAGTTTGAAAAGCGTTGATCTTGTAATATTCTGATTTTAAAAGTACAGGACAATCCGCCATTTAAAATGTTTTACGTGTATTAGTATGTTTCTATCTTTTACGTCCTGGTGGACAACTCCTTTATCATTCAGGCAGCGTCACCGCCAGGCAGACGTCATGGATACAATCCCAATACACCAGCACTGGTACGTCCATGGTGTTCCTGACGTAGTCGGCTAGGCTCGTCTGTGATAGTTCCATCATCAATTAGATCTCCATCTGCTCCTCCCATCCCATAATGTATTTTACAATGTGGGAGTGACACACCACTTTCGAAATTTTCTATTTCTTTTTTGACGTCAAAAGCTTGCTCACGTTTTACCTTCTTTATCGCAAACTTCTCCTACGATTTTCACTTGTAGGATTAACTGTGGTATTTCATATTTAGCTCCCCTTAATATGTGCCCAAGGTAACTAATCTTGCATTTGTTAACTAATCCAAAGAGTGCTCTTTCAACGCCGGCTCTCTTAAGGACGTCATCGTTACGAACTCTGCACGCACGGTATACGCATCATTCTTCTCAGTGACCACATTTCAAATGCTTTAAAGATAATATGTAGTGCAAGTGAATTGTATCATTTAGCTAATCTGACCATACTTTTTCATGCTTCCAAAATCTTGTTTAACATGTTGAGATGTATTTACATGAAATTGATATATAGATATCTTTATTTTCAAATTAGCAACCTAATACAGTCGAACCCGCTTATTGGAATAGCCTTTGTGCCAGGCAAAAATATTCTTATAACCGGGATATTCTAATAACCGATCATTGGTGGCTAGCCGAAATAAGAGTACCGAATATACGTAATAATATTATTTACATACTATGCCAATGTGTAGTTTTACATACTATGCCAATATGTATATCATATATATGTACACCTACATAATCAGTATATGTAAATGGTTTTAAGTCTTTTTACGTCAATAATACAGTAGTGTAACTACTACTTATCTATGTATGTGTTAAATACCAAATTACATTATATTATATATGTGAATGAATACAGTAGCAGTAGGTAATTAATATAAAATGTATGCAATATGTAGATATGTAAATATTTTCTTATTAAAATGCATACAACAAAATTACTTATTTTTTCTTGAGAAATTATCGGTAATTATAGCTTTTTGTTGTTAATCCGTGCGGTCATTCTTAATCCATTGGTTGAATGGAACTTTTATTGGCGGCAAGAAATGGATGAATTGAATTTAACAAAGCCATCAGCCTCTCTGGGTGAATTCTAAATAAACTGCTTCTAACAATTTTATAGCAGGCAACAGTGCCTTTGTGTAGACAAATAAAAATTACTTTATGACCCATGCATTTGTCGGCTAAAAATCGAATTGGTACTCGTAGCAAAGTAATAAATATTTATTACCCTAATAATATCTAATCCATAATCCTTGACGACTGACCATAATAACCAAA
Organism: Diabrotica virgifera virgifera; assembly: GCF_917563875.1. Classification (NCBI taxonomy): domain Eukaryota; kingdom Metazoa; phylum Arthropoda; class Insecta; order Coleoptera; family Chrysomelidae; genus Diabrotica; species Diabrotica virgifera. Next base: position 88,360,185 of record NC_065451.1, on the reverse strand, counting down.
CATAATTTAAATTTTTAGTAAAATTGTAAAAAAAAAATAGTCGTTGACTTGCAAAATATGCTAATAAGCGGTATTATCTAATTAGAACCTATTCCAATAAAAGGATAAATTTATTAAGGAGTAAATGGAAACGTTTCGGGAACTCGAATTTATATTCCATAAACCGGGATATTCCTATAACAGGGATTCTAATAAGCGGGTTCGACTGTATACAAAAACACGCATACAAATATACACATGACACACTTCTGATATGCAAGCACTAACGCAATGAAAATCTATAAGAATAATTTTGGCTGCATCATATAAATAGTAGAGTTCGCCGATTCCAACTGTGTCCTTAATGATATTCTAAAAAATTGCAGTTGTTCCAAAAACTCTTTACTTAAATCTGAGGGGGTCGCAGAAACTAATTTACTGGCTTCTGCAAAAAATTCTAGGTCCGATTTGAAAAGATATCTACTTCTAGGATATAAGACTTCGTTCAAATCGTCGTTCACTTTATACATACTCATAAATCTAGCTTGAATTTATTGAATGACTACATTGAGATTTTCGAAAACACGCCTACACTATATGTACTATATCTTTCTTCAGAGTTTGAAAAGCGTTGATCTTGTAATATTCTGATTTTAAAAGTACAGGACAATCCGCCAATTTAAAATGTTTTACGGGTATTAGTATGTTTCTATCTTTTACGTCCTGGTGGACAACTCCTTTATCATTCAGGCAGCGTCACCGCCAGGCAGACGTCATGGATACAATCCCAATACACCAGCACTGGTACGTCCATGGTGTTCCTGACGTAGTCGGCTAGGCTCGTCTGTGATAGTTCCATCATCAATTAGATCTCCATCTGCTCCTCCCATCCCATAATGTATTTAACAATGTGGGAGTGACACACCACTTTCGAAATTTTCTATTTCTTTTTTGACGTCAAAAGCTTGCTCACGTTTTACCTTCTTTATCGCAAACTTCTCCTACGATTTTCACTTGTAGGATTAACTGTGGTATTTCATATTTAGCTCCCCTTAATATGTGCCCAAGGTAACTAATCTTGCATTTGTTAACTTATCCAAAGAGTGCTCTTTCAACGCCGGCGCTCTTAAGGACGTCATCGTTACGAACTCTGCACGCACGGTATACGCATCATTCTTCTCAGTGACCACATTTCAAATGCTTTAAAGATAATATGTAGTGCAAGTGAATTGTATCATTTAGCTAATCTGACCATACTTTTTCATACTTCCAAAATCTTGTTTAACATGTTTAGATGTATTTAAATGAAATAGATATATAGATATCTTTATTTTCAAATTGGCAACTTAATATACAAAAACATGCATACAAATATACACAGGACACACTTCTGATATGCAAGCACTGTAATGCAATGAAAATATATAAGAATAATTTTGTCTGCATCATATAAATAATAGAGTTCGCCGATTCCAACTGTGTCCTTAATGATATTCTAAAAAATTGCAGTTGTTCCAAAAACTCTTTACTTAAATCTGAGGGGGGCGCAGAAACTAATTTACTGGCTTCTGCAAAAAATTCTAGGTCCGATTTGAAAAGATATCTACTTCTAGGATATAAGACTTCGTTCAAATCGTCGTTCACTTTATACATACTCATAAATCTAGCTTGAATTTATTGAATGACTACATTGAGATTTTCGAAAAACACGCCTACACTATATCTTTCTTCAGAGTTTGAAAAGCGTTGATCTTATAATATTCTGATTTTAAAAGTACAGGACAATCCGCCATTTAAAATGTTTTACGTGTATTAGTATGTTTCTATCTTTTACATCCTGGTGGACAACTCCTTTATCATTCAGGAACGTCAACGCCAGGCAGACGTCATGGATACAATCCCAATACACAAGCACTGGTACGTCCATGGTGTTTTTTTCAAGCACTAATGCAATGAAAATCTATAAGAATAATTTTGGCTGCATCATATAAATAATAGAGTTCGCCGATTCCAACTGTGTCCTTAATGATATTCTAAAAAATTGAAGTTGTTCCAAAAACTCTTAACTTAAATCTGAGGGGGGCGCAGAAACTAATTTACTGGCTTCTGCAAAAAATTCTAGGTCCGATTTGAAAAGATATCTACTTCTAGGATATAAGACTTCGTTCAAATCGTCGTTCACTTTATACATACTCATAAATCTAGCTTGAATTTATTGAATGACTACATTGAGATTTTCGAAAAACACGCCTACACTATAAGTACTATATCTTTCTTCAGAGTTTGAAAAGCGTTGATCTTGTAATATTCTGATTTTAAAAGTACAGGACAATCCGCCAATTTAACATATTTTACGTGTATTAGCATGTTTCTTTTTTTTACGTCCTGGTGGACAACTCCTTTATCATTCGGGAACGTCAACGCCAGGCAGCCGTCATGGATACAATCCCAATACACCAGCGCTGGTACGTCCATGGTGTTCCTGACGTAGTCGGCCAGGCTCGTCTGTGACAGTTCCATCATCAATTAGATCTCCATCTTCTCCTGCCATCCCATAATGTATTTTACAATGTGGGAGTGACACCCCACTTTTTTGAAATTTTCTATTTCTTTTTTGACGTCAAAAGCTTGCTCACATTTTACCTTCTTTATCGCAAACCTCTCCTACTGTAACGAAAAGAGGGTGTGTTGTGGCAGAATAGATATAGCTTCAAAGGAGTAGTTACTTAGTTATGGAAGTTTCCTGAAACTAGGCTAGCTGGATATTTAAGAGACTGTATCAAGTGGACTCAGGAGAGGATCAGGCCGTATTTGCACGCCCGAAATAAGACGGTACCTAATGAAGTACTGGAGTGTTAAGAAACTAAATTAAAATAAGGAAAGAAATAAAAAGGAACTACTGACCGAGAAGATATTACTGAGAACGTATAAGGGCGCCAGGGAAGAATTGAATATATTCTTCTCCACGTGACCTATATTGCTGTACCTAACTAATACTATCAAAATGGTAGGATAATAAAACATAAAAGTATGTACAACCAACAAATTTAATTAAAAAAAACCTATAACCCATATATACAATTTTATACAAACTAGCTAATTCCTGACGTACTAGGCTAGTACGCTCCTGTCTGCAACGCAGCTTTTACAGTAAGAAAAAAAAATGTATTGAATTTATTACAAAGACAGTTAATTATTGATCTACCTATGTATATACAAACTGACTATGAATGAGGATTAATATTGGCTGACAATCCCGAATCTGATCGGAGGTGACAACCTGACTACAATACCTGACAAATGGAATAAATATTATTAAATAAGAGAATATACGCTAGATATTGTGCACAACATCGTCATAGGTCATAATCCTCAACTATTTTAAATAAAGGGTATGAACTGTGAAAAGATTAAATTTGTTGACAATGTTGAATATTACTATGATAACTATATTTTTAATGAAAAATGGAGATATATTATTATTAGAGAGCTTATTTTTAAGTTATTGACACAAAAAATAGGAATTGAAAAATATTATTAGAACAAATGACATGCAAATTTTTATTATAAAAACCTGTCACTACAACGTAGGCGTGTTGCTTCTTCAAACCCTGTGAAGCTGATGGTGGGAGCGCCAAATAAGGTATCCTCCGTTTTCCCTCAATCCTTGGGAGATCCTCAACCAAAGGAAGGTATGACAAGGAGGTACTTTCCCAGTATCAAAAAAAAACTCAACTGCTATTCCAAAGAACCAAAAAAAAAACCCATCCAATTTACATCCAAAAGAATTCCCCAAAATAATGTTTCATTCCATAAAGGTAAACTAAAGTATTGGTTGACTTAATTTCCTATCTTATCTTCTTTCTTCCATGGCTAAAAGAATAGAAAAAAACCTATCAGCTGGTTTTCCTTGAGTACGCAAGAAACAGGGTCACTATAAAAAGGTGGATCACCTTATCAGAACTTGACAGAGAAAGAATCTAGGGGAAAAAATGAAGTTTGTTGTACATGCTTGAAGTTCATTGACCTTGATTATCCTTGACTGGAAAAAGCCTTTTTAAACGAATATAAGAAAGTATTTGGACAAGTAAATGTGGATCTTTGTATTCAAAGATTACTATATGGACTTATACAGGGTGTAACGAAAATACAGGTCATAAATTAAATCACATATTCTGAGACCAAAAATAGTTCGAATGAACCTAACTTACCTTAGTACAAATATGCACATAAAAAAAGTTACAGCCCTTTGAAATTACAAAATGAAAATCGATTTTTTCGAATATATCGAAAACTATTAGAGATTTTTTATTGAAAATGGACATGTGGTATACTTATGGTCGGAACATCTTAAAAAAGACTTATAGTGAAATTTGTGCACTCCATAAAAATATTATGGGGGATTTGTTTCCTTAAACCCCCCCAAACTTTTGTGTACGTTCCAATTAAATTATTATTTTGGTACCATTAGTTAAATTCAATATTTCTAAAACTTTTTTGCCTCTTAGTATTTTTTTGATAAGGCTGTTTTTATCGAGTTGCGGCTTCTTTTTTAATATGTTTACATAAAAATTTTATGGGGGTGTTGTTCCTTTAAACCCCCCAAATGTTTGTGTATGTTCCAATTAAACTTTTACTGTGGTACCATAAGTTAAACACAGTGTTTTTCAAACTTTTTTGTCTCCTTGTATTTTTTCGAGAAGGCACTTTTTATCGAGATATTACTTCTTTTTTAATATGGTTCAAAATATACCTAAAAATGTAAATCATAAATAAATTTTCACATTATTTCCTAGTCTCCATAATCGTACTTAGCCATATACAAAATGTGGTGGATTTGACAAATATTCAAAATATCTCGATAAAAACTCACTTTTCGAAAAAGTACTAAGAGGCAAAAAAGTTTTTAAAATATTGTGTTTAACTAATGGTACTACAATAATAATTAAATTGGAACGTATACAAAAGTTTGGAGGGTTTAAAGGAAAAAAAAACCCATAAAATTTTTATGGGGTGTCCAAATTTCACTATATTTTTTTCTTAAGATACTACTACCATAAGAATGCCACATGTGTATTTTCAATAAAAGATCTCTAATAGTTTTCGATATATTGGAAAAAATCGATTTTCATTTTGTAACTTCAAAGGGCTGTAACTTTTTTTATGTGCTTATTTGTACTAAGGTAAGTTAGGTTCAATCGAACTATTTTTGGTCCCAGAATATGAGATTGAATTTATGACCTGTATTTTTGTTACACCCTGTATAAAGGAGAGAATGAAAATGATCATTGATTCCAAACTTATTTGAGAGTGAAGATGTAATTCTAAGAATTCTATTTTTTTCCTGTAAACGTAGATTAGAAGTATTTAAGAATTGAAAATGTGATAATTGAAGAGCAGCAATGCTTTTAATATAATCTAAATATGGTATTAAAAATGATTTAGATGGTTATTTTTTTACAGGGAAAAGACAAAAAAACAGCTAAGTGATAGTTTTCATACATACCCATTGCTTTTCAAAAAAAATATTGGAAACAAAACTCTTCTTTTTCACTCCACAAATCCAAAACAAAATAATAATTCCTTCCAACGTAAACTGCTCTGCTATAAACGAATATTTCAACCAAAAAATAGTATTCTTTAAACAATGGCCATGGAAGAAGTTATGGGTTGATCCAACGAGATTGGAAATTCAAGTGACAATCCACTCCGCTGGCGATATGATATGCCCCTCCGTCGGAAGCCGTACAGTCACACGCTAAGACCAGAATTCCCCAACCTGTTACCAACCTTATATTGTATTTGGTCCCAAATTTAGGTAACCCGTTCTAAGCACGAACGCATAACTGGTTGCATACTTGTTAGGTGGCTTATAGGAATAAATATAATATTATCGTAACGATGGCACTCATCGTTACATTCCCCCATTACTCGGAAAAAAAATTGATCGTATGAACAATTTTTTCATATGTACTTATAAATACTCACTACAAGTATTCATAGAGGAAAAGTCACACACTGTGGGATCCAACACAGGCGTGAACAAACCAAATAGCAAAAATATAGTACGAACCTAAAAATACTTCACTACTCTAAACTAACCTATCGTAGGACATCGTCCAAACTCGTAGGACCAGTACTCTGTGACATATATCCTAAAGACCAAATTGTGTTCCAGTTGATTTAGTAGATTTCTATAAATCCCCAAATTATAGTCAACAAGAACATCATAACAACAATATTCGAATACAAAACTTAATATAACCTATACGACGACAACTTACTCACACTTACAGCTGACTCGATCGATTATACCTAACCGCAAATTATGAGTCATGTAAATGGGGTTGTCTTAATGACCAATATATCACATATGGTACCAACATACATAGTTAAGGTTTATTATAACCCTTTGCTAAATTTCGTAATTCAGATAAATTCTAATCAAAAAAATTTCGAATGGGACGAGTAGTACAAACTGTTCTATCGATGGACAACAGATTTAAATAGAGCATATCCAAAGTGAACAGTCAGTAGAAATCTCGTATCCAATTCTCAACATGCCAAAAAAAATAGACCACAGTATAACCTAACCTAAATATAAGAGTCATTAACAAGAAAGGGGAAAATTTATTGTAGCAAGACTTTTATACTAAATTGATCCGACAGTGGACAACAGATTTATAGGGAAGCATATCCAAGGTGGAACAATCAGGCAGATTTAATTGAGCAATGCTACAACTTAGCGCTAAATGTGCTAATAATGATTACATATTGGGTACCATGAACCTAATTCAACTGATCATCAGATTTGTATTAGATGCAATGGAAGATCTTTCCAAGGGTAACTAATCGAATAGTTGACATAACAGAAGTTAGCTTACCCTAGGTTTCTCTAACTATAGCTATAGCTACAACAGATTGATAAGAATGGCCAGAAGAAGCTAACCACTATTTTGAAGTCATCACACATGATACAAATCAAGAAGTCACACATTAATAACTCTTATAAATAAATCCAACTAAGGAAATACTAGAGAACAAGTAAATCAATTTCTAAAGAAACTGCAGATTAAGAAAATGTTCCCTAGTTACTCACAGACAACAGGATGTTGATCCTGACTCTAATTTACATACAACCAAAAAATAATGAGTTTCCAGGAAAGCTGATGTTCGAACACAATAATCCCTTGGTGTAGGCAAAAGCTACCATATTTTCATAGGACTGATCTTTAAGAAGTTACCATTATTATCAGAACAAACAAAATAGTAAAGCGAAAGAATAATAAGTATACAATAAACAGACAAGTTTACACCTAAGTCTCTTCAGAATGATCATAAACTGAAAATTGAATAAGAATGCCTAGTGCATGATTAAAATGATGATTAAACATTCTATCACAAAGATTCAGCATCTGAACTAATTAAGGTATGGCTTGGAAATAGGCAAAACTGTGAGTAATGAAATCTGCTTCCTATCAGGTGCACAGTCGATAAGCAACAAGTCTCGAACCCACGTATTTGCATAGCCAAGCTAGCAAACCATTTTCCTAAGAAATACTCAATATGATAATTAACGAAATGGTTTCATCGTGTTATCATAAATTTTATCTTAATCAACTTAACTGCATATTTGACAAATGGGGTATAACTTTGGACTCACATTGTATACTCAAATTGTATATACCAAAACAAATATAGCGATAACTTCTTTAGACCACAAGAAGCTAATGTATCAAGGAATCATACTAAGCATTTTAATAACTTTCCAGTAGAAACTACAATATCAAACACAAAACCAGATAAACACAAAACTAAACCTATTTGGTAGATACACTAATCTACAAGTGATGACATATATAAGCATAATCACATACAAGGTGTTAACAGTTCCATACCAGTTCAATAATAAGCCAAATTAAGCTAAATCTCAATAATAAACTCATGACATCTAACATACTGTTATATTACTATTTGATGAGAATTAGAATTTTATAATTATAAGCAAAATTCAAATTAATACAAAAGATCTTCAATTTTCTCAACCACGGGCATGTAAATTTAGAACAACCTGTATACAACAAATTATTATATTTAGTTTTTAAGAAAGTGATTCGAAGAAGTGTACGAAACTCGATAACAATGCGCCTAAGATAAACAAGTTTGAGTGACGCGGACCATTATAGTGTTCGCGGAAGATTCGATCATTAGCCTACGCTAAATAAGACTCAGTGAAATAGATAATAGGTCATTAAGTTTTGTAAAAAGTAGAAAGTAAGTTTAAATTGGGAAATGATTATTTTTTCTTGAAATCCATTAAACATATTTAGAAAGATTAAAAGTTGGTATTGAGGAATACGGCGAATTAAAATTTGTGGTGGAATGTTGATTTTTGAATCTGGAAGGGATATTGAGAAAGTAGGGGAATGAATGAGGATGAGAGATCAGAATGTTTTGAGCGGTCGAGAGGTGAAGTCCAGTGGTAGACGGTAGTGTACGAAGAGTGAAAAAGCCGGTATAGTTCCGTGAGTGTTGAGTACCCATCGGAACGAGAGGTAGGCCGAGTCGAGAGAAAAGAATCTCCTTGAGCAAAGAGTGTCCCGGTAGCTGATTGAAGTGGTTCGAAAAAGGTAGAACACGGCATCACGAGAAAAGCAGGAACGAGAGCGATACGAGGTAGTTTTCAAAGGAGAACATTACTGGAGGCCAGGACGAGTTTTTCATCGCAACCAAGGGTAGGAGGAAACGGGTCTTGTGTGAGGACATTCGCAGCTCACCAGATAAAGGTCAGTCTCATTTGTCAGGACATGAATGTATGGTTTTTTGTATTAAATACCACATTAAAATTTGAAGAACATAATCGCTAATATCAGAAGATTTTCATCAAACTTAAATAAATTTGTTGCTAATAAATCCTAATAGTTCATTATTAATAAAAATTTTAAATTGGAAACCAAAAGGAAATAAGATTCCCATTTTCAAATGTTTGTGTTAAATAAATATAAGATCTAACAAATATTAAGCAATGATTGCCATTTATATAAAATAAACAAAAATTTGATTTATAATTGTAATCCATATGTGTGTATTATTTTATTTTTTCCTATCCCGATTAGGAACCACTGAGAAATACTTAGAAGCCACAAAAGTAAGTAAGTAACTTTATAATTCGCCCTGAGATTGAAAACATATTGATATGTGATCTGGTTGATTAATTAGATTATCATTAATGCATTAATTAAATTAAATTACATATAAGAATATCATCACATATAAATAAACAAGATCGCAACAAATGTCGTCCAACGTGGTAAGCATTGAAAAGTATTTCTAGTGGTGAGATACTTACAGTTGATAACATAAAAATTTAGATCTCTTCAGGTACAAATTTGACATAACTGATTTAATACTTTATTTTTACGATATTTACATTTGATATATTTATTGACAATTTATAATATTTGGGGGAGAAAAAGTCGTTTTGGGTAACATACTATTAAAATTTCACATTTGGCGGGGATAGTACTTCTTGAAAACAAATGTCTGTGACAAGAAGCCAAAGCAAAGACAACAAAAAACAAAAAGAACATTCAGATCAAGAGGAAAATTCAGACCAAGAAGATATTTTAGACACAACAATCATGGAAACAGGAAAAAAGAATTGTCAGAATTAGAAAAGATATTACAACTTATGCAACTCCAGTCACAAAAAATGGATGAAGCAAAACGAACAATGGATAAAAATCAGGAAGAAACATCAAAGAAAATGGATGAATCACAACAAAAACTGGATGACAATCAAAGAGAAACAAAACAAGCAATGGATGAAGCAAAAAGGGCAATGGATAAAAATCAGGAAGAAACATCAAAGAAAATGGATGAAACACAACAAAAAATGGATGAAACACAACAAAAATTGGATCAAAAGATGGATGAAACAAAAAGAATAATGCAAGAAAATCAGAAGGAAACAAAACAAGCCATAGAAGAGAACAACAAGAAAATGGAGGAGCGCATAGAAAAGTATGAAATGAAAATTCAAGATAAAATAAAGGAGTTAACGAAGGGCCAGAAAAAGGAACTAGAAAATTTGGAAAATAAGTTGGAAAATGCTATTCAAGTAGACAGAGAAGAAGTGGAAAAAAGAATCACAGAAATAGAAAAACAAGTCACCGAAAACCGGACGCAACAAAATGTAGGAGAAAGAAGAGAAATGGTTATACATAGCACAGATGACGTGAAGATAAGGTTTGGCGGGGATGTAAGAAGATTACACCCAGTGCCGTTCATAAATAGCCTGAAAAAGAAAGTACAACACATCGGAAATTTCGAAACAGCAAAAGAAACTATCAGAAACCATCTCAAATATGAAGCAAGCCTATGGTTCGATAGCAAAAAAGAAGAATTCGGCAATTGGCAACAATTTGAACAAAAATTTTTGAATTATTTCTGGGGAAAAGTCCAACAATTGGAAATTAACAAGGAATTGCAAAATGGGAAATACAATGATAGGATGGGGGTATCAGAAAGGACATATGCTTTACAAATTTACAATAATGCAAAACATTTACAATATAATTACTCATCGGAACAATTAGTCGAACTGATTGCAAGACATTTCGAAGAAACGCTGGAAGACCATATCACATTGCAAAACTACAAAGACATAGATAGTCTATGCCAATTCTTACAAATAAGAGAATCACGTTTAAGAGAAAGAAAATCAAGAAGGTCGCGAGAAGATTACAGGCCCCGAGAGACACAGGATTACAGAGAGAGAAACCAAAATAGGAGAGACTATACAAGACGAGATTTTAATCCCAGAAGGGAAAACGAAAATAGAGACAACGGAAGAGGAAATTATGAACAAAGAAATAGGCAATGGAATGAGGACAGAAATCGAGAATACCAGAATAGAAACACCACACGCTCAAATCAAGAAAACAGAAATAATGGTAGACAAAATGAACAGGGATATCGGGAAAACCGAAACAGATCCGACAGACCAAGAGAAAATAGAAGAGAGGTAAATAATACCCAGACAGAAGAATATGACGGAGAGAGACATTATGACGAAAATATAAACAACGATGAGCAACCGGCGTCTTTTCACGACGGCGCCCACTAAAAACAAAAAATCAAACAGGAATCTTTTGTCACCCCAAGGAGTTTATTAAATTGGCAGGAAACAACGAAAAGAAAAATGGAGTTAATTTAAAATTTGTGGATGGATTTATCAACGAGAAACCAATTAAAATTATGATAGATACTGGATCTGAAATAACATTGGTCAACAGAAAACTAATAGAAGAAGTTAATTTAACAAATTTAATTTACAAAATACCTAGGGTAAATTTAGTGGGCGCAAACAAACGGACATTGGCAACTATAAATGAAGGCATACGAGTAATGGTACGACTGGGTAAGAAGATGTATGCACTACAATGTGTAATAATGCCAAACATGTCACATGACATGATAGTAGGAGTTGACGAATTGGCAGAAAAACATGTAGTGATAGATTTTAAAAATAATACGATGAAACTAACAGAAGAAAAAGAAGAAGAACAGGACAAGGAACATGAGAAACAAAATACGGACGAATCAGGGAAAGAACAAACAATGGAAATGAATTTGGCAACGAAGCAAGGACAAAGAAGAAAAAGGAGAAAAAGTCAGAAAAAGATAAAAGAGAATGAAACCTGTGGCTCCTCAAAAGAAGAGTTGAGCCCAGAAGAAGAAAAATTGAGAGTATCAAAAGCAAAAGAAACCTGGGATTCCTCAAAAGAAGAGATGAGCTCAGGAGAAGAAGAAATAAAGCTAACAAATGAAAGTGAAAAGAATATGATTGAAACAGTGGTATTTGAAGAGGAGGTATATGCAAACGAGGATGCAGAATGCACGGTAAACATATGTGAAGAGTCTGAGGAAAAAGACAGAAAATTGATATGTGGAGAAGGAAAAGAAAAAGAATTGCGGTTGATGTTAAGAAACTACGAAAATTTGATCAATGAGGAAAACAGAGTGGCGAAAAAGTACGAACATTCATTTGAGGTGAAAAACTTGGGAAATTTTCGATCAAAGACTTACCCGATTCCATACAAGTATCGACAAGAGGTGAAAGAAGAAATTAATAAAATGTTGGAAGATCAAATCATCGAAAGATGTGATTCACCGTATGTTAACCCGATTGTGATAGTAAAGAAAAGCAATGGAGAATTGAGATTATGTTTAGATGCCAGGAATATCAACCAGCACACTGTATCACAATATGAATCACCTCTAAACATCGAGGCCATTTTTGGAAGAATTACGGGATCACACATATTTTCTAAAATTGACTTAAAACACAGTTTTTGGTTGATACCTTTAGCTGAAAAGTGTAGAAACTACACCGCTTTCTCAATTGATGGTATTGTCTACCGGTTTAAGGTAGTGCCATTTGGATTGCAGAGTGCTTGTGCTGCACTCGTCCGAGCTCTACATACCATTTTAAATCGCCATGAAGATTTCATAGTTCATTATATCGATGATTTATTAATTTTTTCACAAGATACTCAGAGTCATCTGGAACACATAAAAATAATTCTGGAAGAATTGGACACAGCGGGATTGAAATTAAACATTGAAAAATGTCAATTTTTTCAAAAAGAAGTAATTTATTTGGGTTTTCAATTGGACACCAAAACAGTCAGATTAGCCGAAGACAGAGTCAAGCTCATAGATGAATACCCAAGACCAACGAATTTGAAAACATTGAGAGGTTTTCTTGGCAATTTACCTTTTATACTCCGAACTGATGCGTCCATACAAAAATTTGCAGGAGTTCTGTCTCAAATACAAAACGACCAAGAAGTGCCGATATGTTTTATATCTCGAGTGACTAAAACACATGAAAGAAAATATAGTGTTACAGAATTGGAGTTTGCCAGTGTACTATATTGCGTAAACAAATTGAGGTTTTACTTATTGGGAGCAAAATTCACAATCGAAACAGACCATGCAGCTTTAGTACATATCATGAAGAATCGATTAGTAAATAATAGAATACATAGAGGCATTCTATTATTACAGGAGTATGATTTTGAGTTCCGATATATAAAAGGAAAAGACAACATAATAGCCGACGCTCTAACACGGGATGAGGACACCGGAAAAAAGGAAACAATTACTCTACAGGTGGGACTAAATAGATTAATACAAGAAGAAGGGATATATTCGTTAAATGAGATAAGGACAAACCAGGAAGACCTAGAGGAAGGAGAGAAAAGAAGAGCGGAGGTAGAAAATAACATATATTTTAAGAGAATAGACGGAAAGGAACTATATTTAGTGACATTGGCAGAAAAGATAATAAAGAAATTACATGAGGACAATGGGCATATTGGTAGCAGAAAGGTTTGGCTCGTTTTTAGGGAAAATTACATCAGCCGACAGGATTACCGCATTGCAAAGGAAATTACCCAGAAGTGCGATGTATGTCAAAAATATAAGAGTAGGAATTTCAAAAACGAAAATATTGCCAAAAATATTGAAGCCCGAAACAAACTAGACATTGTAGCAATAGATATGTTAAGCGATCTAATTATGACCACTAAAAGGAACAAACATATTCTAGTGATGGTGGATGTGTTTTCAAAATACGTAAAATTATATAGTTGCCGCACCACAAAGGGGGAAGAAATATTAAGAAAAATCGACAATTTTATAGCCACAGTAGGAACACCAAAAAAGATTCTACTGGACAATGCAACGTATTTCCGAAATGATCGTTTCAAGGGACAACTTCGAGAACGCGGAATAGAAACAAATTTTGTCAGCATCAGGCATCCACAGAGTAATCCTTCGGAACGATTCATACAGGAAGTGACGAAATTTCTTCGCATTGCAACAGATGGTCAACATCGCCACTGGGACAGGAAAATGGCGGAAATAGAAGTGTATCTAAATACAATTCCGAGCACAGTAACAAAAGAGACCCCAGAATACATCATGAAGGGTATACTGCCGATAAGGCCATGGGAAGACCCAGAGCCAAAGGAATATCAACAGGTGATTGAAACAGTACAGAGAAGATTACGGCGAAGCAACGAAAAGTATATCCAAAGACAGGAACACAATAGAAAAAGAAGACCAGTGACTTTCCAAAAGGGCGAAAAAGTACTCGTGAGGGCATTACGAGTATCAAATCTTCCTGGGGGCATTTGCGCAAAGTTGATGCCTGTTTTCGAAGGCCCGTACATCGTGAATAATGAAAATGGGATAAATAGTTATGAGTTGAGGCATAGGAACTCGGAAAAGATCCGAGGAATTTATAATATTCACGATGTATACAAATATCACGAATAAAAGACAGAATTACATAAAGTAGATAGTAAGTTAGGGTATAAGACGTAGATTAAAGTAAGGAAATATACAGGGAGTTGGTTTTGCCTCGAGAAAATTTATTTAAAAATGCAGATAAATTTTATCGAATACAAAGGCGGGGATTTGTTATATTACTATTTGATATGAGAATTAGAATTTTATAATTATAAGCAAAATTCAAATTAATACAAAAGATCTTCAATTTTCTCAACCACGGGCATGTAAATTTAGAACAACCTGTATACAACAAATTATTATATTTAGTTTTTAAGAAAGTGATTCGAAGAAGTGTACGAAACTCGATAACAATGCGCCTAAGATAAACAAGTTTGAGTGACGCGGACCATTATAGTGTTCGCGGAAGATTCGATCATTAGCCTACGCTAAATAAGACTCAGTGACATAGATAATAGGTCATTAAGTTTTGTAAAAAGTAGAAAGTAAGTTTAAATTGGGAAATGATTATTTTTTCTTGAAATCCATTAAACATATTTAGAAAGATTAAAAGTTGGTATTGAGGAATACGGCGAATTAAAATTTGTGGTGGAATGTTGATTTTTGAATCTGGAAGGGATATTGAGAAAGTAGGGGAATGAATGAGGATGAGAGATCAGAATGTTTTGAGCGGTCGAGAGGTGAAATTAGGTTTTTAATACTTTATTATTGCTTTGATATTGGTTTATGTAATTCGGGTAAATTTATTTTGTAATATTACTTGCTTGTTTCCCAAATATTTTCTTGTTATCCGCTTTATTTCGATTGTTCGGTTAATTCGTCGTTACTTTATTTCATTACATTTTCTCGGTTAATTTAGGTCATCGTTTCGGTATTAATTACTTCATTACTATCACTTTATTCATTTGTATATTTAACTTTATTTATTCATTATGGTATTTTCTCTTAGTGAGGCTTGGGCCTATTTATTTGTAGTATTTTCATCTTTGTCAGTTTCATTTAGTTGTACGTAGCAGGCGTACTATAACCATTTGGTAGAAGACTCATGTGAGTTGTACCCTATATGTTAGTAAGAGGTACTTATATATTTAAGTTTGTAACAGATAACATTATTGTTGTTATCTTTAAAATATATATAGCTTCTTGTATAACTTATGTCATTTTAGAGTTACATGATATATGCTTGTCTAACTCAGAGATTGTTAAAAATCTAGTAGTTATTTTAATAAATATTTACTTATTTTGTATATCCTGAATTTTATTATTCCTTTATGTTCATTATTACAGGTTTGATATATTTAATATTTGACAGCAGTATAAGATACCTGGGAAAATGATCGAAGATCATTTTCATGGCGCCCATGATTTGTTAGATTTATTTATATTGTTCGTTTTTAGAAATTATTCATCTTCATTCCTCTTCAGTACATTATTCTTATTTTATTAGTTCACCTTTTAGTCATCATTACTATCTACATAGAGCTACTGTTCTTCGACAGGCATGCAAATGAGCCGTATCCATCCTTGAGTGTCAAGTTGCTCTCTTGCATCTATAGCTAGCCAACTCTATTCAGTTTGCCTCTGTCTCTTCCCACTTCTACTAATTATCCCTTCTAATCCCCCTTTCTTCAATATTACTGGAAAGTAGTAATTTTTATTACTTCGGCTTCAACGCCCCAAATAAGAAGTTTTCTTATTTTTGTTACAATCACTTCTGCTTTTTCTTCGTCCGTGTATACGATTCCTGTTTCTCCGTGTAGTGGTGGAATCGGTTTTCTGTCGTTTCTAAGCACTGCTGATACTTTCCAGAATGCAGATTTGTTTGGGTTTAATCCTTGAATATATTGGTCCCAGCATTCACTACGGTGTTCTTGTAACTGTTTTTTGACCTCTATCTAGTTCATTTGCAATTCTTTTGTCTTCTCTATTGTGAGTTCGTTGGGCTCTTCTTCTTCTTCTATTCTTCTCTCTAATCAATTCTTTTAGTTCGTTCGATATTTCTTTAAATCTTCCTCGTTGAGTAGCTATATTTTCTGTTTTAGTACTTGCTTCTATAGCATTCTGTATCGTTTGTTCGAGTTTTATTATGCTGTCCTCCAGTTCTTCTATGTTATTTATTGTGGTTATTGCTCCAATATTTTCACTCACTACTCTTCTGAAGTTTGGCCAGTTTATTATTTTCTTCTTTCGTTGTTCTACTTGGTTCAATTCTATTGCACCATGTGTCATAACTATTACGTTATGTGTGGAGTCTCCTTCATTTTTCGTGATTATTTCGTGTTGTAGCCCCACATTATGTAGAATTGCAATGTCTATATGCGATGAGTACTCTCCATTGTAGTTTGTTGGTTCTGTAGGTCCAGTTACTATAGTGTTTTGTTTATTCTCGAGATATCTACAGAGCCGTCTGCCATTGCAGTTGGTCAGTCTGTCAAACCAGTTGGGCGACCTCGCGTTCAAGTCACCGATAATCACAGTGGGCTCGTCAGAGTCTAGGATGAGATCGAGGTCCTCGCTCAGCACCGGATCACGTGGCCTAACATACACCGAAGCTATTTTCAGCGTCTGGTCGGCCGCCATGATCCTCACTAAGGTAGCCTCCATGGTGACCAGGCCATCCGGTGTTGGAACTTGTTGGTGTTTTATTCCTTTTTTTACCATGATGGCCGTGCCTCCTGATCTCGCGGTCCGGTCAGTTCTATAAGTGTCATAGCCCGGGAACTTGGTTTTCACTCTCTCGGTAAGTCTGGTTTCCTGCAGTGCCATGACATCTATATCGAGTCTGTTGGTAAACTCGTCTAGCATGTTTATTTTCATTCGGAGCCCGCCCGAATTCCATGACCCAACTCTCAGTTCGTCCAACTGGTTCAACATTACGCGGTGCTAAACTGTTTCAAGACGTCGAAGGCAGCAGCCACTTTGTGCATAACGCTGGCGAAGTTCTGCATGTTTGCATTCATTTCGCGCAGCAATGCACTTTGGTCAGGGAAGGCGCTGTTGGGCGCACTAGTCTGTGGGTTGTTGGTTTTTGCTGCCGCGGCATAGCTGGTGTTCTGTCTGAGAGGTGCACTACGTGCACCTCTGCTCCTTGGTGGTGCTGGAGCGTTTGTTTTCTTTTTGGGTGCTTTTTTGCACCCCCTGTAGCTTGCCGTGTGTGCGTCGCCACAATTCGCGCATTTTGCCGCTGTTTCACGGTCCTTCTGGCAATCTGCACTTTTGTGGCCTTCTCCGCATTTAACACAACGTGCCTCACAGTGACAGGCCCTTGAACCATGATAAAAGTTCTGACAATTAAAGCATTGTAAAACGTCTCTTTTTATCCTGATTTCGTCTTCGATTGTGATTTTCATATAGGAGAGGTTGTTGATTTTTGCTAATTTTGCTTCGTCTTCTTCACCGATAGTAACGATGTAAAGTGGTAGCTCTTTCTTATCGGGTTTTCGTGAGATCATTCTTTCGAGGTTTCTGATTTCGATACCTGCCGTCGTTTGGATTTCCTTGTGTTTTTAGGTTTAGGCCTGTATTAAGGCCTCGAATGATCTTCCTTTTGGATCTGTTGACTTCCTTGTCTATCGGATATGCAATGAAGTCCACTTTTGGCATGTGTTCTTCAAGAATTTTTAGCATACCGAGGTATCCCTCTCTATCATTAGTCTGTATGATTATGGACCTACCAGACTTCGCAAATTTGTTTGCGAAGCCAATGCCTTGTCTCGCTGCTCTTTGCTGGTTCCTGAAGGGAATTCGCAACCTGAGGGGTTTCGTTATCAGAAAAAGAAGATTATTAGGGTTTTCATCTGTCATCATATCATCATCGGTGCCGGAAAACTCTTCCTCCATCTCCGATTTGGGGGAAGAGGCTTCCTGGGTGGGATTGTTGTCGAGAGAACAGCCGTCAGACGGCTTGTTCTCTAACAACGGGGAGTTGGTAAGGTCAGGCATATCTCGACTATGAGCTGGAGTGCTCGGTGGTTGCTCTGTGCAATCTAAGGACGACATAATATATTTCTACTTTGGAGACTCTGTTTTTTTCTGTTCAGCTGAACCGGTGTTCAACTGAATGCTGAGTGTCGTCTCAGACCCTTCGAGGCTGTTATCACTCCCTACTCGCTGTAGGGGGGGTTCGTCTTGCAGTTCTCAAAATATTGGCCCAGGTGTCCGGGTCTGTCCGATATGAAATTCAAATATTCCACACCTTACATTGTCCTTCCTACGGAGGCACGATATTCTCCCGACAGGCCTGACGGCCCGCTCGCTTCTTCACTAGCTAGTCCTGGATTGTGACTTCCCAGAGAATTCAATGAAATAAAATCCTCTAGGTTAATCACATCCGCGGATGTCGCTTTTGACTTTTTACCAAAAGAGCGTGTCCTCTCTCCCAGCGCACCGTGTCTTACTCACGGCGATCTGAAAAGATCGGGCTTGGTCGAGTATCCCCACTCTTTTGGCTGCTCCTTGTCGCTGTCGCACCGCACGCGTCTATACTGTTCAGCGTCCGACGCTGAACTCACTGAGAGCGAACAAGCAAGCAAGCAATTTGATTTAACCCGACCTGTGGGAATGTCCACCCTCTCGAAAGAGTACATTCGGGTGTAACAATTCATTGGGGCGAGGTGTTTTGACCCGAGTATATACAGGGATCACCCCACCTCGCTCCAATGCCCCAGGCCATCCCTTTCCCCCCCATAGCACGCTGATGCGCGATGGGGGCACAACTATCGTAGCCAAATGCTCTTCACAATGGAATCCTGGGTAATAAGATTCCATTGTGGTACCCTAATCGAATGCAAAAAACTAGGCCAGCGTGATGCGCTCTATGCCTTTATCTTCTTTCTTACTTATCCGCGGAACTAAAAATTGCTTGCTTGGGCCCCGAGTCATCGTGCTGAGCCCTAGTGGGCTCCGCCCGATGACTCGTTGCTCGAGTTTGTATGTGTTTTATGGTTTTTTATAATTTTTTTGGGGGCTTTCGCCATTTTTTTATTTTATTTATATTTTTTTGGGGGCTTATGCCCTTCTGTAATTTTCTAATATTCACTTACCTTAGAGGCGGTCGTGGTACTTGATCTTCGTATGTAACGCTGTCTTCGGCACTTGTTTTCGAGCTACGAACTCACTACTATCACTTATCACTTTTGTACTCTTATCCCACTATTTGTTGCTTCGGACGTCTGTGCTTCCATCGGTGGAACTCATCATACCTTAGCGTCTCTCGCAGTATGTAATTTGGGTTGTGCTCCAGTTCCGCGAATTTGGTCCTTGCCTTATCTGTCATGATTTCGGTGACTCTCACCTGTTGGAGTTCTCTGAACAGGAATCTTTCAGCTACATATCTTGGGACTCTGGCGGCCTCCCTCAGGCTGTTGTTGTGGGCTGCTTGGATCTTCTTCTTGTGTGTGTTACTTACGTGTCCCCATGCGAGAGACGCGTATGTTAATACCGGTAGGATTATACTATTGATCAGTCTTAACCTTGTTTTCAGTCTTAGTTTACTTTTCCTGCCTGTGAGTCCTCTTAGTGTTGCTTTTGCTATGTTGGCCTTCCGGACTGTGGCTTCTACGTGTTTTTGGAAGGTTAATCCTTTGTCCATGATGACTCCCAGGTATTTAGCTTCGTTTTTCCACT
The DNA here is from genome assembly GCF_917563875.1 of Diabrotica virgifera virgifera. Lineage (NCBI taxonomy): Eukaryota > Metazoa > Arthropoda > Insecta > Coleoptera > Chrysomelidae > Diabrotica > Diabrotica virgifera. The sequence goes on along the minus strand of NC_065451.1, from coordinate 88,340,259 downwards.
CGATGGGTCTGTTCTGCACCGTCAGCTGTTCCTCTGGCTGTTGTCTTCCTTTCTTGTATAGAACCGCTTGCGTTTTATCTGAGTTGATGGCTATCTTCCATTTTATACTCCATTCTTCTATTTCTTCTAACGCTGTTTGCAGGTTGGTCACTGCTATATCTACATTTCTATGTTTGGCCGCTATCGCTGTGTCGTCGGTGTAGAGGCTCATGAGGGTACCTGGCGTTCTAGGTACATCAGCGGTGTATATCGTATACAGCAGGGGTGACAGGACCGCTCCCTGGGGTACTCCAGCTTCCGGGTTTCCGAGCTCGGACAGGACTTGTCCTATCCGAATCCTGAAAGTCCGGCCGCCCAAGTACGACGAGATTAGTCTCGTCATCGCCCCGCTGTACCCGTAATCCCGCATTTTGTATAAGAGCCCCTTGTGCCAGACTCTATCGAACGCTTTACTTACGTCCAGGAACGCTGCTCCAGTGTACTGCTTGTCGTTGAAACCAGCTGCTATGTACTCGGTTAGTCTGAGTACTTGTAGCTCGCTGGAGTGCTCTGCTCTGAATCCGAATTGAGCTTCTGGGATGATATTTAGCCTGTTCGTTTCCGCTTGCAGTCTGCTTAGAATGATTCTTTCCACTATCTTGCTGATCGCTGGAAGTAAGCTGATTGGCCTGTAGTTCTGCGGGAATGTGTGGTTCTTGCCAGGTTTTGGGATCATGATGACATGGGCCTCTTTCCATCTGTTTGGGAATATCTTGTATCTTAGTATCGCGTTCACTATGTTTGTGAAGTACACTATAGCTTTTCTGGGCAAATATTTTAGGGCTCTGTTTGTTATTTCGTCTAAGCCAGGCGCTTTTCTCGGCGAACTGTTTTTGATGTGTTCGTTGATTTCTTCCGGTGATGTTGGGGGAATGAAGTCCTCTGGGTCTTCTGGTCCTTCTTCTTGTTCTTCAACTTCTTCCAGGAAGTCGTCGTCTTCGTGGTAGTTTAGGTCGCATTCTCTTTCGAGTGTAGCCCTCATCGCATCTGCTTTATCCTCTATGGTGTATACCATACCGTGTCTTCCATGTAGTGGGGGGATGGGTTTTCTGTCGCTACTCAACATTTTCTGAAGTTTCCAAACATTTTTCATGTTTGAGTCTTGTTCTTCCGTCTCTTGTACAAAGTTGTCCCATTTTTTACTACGGTGGAGCTGTAGGGCCGTTTTGACCTCTCTGTTTAAAATATTTGCCCAGGATTTGTCTACTCGATTTCTTGTTCTTCTTGCTGTTTGTTTTGCTCTATTTTTTTCCCTTATCAAATCTTGTGTTTCTTGTGGAATATCTTTGAACCTTCCCATGTAGATCTCGACTTCTTCCTCTGTTGTGCTGCTTCTGATTGCCTCTTGTATGATGTTTTCGAGTTCTAGGACTTTTCCTTCTATTTCTTCTGGATTGTTTATCACTGGCACTATATTTATTCCTTCACTTACTAGTCTTTTGTAGTTTGTCCACTTTAATTTCTTTTTTGTTCTCTTTGGTGGGTTTGTCTCTTCCCATGTTCCGATCTCTAGTAGGATGGGGTGGTGGTCAGTTGATCCTTCGTCCAGCGTAATTAATTCTGATTGCAGTCCTAGGTTTTTGGCCACAACTATGTCGATATGGGTTGGAAGTCCATTTCCTGGGTAGTGGGTAGGTTCTTCTGGGCTCATTGCTATTGTGTCTTCATTGTTTTCTATGTATCTATTTAGTAGTCGTCCGTTTCGGTTCGTAGCTCTGTCGTTCCAGATGGGGGATCTTGCATTCAGGTCTCCTATTATGATGGATGATTCGGCGATGTTTAGGAACGCATCTAGGTCATCGTCCATTAAAGGGTCTTGTGGTCTTACGTAAGCTGATGTGATTCTGACTGCTCTTTGCCTCATTTTCACTTCTACTGTTGTAGCCTCCATGTTGACCAGTGGTGGAGTCGTGAAACTGGTGTGCCTGATTCCCTTTTTTACTAAGATGGCCGTTCCTCCTGATCTTCTGGTGTGGTCGTTCCTGTAAACATCGTATCCAGGGAATTTTAAGTTAAAGTTGTTAGTTAACTTGGTTTCCTGGATTGCTACGATGTCCATCTCGTATCTACTTGCGATTTCATCCATGATGTTCTGGTTTGTTGATATTCCTCCTGGATTCCAGGAGCCTATTCTCAAGTATCCCCTGTCTGTCAGCATTACTTCTGTGTCTCCATGGTGCTTAATATGACCTCTTTGACTACCCTAGTCACTATTCTGACTAAGTAGTCCTCGTCAGGGATCGCTGTTTGTTGTTGTTGTGCGTTCTGCGCGGCCTGGGCGTAGGATATCCCGGTGGCTTGCGGTCTTCTTCTTCTAGGGCATCTGGGGCATCCTCTGTAGCTGGCCGGGTGGCTGCCTTGACAATTGGCTTTGACAAGTGGCTTTGACTTCTCTGGCCCTCTTGCATTGTTTCGTGGGGTGGTCCTCACCGCATTTGACGCACCTAGGGTCCTTGTGGCACGCGTTCTGGGCGTGGTGGCATCCCTGGCAGTTGAAGCACTGCGCTGGTCCTGTCGATTTTCGAAGGTCTTCTACCACGACCTTCATATGGCACAAGTTGGTGATGCGCCTCGCCGCCTCGACGTCCTCCTTGTTCAGGGTAATGACGAACATTCTTTGGGCTGTCAATTCTTGTCGCTGCTCTTAGGCTGTTTGAAGCCGTCTTTCTCGTCCATGGATGAGGATGAGTACCCCTCGTTATCAGTCTGCAGGTGCTGAAACAGGTTAGAGCCCACTTTGCGTGGGCTCTCATTAATTGGCGGGGGTTGCGCCATGGATCGGGGCGGTGATCGAGACCTAGCTCGATCAGTTGGTTGGGGGGGCGAACGGTCCTAATTTTGGATGAAGCCTTTTTGTCTACCGATTGGCCCGACACCACATCGGTTTCAGGGTTGGCTCCCTGCACAATTTCGCGGTTGTTCACGTACCCAGACAGAACTGAGTACGGGTTCCACTTGAGTTTCTCGATCTACTGACCTAGGGGCCGGGGCTGCATCGATGTTGTTTCACAAAAGCTACACCCTGCAGTGTCGAGGTGCAGTGTTTTAAACTACACCCTTCCCTTACGGAGGCACAGTAGATATCCCGTAGCGGGCTCCCGTCGAGCCCGCCTTGCTTCTTCTGCTAACCGATCTCTAGCTGCGGCGTCTCAGAGAATCCAATAAAATCAAATTCCCTAAGTTTCACCACATCCAGTCGATCGGCCTTTGCCTCTCCTTCTTGCCTAAGGCTTAGAAGTGCACGATTTCGCTATCACGCTTACATTCGTGATGGAATGAAAATTCCTGCTAATCGTACACCCTCTTTCACCGTTGGCTACTCGTCGTCTTCTCGCCTCGGAGAGTGAAAACGCTCAACTGTTACCTCGCTTACATTCGAAGTAGGACTAAAAAGTCCCCAGTCGAACAATCCCCACTACTCGTTGGCTTCTCTTCGCTGCTTCTCTGCTCCGCTCCGCTCGCACGCGTGTTACCAGTCCAGTGGTCGGCACTAGACTTACTGAGAGCGAACCGAGAGATTTTGCCGCTTTGCAAAGGATGGATATAATTCCTAAGGATACGGCCCTAGGATAACATATGACTCCCACACGTTGTAAGTGGGTCAAAGGTAACAAATTAGGTCATTATGTTACAAGAGGTGACAGGCAACTAAGATGTGAGATTTCAAAAGCGAATCTGTCTGATGTCAAGACAACAATTGTCAATGGAACTTGAAGTATCATGAAAAGTTGGTTACACAGCTACTAAATTTATAGTTGTTTATAGTACAAGCAATGATAACAGCTAACATCAGTGTGTTGGAATTATAAAAATAAAGAGTTAGTGAGAATAGATTATCTAGATGGAAAATAGAATGTGGAATTTGAATACCCACAATCATCAATGAAGTGTACGTAAATTGATGAAGAAAGGTAGGCAAAACAACATACAGAGAATGTAATGTATTAGTCCTGTCGCCAGGGGGGTACAACGGCCTCCTGTATTCAGATGGACTTACCCAAGTTTTTTTTATGTATTTTGACCTGTAGAACACGAATTTTTTGGGTAACAGTTGATCCGGATGTCGATAAGATTGTTATAAACCAAGAAGTTGAGGAATCACATAACAGCGATTTCTCGCAAAACAAAACATTTTTTTGTATTTTTTGGGCCATTCTAACCAAAAAATGTTCCTACAAATTTTTTCGTAGGATGCATAGTTTTCGAGATAAACGCGGTTGAACTTTCAAAAAATCGAAAAATTGGAATTTTTGAACCCGAAAAACTTTTGATTAAAAAATAAAATAGCAATTCTGCTTACCGCATTTGAAAGTTCAAGTCAAATTATATCGGTTTTAATTATTTATATTGCTAAAAATGTATTATTTTATTGTTAAAACAAAGCTATAAACACCTAGTGCTTGAGTGATGTTTCAATGATTTCTCATTTAAAATCGAACGATGTAGCGATCACGCTACTAATTAAATTACTTTAATTAAAATTGGATTAAAATATACCCCTCTACAAAATCCTTGGGTGACGCCCGCGAAGATCCCACAACGATTTTTCGGTGCACAGGCGCGCCAATAGAAAGAAAATCGATGATTGTCGATTTCTAGTTTAGTTGGTCACGAACTCACAAAGAGGCAACACATCGTCATTACTTAGGTGACGGAGTTTGGGCAAAATTGGGAAAATATATAACTGAAAGACCTCGAACATCAGCCAATAACCCATACTAATAATAATCAAGCAGTAGTTATATCTGGAGACTTATTTACAAGAAAAGAAAAAGGTTATAATACCGCCGATGTGTTGCTTTGCTCAAGTGAGTATATTGATATATTTCTCTTTATTTCTTCATTATAAAATCAAATTCACCATCCTAGATATCTCGTTCGTTATCTGTAGATATTAATTTCAGTTAAGAAATAATTTAAATGTCACATTATAAGTTATATTACGGTAAGGATATTCATTTCCATTTGCAAAGGAACAGTCAAGGCCATATGTTTTAGTGCTAAAGTTAAATTCCAATTTCTCATTAGACTTTTTGCTCTAGGTTTTTTTGAGGTAATAATATAAAAAAAAGTTTTAACGAATATCAGACATGTCATGCGCATGTCCCTGCCATGTCTGATTTGATGATTTGAGTTAGTTTCAGTTTGACATGACATATGTATACCTAACCTGAGTTTTTTTGTTTTGGTTTCCAGTGCAGTGACCCTGTGCTGTCTACACATAGTGTTATAAATAATGTAATTAAATTGATAAAATTTATTTTAGATTCCGTCCCGTAGCTACTTGTCACATAGACACTTAGCCTAGTCAATTTATATAGATTGTATCATCATTTAATGTGCCATCATATAAATATGTGCCAGTTACTGTAAGCAGCTAGGGATGGGTTACCCCTAGAGTTACTTTTGATTGCATTGAATAGTACCTATTTCACAACATCCAGGATTGGATTTATCACCACAGCAGCCCACTAGTTTTTGCCGTGCCAAGAGGAAATTCATTCCTATCTGGACCTTTTTAAATAGGACTTGTGGTTAAGATAAGTTGTTTAATCTTATTATTTACATATTTTGGATACTCTATAGTTGCTTGCACTGTAAACTTCTTGTATGCATACAATTGAGGTAAACTAGGTACATATTTCTTGATAGATAGGGTTTTAGGTCGTTGGTTTTTTTTTTAATTTAATAGAAGTAGTAGTTTCCAATAAATAAAATTAGGTCTTGTTCAATAATCATTATAAATAAAAATTGTAGCTTAAAAATTTGATCGGGAAGGGGTCGTTAAAGGTTTGTTGCGGATTTCAAATAGGGAATATGTCTTGTAGGTTTTTACATTGTATATAAAGAGTAACTGACCAACTCATTTATACAACTCATTTATATCACTCATTTATATAACTCATTTATATAACTCATTATATATTTACTTATTAGTGTTTTTGCTAGGTGAGATCTTTATTATTTTTGGTAACCGTAGCGTTCTTGTTGTGGATCTCACTCTAGCGTAGTTCAATTTAGGAAATAATTACTAACTTTTTAGTTGTAAGGACTTAGTGCTATTCTGACGGACTTTTGATTTGGATTTTGATTTTAATACTTTTGCTTGGCCAGTGATAGTGGATAATTGCTTGTTGAGTGGCCTTTGCGGTCCTATTTTATCTTTTCCCCATCCACTATCACTGTTATTACGTTGCGTTATATGTAAAGTGTTAACATTTAATATTTATTATTAATATATTTGTATGTATTAAGGTTGGTGTTTTATTTCAGTCTGTATTACCAGTATATAACATAGCAAGACAAGATCAGTATTTAGTATTTTGTATTTCAGGTGGTTGTAACCAGTGTCATAGAGTTCCCGTTGTTCGTTACTTCAAAATCTCGAACCTGTCCAACTTCTTGGTTCTGAGAGCTGAGTTGTTCGTTCGAGTTGGCGCCCTTTTTTCTTCTTCTTTCTTTGTTGTAACTCGATATTATTTTATCTCTAGCATTCTGATCTATTTTCCTTCCATTTTTGTATTAACAGTCTCATTTTCTTCCTAGTTACTATCATTTCATTACCAAATTTTCTTCTCATATCTCCAAAGCCAATATTCGGTATATTGAAGCTAGCCCGAATACTCACTTGAGATTTAGTGTCTCTCTGCCCTTTTAATTTTTTTTTTCTCCTGAGCTAAGCCCCTCTTCTTGTCGTCTTAAATCTCTTATCATTTATTTTACCCATCTTTATTCAGTTCTTCTCTTCAAAAATCTCTATACCCAGAGTAAAGAGGTTTCAACGAGTGCGTAGAGGAGGTAAAAGTGCAAGCGGGGCTATTTCTAAGTAGCATGCATTAAAACGCATGTATTAGGCACGGGAAACACTATGTGTTCATAGCTTTTTTTAACAATCAAAAAATAAATTTTTAGCAATGCAAATATTCAAAACAGATATAATTTGACTTACACTTTTAAAGGCGGTAAGAAGAATTGCTATTTTATTTTTTATTCAAATGTTATTCGGGTTCAAAAATTGCAATTTTTCGATTTTTTGAAAGTTCAACCGCGTTTATCTCGAAAACTATGCATCCTACGAAAAAACTTGTAGGAACATTTTTTGGTTAGAATGACCCAAAAAATACAAAAAAATGTTTTGTTTTGCGAGAAATCGCTGTTATGTAATTCCTCAACTTCTTTGTTTATAACAACCTTATCGACATCCGGATCAACTTTTACCCAAAAAATTCGTGTTCTACGGGTCAAAATACATAAAAAAAACTTGGGTAAGTCCATCTGAATTAAGAAGGCCGTTGTACCCCCCCTGGCGACAGGACTATATGGTTTGTGTTTTGAAATTAGATAATTTATATTTGTGAACCAACACAAATGATGGCTGAGAGACTGGCTGAAAAATTAGAGACAAAATAGGGGTCGTGATATCAAATGCTGAAAAAGTTGTAAATGCAAAAGGCCGTTGTACCCCCCCCCTGACGACAGGACTATATGGTTTGTGTTTTGAAATTAGATAATTTATATTTGTGAACCAACACAAATGATGGCTGAGAGACTGGCTGAAAAATTAGAGACAAAATAGGGGTCGTGATATCAAATGCTGAAAAAGTTGTAAATGCAAAATCTTATTTATCAATTAATAAAATATAGATGGGTTCATCAACACAAATTTACAAGACTGAACAGGTTGTATTAAAAGCTTAGTCCAAATTTCTTTATTATGTCCTTTTATGTTAAAAAAACATCTAGGGCAAAGAAAAATTAATAACTTGGATAAAAGTGTCTAAGCTACAACTAAAGTGGGGTCAGATGAAGATAAGTGTTGAGTAAGATTATTGAGTATATGAGAAAATTAAAAATTGTGTTTATTTAATTAAATTAGTAGATAAAACAGAATAAAAAGGGTGGATAGATAGATGAGTTTGTGGTATAAAAAGTAAATTTGACATCACTATTGAGACTAATGAACATTATTGAGAGACTGGTGACTCCAGAGACCAGGCAACCAAACAAACCAAATGATGAATGAAAGGTTGGCTGAATTGAATAACTACTAGATGTGTGAAACTTGAAAGATTTATTGTACAGTATTATTGGTTGATTTAGTTTAGAATGAAATAGTTATGATTGGACACTAAACGAAAAACGGTTTGAAAAAAGATGATGTGGAGAGAATGGGATAGATATTGAATAGATATAATTGTGTACAAGTTGTGACAAATGGATGTTGTAGATATAGTTGAAATTGCTTTGTTTGGGAGAAGAAAAAATTTTTTTGAAGAAAGGATTAGATGATTATCGAAAATTGAGTGAACATGTGGATGTGAATAAGAAGAGAAAAAAAAAGAAATAGAAACAATATTAGTAGATGCGAATAATTAGGAGAAATAAAGATAATATAAGAAACAGATTTATAATGTAATTTATGAGAAAAGTTGACGATGTAACGGTTGAAAGTCACGATTGAAAGACACATGGCGATTAACACAATTTGGACTTCTCTGTTTCTCTTTGACTATTTCAAGGTCCTCGTAGAGGTCCAATCTCAGAAAGTTTTTATCGGGAATGTTATGTATTAGGGATACGTTATCAGGGATATTGAGAGTATGGTTGTTTTGTTTTAGATGTTGAGAGAAGGTTGATGTATTCTCTCTTTTAGTATGTTCAAGTGAACGGGAGGCAAGTGACCTACAAGTTCTCCCTATATATGTGGCATCACAATCAGAGCATTGCAATTTATAGACACCGTTACGATTCATGTAGTTAATAGGGTCTTTGGAGTTGGAAAGGCAGTGTCCTAAATTACTTGATACCTTAAATGAAATTTGAATGTTATCAACTGATCTTTTAATAATATCTATAATATCTCCAGACAAACGTTCATGATGATATGGTAAGGAAGTGTAAATGGGTTTGGTGGTCAAATCTCTGGGGAACGCAGCCTCTCTCAAGACTCTCAGTTGTCTCTTATGGATAAGTTTGTCTATGATGTTAGGTTCGTAACCATTATTGAAGGCTATTTGTTTGAGAATGTTCAATTCTTTGTTGTAATTGGATTGTGATAGAGGGGTAGTTTCTAAACGGTGTATGAAATTGTGAAATGCTGAATATTTGTGTGAAATGGGGTGATTAGATGATAGGGGTATGACATGGTCCGTCTGTGTTGGTTTCCTACAGATACTGAAATCGAAATGGTCATTTAATCTGGTGATATCTGGGAAGGGTGTAGATGATTTCGATCTTTATATTATCTTTATATCGATCTTTATATTAATGGGGTTTTTGGTTTTACATAACCAAACATTTTTTCAAAGTCCTCAAATTAATATTGGAAATAATTACCATTTCTCTGTAGGTTTTAAATTTATTGAACATCCAATATTTTATAAATTCAATATCTTTTTACAGATATTTCCTCAAATAAATCATTTCAATGTCATTTATTCATGTCTTCACACTTAAAATAGTTTAAGGTTACCTGAGATTGGTTTTTTGTTCCATTTTAAATGGCCGGTTTTTCTATACTATTGCTTCTAAAAAGTATTTCTTCTTCCCTTTACTTTTTGCTCATGTTTAAAATGGGAAATAAAACTGGGAATGTTTTTAGCCATTTGGAAGAAACCCTAACATGAAACCGTAGCCCTTTGACCACCTAGGGAAACCACTGCAGCCACGGCCAAGTCACCATTGGGAGTATGTCTATTTGGGAGCAAGCTATGGGAGCGTTCCAGCTCAATTTTCGTCTTGGCACCTGGGCCTACAGGAGTCATGGGGTCGCACCATCCTGGTGCATCATTTTCTAGGATGCAACCGCAACCTCGTTTGGGAACATTTAGTGAGGTGTTTTAGTAACTATTGGTTTTTTTATATTTCAGACTATCTGTTAAATACACTATATTTTTTTTCAGATTTAGCGTACCTGTGTTTTTATATGACATATTTGTATACTATTGTATTTGGTACCCAAACTTTGTATCTACGGTAACTTCTTGTGCACAGGAATAAGCCTAGAGAAAATTAGGTTTTTAATACTTTATTATTGCTTTGATATTGGTTTATGTAATTCGGGTAAATTTATTTTGTAATATTACTTGCTTGTTTCCCAAATATTTTCTTGTTATTCGCTTTATTTCGATTGTTCGGTTAATTCGTCGTTACTTTATTTCATTACATTTTCTCGGTTAATTTAGGTCATCGTTTCGGTATTAATTACTTCATTACTATCACTTTATTCATTTGTATATTTAACTTTATTTATTCATTATGGTATTTTCTCTTAGTGAGGCTTGGGCCTATTTATTTGTAGTATTTTCATCTTTGTCAGTTTCATTTAGTTGTACGTAGCAGGCGTACTATAACCATTTGGTAGAAGACTCATGTGAGTTGTACCCTATATGTTAGTAAGAGGTACTTATATATTTAAGTTTGTAACAGATAACATTATTGTTGTTATCTTTAAAATATATATAGCTTCTTGTATAACTTATGTCATTTTAGAGTTACATGATATATGCTTGTCTAACTCAGAGATTGTTAAAAATCTAGTAGTTATTTTAATAAATATTTACTTATTTTGTATATCCTGAATTTTATTATTCCTTTATGTTCATTATTACAGGTTTGATATATTTAATATTTGACAGCAGTATAAGATACCTGGGAAAATGATCGAAGATCATTTTCATGGCGCCCTTGATTTGTTAGATTTATTTATATTGTTCGTTTTTAGAAATTATTCATCTTCATTCCTCTTCAGTACATTATTCTTATTTTATTAGTTCACCTTTTAGTCATCATTACTATCTACATAGAGCTACTGTTCTTCGACAGGCATGCAAATGAGCCGTATCCATCCTTGAGTGTCAAGTTGCTCTCTTGCATCTATAGCTAGCCAACTCTATTCAGTTTGCCTCTGTCTCTTCCCACTTCTACTAATTATCCCTTCTAATCCCCCTTTCTTCAGTACTACTGGAAAGTAGTAATTTTTATTACTTTGGCTTCAACGCCCCAAATAAGAAGTTTTCTTATTTTTGTTACAATCACTTCTGCTTTTTCTTTTTCTTCGTCCGTGTATACGATTGCTGTTTCTCCGTGTAGTGGTGGAATCGGTTTTCTGTCGTTTCTAAGCACTGCTGATACTTTCCAGAATGCAGGTTTGGTTGGGTTTAATCCTTGAATATAATGGTCCCAGCATTCACTACGGTGTTCTTGTAACTGTTTTTTGACCTCTCTATCTAGTTCATTTGCAATTCTTTTGTCTTCTCTATTGTGAGTTCGTTGGGCTCTTCTTCTTCTTCTATTCTTCTCTCTAATCAATTCTTTTAGTTCGTTCGATATTTCTTTAAATCTTCCTCGTTGAGTAGCTATATTTTCTGTTTTAGTACTGGCTTCTATAGCATTCTGTATCGTTTGTTCGAGTTTTATTATGCTGTCCTCCAGTTCTTCTATGTTATTTATTGTGGGTATTGCTCCAATATTTTCACTCACTACTCTTCTGAAGTTTGGCCAGTTTATTATTTTCTTCTTTCGTTGTTCTACTTGGTTCAATTCTATTGCACCAAGTGTCATAACTATTACGTTATGTGTGGAGTCTCCTTCATTTTTCGTGATTATTTCGTGTTGTAGCCCCACATTATGTAGAATTGCAATGTCTATATGCGATGAGTACTCTCCATTGTAGTTTGTTGGTTCTATAGGTCCAGTTACTATAGTGTTTTGTTTATTCTCGAGATATCTACAGAGCCGTCTGCCATTGCAGTTGGTCAGTCTGTCAAACCAGTTGGGCGACCTCGCGTTCAAGTCACCGATAATCACAGTGGGCTCGTCAGAGTCTAGGATGAGATCGAGGTCCTCGCTCAGCACCGGATCACGTGGCCTAACATACACCGAAGCTATTTTCAGCGTCTGGTCGGCCGCCATGATCCTCACTAAGGTAGCCTCCATGGTGACCAGGCCATCCGGTGTTGGAACTTGTTGGTGTTTTATTCCTTTTTTTACCATGATGGCCGTGCCTCCTGATCTCGCGGTCCGGTCAGTTCTATAAGTGTCATAGCCCGGGAACTTGGTTTTCACTCTCTCGGTGAGTCTGGTTTCCTGCAGTGCCATGACATCTATATCGAGTCTGTTGGTAAACTCGTCTAGCATGTTTATTTTCATTCGGAGCCCGCCCGAATTCCATGACCCAACTCTCAGTTCGTCCAACTGGTTCAACATTACGCGGTGCTAAACTGTTTCAAGACGTCGAAGGCAGCAGCCACTTTGTGCATAACGCTGGCGAAGTTCTGCATGTTTGCATTCATTTCGCGCAGCAATGCACTTTGGTCAGGGAAGGCGCTGTTGGGCGCACTAGTCTGTGGGTTGTTGGTTTTCGCTGCCGCGGCATAGCTGGTGTTCTGTCTGAGAGGTGCACTACGTGCACCTCTGCTCCTTGGTGGTGCTGGAGCGTTTGTTTTCTTTTTGGGTGCTTTTTTGCACCCCCTGTAGCTTGCCGTGTGTGCGTCGCCACAATTCGCGCATTTTGCCGCTGTTTCACGGTCCTTCTGGCAATCTGCACTTTTGTGGCCTTCTCCGCATTTAACACAACGTGCGTCACAGTGACAGGCCCTTGAACCATGATAAAAGTTCTGACAATTAAAGCATTGTAAAACGTCTCTTTTTATCCTGATTTCGTCTTCGATTGTGATTTTCATATAGGAGAGGTTGTTGATTTTTGCTAATTTTGCTTCGTCTTCTTCACCGATAGTAACGATGTAAAGTGGTAGCTCTTTCTTATCGGGTTTTCGTGAGATCATTCTTTCGAGGTTTCTGATTTCGATACCTGCCGTCGTTTGGATTTCTGAACCTAGTGTTTTTAGGTTTAGGCCTGTATTAAGGCTTCGAATGATCTTCCTTTTGGATCTGTTGACTTCCTTGTCTATCGGATATGCAATGAAGTCCACTTTTGGCATGTGTTCTTCAAGAATTTTTAGCATACCGAGGTATCCCTCTCTATCATTAGTCTGTATGATTATGGACCTACCAGACTTCGCAAATTTGTTTGCGGAGCCAATGCCTTGTCTCGCTGCTCTTCCTAAAATTTTTTGGCTTTCGCCAATCGATTTTAAGATGATTGCCGGTGGTTTTTGTTGTTTTGTGGTGGCCGTAGGTGCTACCACTGCTTTGCTGGTTGTAGCCTTGCTGGCTACCTCTGTTTGTTTTTTCTTGCTTTAAGACTTTCTTCTATTGCCGTTTGTTCTTCATCAGTAAGAGCAGTCCTACCGAATTGGTCGATTTGAGCTACTTTATCAGGTTTCGTAGAATTGGTTTTAACAGTGGTAGTGTTAGACGTTTTAACCTTTTTGCTTGCATTGCCTGACTCTGGTTCCTTTTCGGCATCGCTTGCCTCTGATTGGGTTCCAGGTCTGTCACTGTGTTTACTCGTTAATGGTGCGGATTTTTGGGTGGAATGGGGGGCTGCCCTTTTACCTTTTCTTTTCCTGTATTTTGGGAATTGAAAGGTACCTCCATTTCCGGAGTCAGTACCATCTTCAGTGTCCATTACATCTGATGGTATATGGACCGGGGGGGGGGGGTAGGGATTTGGTTTTGCTGAGTTAGGCTCATTAGTTGAGCAACTAACTCTTGGTTTTCTTTGTTGTTGATTATTGTTCGGAGCTCTTTGAGCTCGGCAAATAATTCAGCTGTTTGTCTGCCATGATTTTCTCTCTCACTCAGTCTGATGACTTCTGCGTGATTGAGTTGTGTTATTAGGTCCTCGATTTTTTGACGCAAGGATCCTACTTCTATGGCAGATTCTGGGGGGATTTGGCTTGGGGTTGGGCAATCCATGAGGGTTGTAAGCCTTGAAACGAGATGTCGATTCTCCTGATCTTTAATTTCGATCGTTTGTCTGAGTTTTTGTAACTCTTCCATCAAACGATCTGTTTGCTCTCTGTGTAATTGCAGATCTTTTTGCCTGGTGACTTCAGCTTGTTGGAGCTGAGCGATCAGTTCTTCAACATTTCGTTGCAAGGCTTCCACATCCTTTGCCTTTTTTCGGTCTTGGTCTTGGGTGGGACTAGAATTTAGTGCACGCTTGCACGGCTGCTTGTCTTCGGCGCGTTGAGACGCCTCGAAGATTTGTCGTGTTTTGATGAAATCGGGTGCCTGAAGGGCCTTTGCTGGTTCCTGAAGGGAATTCGCAGCCTGAGGGGTTTCGTTATCAGAAAAAGAAGATTATTAGGGTTTTCATCTGTCATCATATCATCATCGGTGCCGGAAAACTCTTCCTCCATCTCCGATTTGGGGGAAGAGGCTTCCTGGGTGGGATTGTTGTCGAGAGAACAGCCGTCAGACGGCTTGTTCTCTGACAACGGGGAGTTGGTAAGGTCAGGCATATCTCGACTATGAGCTGGAGTGCTCGGTGATTGCTCTGTGCAATCTAAGGACGACATAATATATTTCTACTTTGGAGACTCTGTTTTTTTCTGTTCAGCTGAACCGGTGTTCAACTGAATGCTGAGTGTCGTCTCAGACCCTTCGAGGCTGTTATCACTCCCTACTCGCTGTAGGGGGGGTTCGTCTTGCAGTTCTCAAAATATTGGCCCAGGTGTCCGGGTCTGTCCGATATGAAATTCAAATATTCCACACCTTACATTGTCCTTCCTACGGAGGCACGATATTCTCCCGACAGGCCTGACGGCCCGCTCGCTTCTTCACTAGCTAGTCCTGGATTGTGACTTCCCAGAGAATTCAATGAAATAAAATCCTCTAGGTTAATCACATCCGCGGATGTCGCTTTTGACTTTTTACCAAAAGAGCGTGTCCTCTCTCCCAGCGCACCGTGTCTTACTCACGGCGATCTGAAAAGATTGGGCTTGGTCGAGTATCCCCACTCTTTTGGCTGCTCCTTGTCGCTGTCGCACCGCACGCGTCTATACTGTTCAGCGTCCGACGCTGAACTCACTGAGAGCGAACAAGCAAGCAAGCAATTTGATTTAACCCGACCTGTGGGAATGTCCACCCTCTCGAAAGAGTACATTCGGGTGTAACAATTCATTGGGGCGAGGTGTTTTGACCCGAGTATATACAGGGATCACCCCACCTCGCTCCAATGCCCCAGGCCATCCCTTTCCCCCCCCCATAGCACGCTGATGCGCGATGGGGGCACAACTATCGTAGCCAAATGCTCTTCACAATGGAATCCTGGGTAATAAGATTCCATTGTGGTACCCTAATCGAATGCAAAAAACTAGGCCAGCGTGATGCGCTCTATGCCTTTATCTTCTTTCTTACTTATCCGCGGAACTAAAAATTGCTTGCTTGGGCCCCGAGTCATCGTGCTGAGCCCTAGTGGGCTCCGCCCGATGACTCGTTGCTCGAGTTTGTATGTGTTTTATGGTTTTTTATAATTTTTTTGGGGGCTTTCGCCATTTTTTTATTTTATTTATATTTTTTTGGGGGCTTATGCCCTTCTGTAATTTTCTAATATTCACTTACCTTAGAGGCGGTCGTGGTACTTGATCTTCGTATGTAACGCTGTCTTCGGCACTTGTTTTCGAGCTACGAACTCACTACTATCACTTATCACTTTTGTACTCTTATCCCACTATTTGTTGCTTCGGACGTCTGTGCTTCCATCGGTGGAACTCATCATACCTTAGCGTCTCTCGCAGTATGTAATTTGGGTGGTGCTCCAGTTCCGCGAATTTGGTCCTTGCCTTATCTGTCATGATTTCGGTGACTCTCACCTGTTGGAGTTCTCTGAACAGGAATCTTTCAGCTACATATCTTGGGACTCTGGCGGCCTCCCTCAGGCTGTTGTTGTGGGCTGCTTGGATCTTCTTCTTGTGTGTGTTACTTACGTGTCCCCATGCGAGAGACGCGTATGTTAATACCGGTAGGATTATACTATTGATCAGTCTTAACCTTGTTTTCAGTCTTAGTTTACTTTTCCTGCCTGTGAGTCCTCTTAGTGTTGCTTTTGCTATGTTGGCTTTCCGGACTGTGGCTTCTACGTGTTTTTGGAAGGTTAATCCTTTGTCCATGATGACTCCTAGGTATTTAGCTTCGTTTTTCCACTCGATGGGTCTGTTCTGCACCGTCAGCTGTTCCTCTGGCTGTTGTCTTCCTTTCTTGTATAGAACCGCTTGCGTTTTATCTGAGTTGATGGCTATCTTCCATTTTATACTCCATTCTTCTATTTCTTCTAACGCTGTTTGCAGGTTGGTCACTGCTATATCTACATTTCTATGTTTGGCCGCTATCGCTGTGTCGTCGGCGTAGAGGCTCATGAGGGTACCTGGTGTTCTAGGTACATCAGCGGTGTATATCGTATACAGCAGGGGTGACAGGACCGCTCCCTGGGGTACTCCAGCTTCCGGGTTTCCGAGCTCGGACAGGACTTGTCCTATCCGAATCCTGAAAGTCCGGCCGCCCAAGTACGACGAGATTAGTCTCGTCATCGCCCCGCTGTACCCGTAATCCCGCATTTTGTATAAGAGCCCCTTGTGCCAGACTCTATCGAACGCTTTACTTACGTCCAGGAACGCTGCTCCAGTGTACTGCTTGTCGTTGAAACCAGCTGCTATGTACTCGGTTAGTCTGAGTACTTGTAGCTCGCTGGAGTGCTCTGCTCTGAATCCGAATTGAGCTTCTAGGATGATATTTAGCCTGTTCGTTTCCGCTTGCAGTCTGCTTAGAATGATTCTTTCCACTATCTTGCTGATCGCTGGAAGTAAGCTGATTGGCCTGTAGTTCTGCGGGAATGTGTGGTTCTTGCCAGGTTTTGGGATCATGATGTCATGGGCCTCTTTCCATCTGTTTGGGAATATCTTGTATCTTAGTATCGCGTTCACTATGTTTGTGAAGTACACTATAGCTTTTCTGGGCAAATATTTTAGGGCTCTGTTTGTTATTTCGTCTAAGCCAGGCGCTTTTCTCGGCGAACTGTTTTTGATGTGTTTGTTGATTTCTTCCGGTGATGTTGGGGGAATGAAGTCCTCTGGGTCTTCTGGTCCTTCTTCTTGTTCTTCAACTTCTTCCAGGAAGTCGTCGTCTTCGTCTTGGTGGTAGTTTAGGTCGCATTCTCTTTCGAGTGTAGCCCTCATCGCCTCTGCTTTATCCTCTATGGTGTATACCATACCGTGTCTTCCATGTAGTGGGGGGATGGGTTTTCTGTCGCTTCTCAACATTTTCTGAAGTTTCCAAACATTTTTCATGTTTGAGTCTTGTTCTTCCGTCTCTTGTACAAAGTTGTCCCATTTTTTACTACGGTGGAGTTGTAGGGCCGTTTTGACCTCTCTGTTTAAAATATTTGCCCAGGATTTGTCTACTCGATTTCTTGTTCTTCTTGCTGTTTGTTTTGCTCTATTTTTTTCCCTTATCAAATCTTGTGTTTCTTGTGGAATATCTTTGAACCTTCCCATGTAGATCTCGACTTCTTCCTCTGTTGTGCTGCTTCTGATTGCCTCTTGTATGATGTTTTCGAGTTCTAGGACTTTTCCTTCTATTTCTTCTGGATTGTTTATCACTGGCACTATATTTATTCCTTCACTTACTAGTCTTTTGTAGTTTGTCCACTTTATTTTCTTTTTTGTTCTCTTTGGTGGGTTTGTCTCTTCCCATGTTCCGATCTCTAGTAGGATGGGGTGGTGGTCAGTTGATCCTTCGTCCAGCGTAATTAATTCTGATTGCAGTCCTAGGTTTTTGGCCACAACTATGTCGATATGGGTTGGAAGTCCATTTCCTGGGTAGTGGGTAGGTTCTTCTGGGCCCATTGCTATTGTGTCTTCATTGTTTTCTATGTATCTATTTAGTAGTCGTCCGTTTCGGTTCGTAGCTCTGTCGTTCCAGATGGGGGATCTTGCATTCAGGTCTCCTATTATGATGGATGATTCGGCGATGTTTAGGAACGCATCTAGGTCATCGTCCATTAAAGGGTCTTGTGGTCTTACGTAAGCTGATGTGATTCTGACTGCTCCTTGCCTCATTTTCACTTCTACTGTTGTAGCCTCCATGTTGACCAGTGGTGGAGTCGTGAAACTGGTGTGTCTGATTCCCTTTTTTACTAAGATGGCCGTTCCTCCTGATCTTCTGGTGTGGTCGTTCCTGTAAACATCGTATCCAGGGAATTTTAAGTTAAAGTTGTTAGTTAACTTGGTTTCCTGGATTGCTACGATGTCCATCTCGTATCTACTTGCGATTTCATCCATGATGTTCTGGTTTGTTGATATTCCTCCTGGATTCCAGGAGCCTATCCTCAAGTATCCCCTGTCTGTCAGCATTACTTCTGTGCCTCCCTGGTGCTTAATATGACCTCTTTGACTACCCTAGTCACTATTCTGACTAAGTAGTCCTCGTCAGGGATCGCTGTTTGTTGTTGTTGTGCGTTCTGCGCGGCCTGGGCGTAGGATATCCCGGTGGCTTGCGGTCTTCTTGCTTGTGGTTGTTGTTGTGGCCTCCTTGGTGGGGGTCTTCCCCATGTAGGGCATCTGGGGCATCCTCTGTAGCTGGCCGGGTGGCTGCCTTGACAATTGGCACAAGTGGCTTTGACTTCTCTGGCCCTCTTGCATTGTTTCGTGGGGTGGTCCTCACCGCATTTGACGCACCTAGGGTCCTTGTGGCACGCGTTCTGGGCGTGGTGGTGTCCCTGGCAGTTGAAGCACTGCGCTGGTCCTGTCGATTTTCGAAGGTCTTCTACCACGACCTTCATATGGCACAAGTTGGTGATGCGCCTCGCCGCCTCGACGTCCTCCTTGTTCAGGGTAATGACGAACATTGGAAGTTGTCGTCTTGGACCTGATCTCGTCGACATGTTTTTTGCAGCTTGGCAGTCGATGTTGTACTGCACTGCTATGTCGTTTTTGATTTCCTCTTCTGTCGTGTTGGTGGGTAGCCCTCTTATTACCATTTTTGGCTTGACTTCCTCTTCGAATGGGAAGGCTATCCACTGGAGTCTTCTGTCTTTCAATGACTTTGCATATTCTTCGATGATATGCGTCATCTTTCTGTAATCATCTGGGCTATTCGCCTGGATGAGAGTTTCTCGTCCGCTCCTGGAGATCCTGTTGGTAGTGATCACTTTTTGTGATTGGGCTATTTTGAGGATAGCCCCTGTTTCGCGCACGATCTGTAATTTTATTACAGGCGGTTTTCTTGTGCGGGTTCCCTGTTGTTCAGGCAACGCGGTGTTTTCTTCTTCCTGGTTTGTCTCCATGTTCGTCTCTGTAACACTGGGGTGCCGTGCGGCAGGCGCATCTCCACTTGTGCTTGTAGTTGGGAGGATGGGGGGTGGTCCTCGGGGCAGATTATAGGAATCCTGCGCTTTTGGTGAAGCGGCACTCATGGCGGATTTGGCTTTATCTTCCCATGTTCTCTTCTCGTCTTCTGGGAGTGGTGGGAATTCCTCTCTGTTCTTTGGAGTTTGGCCTCTGATTTTTTGGATCCTTTCGCCCGCTGACGGCTTTTTGGCTTCAGGGATCGGCTGCTGAGTTTCAGAAACTGGCTTCTGTTGGGTTTCAGCGATTGGCCTCTGTTGAGTAGTGTCAGTAACTGGCTGGGAAACTACTGGAGTTTGGCTCCGTGCGTGTGCGAGGAGGTCCTCGAAGAATATTCTTTGGGCTGTCAATTCTCCCCTCAATTGTTTAATCTCTTCAGACATCCTGGCCATCTCGGTATTCATTCCGTTTATTACGCTCATTTGTTGGTCTCTCTGTGCCGTCACTTCGTCCAGGAGTTTCCTCAAATCGCCGTCTTGGTTCGTCTTGGTTATTTTCTCCGACATAACCTCTGCCTCACCGTCGCTTTCTTTTCCACGCTTGGTGGTACCTCTGTTGGTTTCTGCTATCTCGTCTTCCATGGGCTCCTCTTTTTTCTTCTCTTCTTTCCTCGTTTCTTCCTCGCTCTTTTTCTTCTTTTCCCTCTTCTTCCTCTTGTCGCTGCTCTTAGGCTGTTTGAAGCCGTCTTTCTCGTCCATGGATGAGGATGAGTACCCCTCGTTATCAGTCTGCAGGTGCTGAAACAGGTTAGAGCCCACTTTGCGTGGGCTCTCATTAATTGGCGGGGGTTGCGCCATGGATCGGGGCGGTGATCGAGACCTAGCTCGATCAGTTGGTTGGGGGCGAACGGTCCTAATTTTGGATGAAGCCTTTTTGTCTACCGATTGGCCCGACACCACATCGGTTTCAGGGTTGGCTCCCTGCACAATTTCGCGGTTGTTCACGTACCCAGACAGAACTGAGTACGGGTTCCACTTGAGTTTCTCGATCTACTGACCTAGAGTGCATTTGGCGATACTTCATCAGCTTCTGCGACAATGCAATTTTCATCATGAACCAAAACTAGATTAAGTAACGAGTTAACATTATTATAGATGTAAA
Organism: Diabrotica virgifera virgifera; assembly: GCF_917563875.1. NCBI lineage: Eukaryota > Metazoa > Arthropoda > Insecta > Coleoptera > Chrysomelidae > Diabrotica > Diabrotica virgifera. The sequence goes on along the minus strand of NC_065451.1, from coordinate 88,319,869 downwards.
ATTTAATAAAAAATTTTGGTCTTGGTAAAAGGTATATTATTTTAAAAAGCCCTATAGGGCTACAAACATCGAACAAAACGTTTTCGCTCTAAAAAGAGCATCATCAGTGTTGCCTAAAATAAGTATAACCATATTAATTATCAAAATGTTAAACTTAAAATGATGACCAAGGTAGAAGCAAAGTTTGGTTATACTTCCAAGAACATGGTGAGCCAACCAAAAAATACGAAGGTCAAAGCCTTTCAAAAATGGACTAAAAGTCACATCAAAATGCTAACATAGCAAATTCCAAAGGATGGATATAATTCCTAAGGATACGGCCCTAGGATAACATATGACTCCCACACGTTGTAAGTGGGTCAAAGGTAACAAATTAGGTCATTATGTTACAAGAGGTGACAGGCAACTAAGATTTGAGATTTCAAAAGCGAATCTGTCTGATGTCAAGACAACAATTGTCAATGGAACTTGAAGTATCATGAAAAGTTGGTTACACAGCTACTAAATTTATAGTTGTTTATAGTACAAGCAATGATAACAGCTAACATCAGTGTGTTGGAATTATAAAAATAAAGAGTTAGTGAGAATAGATTATCTAGATGGAAAATAGAATGTGGAATTTGAATACCCACAATCATCAATGAAGTGTACGTAAATTGATGAAGAAAGGTAGGCAAAACAACATACAGAGAATGTAATGTATTAGTCCTGTCGCCAGGGGGGTACAACGGCCTCCTGTATTCAGATGGACTTACCCAAGTTTTTTTTATGTATTTTGACCTGTAGAACACGAATTTTTTGGGTAACAGTTGATCCGGATGTCGATAAGATTGTTATAAACCAAGAAGTTGAGGAATCACGTAACAGCGATTTCTCGCAAAACAAAACATTTTTTTGTATTTTTTGGGCCATTCTAACCAAAAAATGTTCCTACAAATTTTTTCGTAGGATGCATAGTTTTCGAGATAAACGCGGTTGAACTTTCAAAAAATCGAAAAATTGGAATTTTTGAACCCGAAAAACTTTTGATTAAAAAATAAAATAGCAATTCTGCTTACCGCATTTGAAAGTTCAAGTCAAATTATATCGGTTTTAATTATTTATATTGCTAAAAATGTATTATTTTATTGTTAAAACAAAGCTATAAACACCTAGTGCTTGAGTGATGTTTCAATGATTTCTCATTTAAAATCGAACGAGTGCGTAGAGGAGGTAAAAGTGCAAGCGGGGCTATTTCTAAGTAGCATGCATTAAAACGCATGTATTAGGCACGGGAAACACTATGTGTTCATAGCTTTTTTTAACAATCAAAAAATAAATTTTTAGCAATGCAAATATTCAAAACAGATATAATTTGACTTACACTTTTAAAGGCTGTAAGAAGAATTGCTATTTTAATTTTTATTCAAATGTTATTCGGGTTCAAAAATTGCAATTTTTCGATTTTTTGAAAGTTCAACCGCGTTTATCTCGAAAACTATGCATCCTACGAAAAAACTTGTAGGAACATTTTTTGGTTAGAATGACCCAAAAAATACAAAAAAATGTTTTGTTTTGCGAGAAATCGCTGTTATGTAATTCCTCAACTTCTTTGTTTATAACAACCTTATCGACATCCGGATCAACTTTTACCCAAAAAATTCGTGTTCTACGGGTCAAAATACATAAAAAAAACTTGGGTAAGTCCATCTGAATTAAGAAGGCCGTTGTACCCCCCCTGGCGACAGGACTATATGGTTTGTGTTTTGAAATTAGATAATTTATATTTGTGAACCAACACAAATGATGGCTGAGAGACTGGCTGAAAAATTAGAGACAAAATAGGGGTCGTGATATCAAATGCTGAAAAAGTTGTAAATGCAAAAGGCCGTTGTACCCCCCCTGGCGACAGGACTATATGGTTTGGGTTTTGAAATTAGATAATTTATATTTGTGAACCAACACAAATGATGGCTGAGAGACTGGCTGAAAAATTAGAGACAAAATAGGGGTCGTGATATCAAATGCTGAAAAAGTTGTAAATGCAAAATCTTATTTATCAATTAATAAAATGTAGATGGGTTCATCAACACAAATTTACAAGACTGAACAAGTTGTATTAAAAGCTTAGTCCAAATTTCTTTATTATGTCCTTTTATGTTAAAAAAACATCTAGGGCAAAGAAAAATTAATAACTTGGATAAAAGTGTCTAAGCTACAACTAAAGTGGGGTCAGATGAAGATAAGTGTTGAGTAAGATTATTGAGTATATGAGAAAATTAAAAATTGTGTTTATTTAATTAAATTAGTAGATAAAACAGAATAAAAAGGGTGGATAGATAGATGAGTTTGTGGTATAAAAAGTAAATTTGACATCACTATTGAGACTAATGAACATTATTGAGAGACTGGTGACTCCAGAGACCAGGCAACCAAACAAACCAAATGATGAATGAAAGGTTGGCTGAATTGAATAACTACTAGATGTGTGAAACTTGAAAGATTTATTGTACAGTATTATTGGTTGATTTAGTTTACAATGAAATAGTTATGATTGGACACTAAACGAAAAACGGTTTGAAAAAAGATGATGTGGAGAGAATGGGATAGATATTGAATAGATATAATTGTGTACAAGGTGTGACAAATGGATGTTGTAGATATAGTTGAAATTGCTTTGTTTGGGAGAAGAAAAAATTTTTTTGAAGAAAGGATTAGATGATTATCGAAAATTGAGTGAACATGTGGATGTGAATAAGAAGAGAAAAAAAAAGAAATAGAAACAATATTAGTAGATGCGAATAATTAGGAGAAATAAAGATAATATAAGAAACAGATTTATAATGTAATTTATGAGAAAAGTTGACGATGTAACGGTTGAAAGTCACGATTGAAAGACACATGGCGATTAACACAATTTGGACTTCTCTGTTTCTCTTTGACTATTTCAAGGTCCTCGTAGAGGTCCAATCTCAGAAAGTTTTTATCGGGAATGTTATGTATTAGGGATACGTTATCAGGGATATTGAGAGTATGGTTGTTTTGTTTTAGATGTTGAGAGAAGGTTGATGTATTCTCTCTTTTAGTATGTTCAAGTGAACGGGAGGCAAGTGACCTACAAGTTCTCCCTATATATGTGGCATCACAATCAGAGCATTGCAATTTATAGACACCGTTACGATTCATGTAGTTAATAGGGTCTTTGGAGTTGGAAAGGCAGTGTCCTAAATTACTTGATACCTTAAATGAAATTTGAATGTTATCAACTGATCTTTTAATAATATCTATAATATCTCCAGACAAACGTTCATGATGATATGGTAAGGAAGTGTAAATGGGTTTGGTGGTCAAATCTCTGGGGAACGCAGCCTCTCTCAAGACTCTCAGTTGTCTCTTATGGATAAGTTTGTCTATGATGTTAGGTTCGTAACCATTATTGAAGGCTATTTGTTTGAGAATGTTCAATTCTTTGTTGTAATTGCATTGTGATAGAGGGGTAGTTTCTAAACGGTGTATGAAACTGTGAAATGCTGAATATTTGTGTGAAATGGGGTGATTAGATGATAGGGGTATGACATGGTCCGTCTGTGTTGGTTTCCTACAGATACTGAAATCGAAATGGTCATTTAATCTGGTGATAGTGAGGTCAAGAAAGTTAATGGATTGGGATGATTCTAGTTCCATGGTGAACTTAATATTAGGATGGATTTGGTTGATTTTAGAAAGAAGTGAATCAGCTGAATTTGAATTCCCGGCTATGAATAACAAACAGTCATCCACATAACGAAACCAGTGTAGAATCTCCGGATTTTTCATGACCTGTGTGGATTCTAGATGATCCATGAAAATATCAGCTAAGAGAGGGGATAGGCAACTACCCATGGCTAAGCCATCAGGTTGTCTGTAAAATTGTCTGTAACATAATGACCCAATTTGTTACCTTTGACCCACTTACAACGTGTGGGAGTCATATCCTAGGGCCGTATCCTTAGGAATTATATCCATCCTTTGGAATTTGCTATGTTAGCATTTTGATGTGACTTTTAGTCCATTTTTGAAAGGCTTTGACCTTCGTATTTTTTGGTTGGCTCACCATGTTCTTGTAAGTATAACCAAACTTTGCTTCTACCTTGGTCATCACTTTAAGTTTAAAATTTTGATAATTAATATGGTTGTACTTATTTTAGGCAACACTGATGATGCTCTTTTTAGAGCGAAAACGTTTTGTTCGATGTTTGTAGCCCTATAGGGCTTTTTAAAATAATATACCTTTTACCAAGACCAAAACTTTTTATTAAATTTTACTTGTAATTAATGGTATACAGCCAGCTACAGGAAATTTTTCCTTGTGGATTATTATTATAGATGTTATTGCGTTGGAAAAGGCAATATTTTGATCGGAACATATATGATTCATAATATTTATAGCATCTTCTTCGATTAAAGAAATGTCTGGAGCAGGATTTGCCGTAGAACAAAAATTGTCATGAGACCAAGAACAGTGTAGGTTGAAGTCCCCTGCAATACAGAAATGAGAGGTGGGAAATGTATTTGAAAGATTATCGATACTGTTATTGAAAGAGATATATTTTTCTAAAGCAGATTTAGGAGGAAAATAAAGCGCACCCACAATAAGCAGACAATTGGTACTGCCTACAGCCACATATATTTGTTCTAAACCTGGAAAAGATTCCAGCAGTCTACTAGGGATAGTTGAGCGTACTGCAATTAGAACTCCCCCCCTCTACTCGCAGTACTAGTGAGGTGAGAACGGTCCTGTCTATATATTACATAATCAGTAAGATCAAGTTCTGAGTCAAATATTTGGTCATTTAACCAAGTTTCAGTAAGTAATAAACAATCATAACAAACTCCCTGCGAATTTTCTCTAATAACACGAAGTTTAGTGAGCAATCCACGGCAATTTTGATAAAAGATAGAAAAAGGAGACTTATGAAGATGTTTAAAACTTAGTTTTTTGTAACAATTTGAGGTACACCACGAATATACTTATGTAATTATTAAATTTTGTTCGCCCTTGGAAGTCCGGTCTTTTAGTTGCGTCTTCATATTTTTCTCATAAGCATGCTGTTTTGGAGTTAGATCAGGAGTTATGATCAGGAGTTACATGCGAACCTTTTAATGCCGAACGGCCTTTTAATATAGTTTGGACATCTTAGTTACTGGATAAGATAACTTTAAGGCTTCTGTTACCAGACTTATTCTTCTTTCCTACTCTAACAGCCTTTTGAATAGGTATGGGCTCATTGGTAATTTTCATAAAAACTGACTTTACTGCTTCCATATCGTTGTTGGATTCAGGCATATTAAAGATCATCAAATTATTTGAGCGTTGTTGACGTTCATAAATTTCTGCAAAAGTATTTTCATCCGACGAACTATTCCCTTTTAAATTGCTTTTTAATATTTCAAGTTCATTTTTTAGTTCCTTGGTCTCCTTATCTTTTTCTTTCCTCAACTGATTAATATCATTTTTGATGATATTCACTTCTATGTTTAGTTTGTCAATCTGTTGCAATAAAACAGGTATTTTCTTAAATGCCGATCGACATTCAAGACAAAAATATACTAGAGTCTTTTTCTGGATAACTACGGCTCTCAATTCTGATGCAAATAGACCAGTGCAATTATCGGTAGCATGCATTGTTAAATGACAGCTATCGCAAGTAGCGGTTTTGTCTTTATCCTCCAAAGAATTTTTACAAGTTGAACATTTACTGACCATAATTGTTACTGTTTAATTAAATTCAAATACTGGCCTATGAAACTTGAATAAATCGAGTTTTTGTCTGCCAATGAGGTTTTACAGTTTTTGTTATATGTTTATAAATTCTGCAGGAAGTAATGACATCAAATTGATGCCCAGAAGACACAATTTGGAAAGTTCAACAATGGATCTTGTACAGAATTTCATAGTTTCCTTTGATATAAAAATCAATGTTCATTTTGACGTATTTACCAACAGAAGACAGGATTTTGAGGAGCACTTTTTACACATCAACTCACTTCGATTTTTGTAGTTAAAAAATATACACTCCCCGGCATAACATTCCGCCACTCAAAATTTTTGATTAAGTTTGACAATTTATAACTTTATTATTTATGCTCCGATTTTCAAGATTCTTGCACCAGTTTGTAGGTACATGTATTGATAACATTTGGTATTATTCCGGTAACAAAAAAAATTTGCTCACATGGTTTTATACAGGGGTGAATGAAAGTGTTGTATTTTCTCTTAACTTTAAAAAATTCTGTGGAAAAATGGAATAGCTGATTTGGTTCATAGTCCTGTCATATTATCACGGAGGCATCACTAAATTTTTTTTAGAATTATCCGAATATCTCTTTTCTTGTAAGAACTGTACCATTTTTTGTAAATAAAAACACTGATTGACTCATAAAATAGAGGTTGGATTGATAAGATTAGAATGGCCCGCATGCAGCCCAGATCTCAATCCTATTGAGCATTTATGGGATGAATTAAAAAAAGCTATTTGCCGTCATCCTAGAACTCCAGAAAATTTGGTACCGTTATGGCCCTGGTAGAGGAATATCGGGCTATTCCCCAGGCAAGGATAACACATCTTTATTCTATGCTAAACAGATTGCGAGAAGTCGTTGCTGCAAGACGTGGACGTACTTGCTTTTGAATTGTTTTGTTTTGTTGTTAGATTTGTTTTGTTTTGTTAATTTTAGTGCGTTTGATATTTTTAATTAAATAAACCTCCAAAGCAGTGTTTTTATTACAGCTCTTACAAAAAAAGCTATATTCGGATAACTCAAAAAACAAAACCTTAGTGATACCTCCAGGGTAATACAAAAGGAGTATGAAACAAAATCAGCCCTCCAATTTTTCCACAGAATTTTTTTAAATTAGGAAAAGACAACGCTTTCATTCACCCCCATATAATGCCATCTAAGCAAAAAAATTTTGTTAAGCAAAAAAATTTTGTTACCGGAATAATAACAAACGACATCAAAACATGTACCTACGAACTGATGCAAGAATCTTGAAAATTGGAGTACAAATAATAAAGTTATAGATTGTCAAACTTAACAAAAATTTTGGGTGGCGGAATTTTGTGCCGGTAAGTGTACATATATTTTGATCCAAAGATTAACTCAAAAAAATGTTGGTCAATATATACAGGGTGTTTCATTGGTAAAGTAACATACGTTAACTGTAGAAAGAGGATACTTAGGCGGTCTCAAAAATACCATACTTAGTGGGTCTTACTCCATTAATAACAAAGATACTGGGTGTTTTATATATTTTGCCATTTTCTTAATTGGTTCATAACTTTTTGACCACACTGTATATTTATTTTATATTTTGCACACAAATATCATTTAAGGCGTACAATAAATTAATTTATTTACAATTGTAAAAAATCCAGGTCCAGCTTAAAAAATATTGGAAAAATATTCCGACCCCAAGACAACACCCTGTACATTAAATTTTTTTAAAATGAATTTTGCAGTTGAAAAGAGGATCAAAAACTAAATTCAGTGGTATACTTTGAATTTTCGGTAAAATGATTTTTCTGGTGAAATTTGGAATTTGAATCTGAAATTAAGTGAATTGCGAGAGCTCTAAGTAGAAAAAAATTGAAATACAGCTTACAACTTGTCAACCACACTGTATATGGATTTTATATTTAACACGCGAATATTCTTTTAGGTGTCCAGTCAATTAATTTAATTACAATTATAAAAAATCCAGGTCCGGATTAAAAAATATTGTATAAATGTTCCAACCCAAAAAAACACCTTGTATATTAATTTTTTTTAAAATGGATTTTGCATTTGAAATCTGGATGAAAAACAAAATTTGAATTCTCGGCAAAATAATTCTTCTGGTAAAAATTTGAATTTGAATTCTGAAATTATGTGAATTGCGAAGCTCAAAGTAAAATAAATTAAAATATGACTTAATTTTAATTAATACGATTATTTAATCTAAATTGGTAAAATATTAACATTTGCACACATAACAATAATTTTTGATGACCCCCTCTGTGGCTCAGTGGTAAGAGCGCCTACCTTTGGATCGAAAGGTCCGAATGGTCGTGAGTTCGAATCTCGCCAGGGTCAGAAATTTTTCGTTTATTATAAATTAATAAATGAAAATAGTTTCTGTCCTTGTGGGATCGGTACTCACCAGAGGGACCGCAGACGTTCGGATACAATTAACGTCGACTTTGCAATGTAACAAGGCACTTACCGTAGAATGGGGATAAATTGATCATTTTTAAATTTTAATGTTAAACAAAACTTTTATCTAAGAGTTAAAATCGACTAAAAAAATCAGTAATAATCGGGTTTCGTTTATCAAGACACACAATAAATATTAACACTAAATGTTTGATACTTTTCAAGAAAAAAAATTTAAAGGACCTGATCAAAGATATACTGTAGATGGGGATATTTTGTTCACACATGTAATTTTAGTTTAATATGAAAGTATCCCCAATGTTATTCACTTTGAAAACATATTTTGACAAATCTTATTTTATTATGACTTTTTAGGGTAAAAAAAAATTATGAAACTTACAGAAAATAATGTATTTGATGATAATGAAATGAAACTGCACTTCAACAACTTAAAAACTACGAATTTTACAGAAAAATAAGGTATGGTAACGTGTTTCAAATTAAACTAAACTTCAACTACTTTAATGTCTTTTTTAAAAATGCATTTGGTGCTTCCATCTAAACACTCTATAGATGCGGGATTTGGTAAAAATTCAACTATATCCTCCTTACTAATTTGGGATATGTCGGCATCAATCATCTTGTAACGAAAAAGCGATGGACTACCCCAGCTAATTGAAACAATATTCGAAAATATTACCTCAACTATAAAAAATAGCCATCGTTACACCCTTAGCTTAGCTCAGTCACTCAGGTGTGTGTTCGTCTTGTCCTAACCTTAGATATGAACTATGAAAATTGGAATGGAAGCAAACAAAACATAGTTTTTAACCAATCATGTTTATTGTTCATAAAGATATAATAAATAAAATGACTTAGTAAATTGCATTAACAAATGTATTCAAATTCTTGCCAAAAACTAACAATTCTGGATTATACTTATGGCTTTTGGTAGCTGATGGTATCTTCTTGATGTCGTATGGTACTGCTGTTGTAGACTTCTCGTAGGCCTGGGCGGATCTTCGGCGCAAGGACCCTGCAGCTAGAGGTGGTGGTTGTGCAGTCTGGATGTCATTGTCTTTGCCTTCAAGTGTGCATCACCGGTGATGTGAGGCTTAGGTTCCCGAAGAGGGAAAGGTTGATCTCTTTCCAAAAACTATAAAACAGAGACACATATCAATCATCAAGAAGAAAAACCAAAATATACCTTTGCCAAATAGTATTCAGAAATAGTAATTGGCAAGGGTAAATTACATAGAATTTAGATGAGAATAGTTAAAATTCTGATTACCAAACGTGCATATTAATAGATGAAAAGAAATATAGAAATCAAACACATGTAAATTAAAAAGATTTGAAACTAAAATATTAGAACACATGGTCTGACATTGGAAGTTAGGTTAGATATTTATAAAAAATGTTATAAGAAGGAATGGAATGGATGGAATATAATGACTGTAAGAAATTATTAAAAAAACTATTTGTAGCTCACCCCAAGAGGAAGATGATTTGTTGAAATAAAATGATTTATTTTTGAAGCTGCTTTGCTTTTTAAAACATTTCCACCTCCATTTTGAGAATGAGATATGGGGGTTGTCATTGTCATTAAAATGACATGACAACGAACCTTGGACGAAGTTTGAAATAACGAACATGAAACACGAGAGAAGATACAATGTAAATAGGGTTGCCTATTATAGAACGAGCGCCAACCAATTTTTAAAGGGGAAATGGGTAAACCAAATAGAAGAAGATAATGTTAATGAAATATTAAAGGAAATAAGGTAAAATAATTATTTAAAAATAAAATATCAAAGATGTGACGTTTGCAACGTTACAATCTTAAATTCTGTCTTGCTGGGTTTTATGGATTTATAGCCTATGACTATTACTTCCGGCTCTACCTCCAAAATTTTACAGACATAGATATAAGTTTTTTTTCCTCTCTGAGATAAGAATTTTGCTAAAATATATCTACCTGCTTGAACATTATCTACTTCAGACTGCACTTCGTAGTTTTCTTCATTTTCTAACAAGTCTGATTCATTTTCGGACTCGGATTCATCTGACTGTGATATGTGGCTTTCTTTATCTGAACTATCTTCTGATTGCTGCTCAATTTTTGCTGTTGACACACTAGCTCCGGGAGCTACATCTAGTTTCTTTTTTCTTGTTTTTGGTCTCTCTGGTCCTCCAAATCTTTGCTCCTTTAGAAGTGCAGTTAATGCATTTTCAACGGCGTCCGTGGGATCTTGTGGAGTGTCATCTGTTGGCAATTTCTTATAAACTTCACCCGGGCAAAACGGATAAATACCAGTAGAACGAAAGGAGCTAATTAAGTTTCGCTTTACTGCTGACGCAATTTTATACGTTTGTTGGGATGGACCACCTTTCGAAACTCGAGGAGTGACTTCGTCAAGAGTTTTTAATGTTTTCCTTAAAAGAGATGAAAACATATCTTTTGGAACTGTACTTAGTCGCAAATTTTGTAATTTCCAATCCGTTAACGTCGTCCTCCAAGCCTGTTTCATTGGCCTGAAAAAGCCCACGTCCAGTGGTTGGCACAAATGGGTAGAATTTGGAACTAAGCATATGAAGTCAATTTCATGTTCAGCACACATCTTAAGAACTTCAACATCCATGTGTGACGACAAATTATCTCCTATCAAAGCTTTTCTTCCTTCTAAACGTCGTGCATGGGGTACAAAGCAAGTTGTGAACCAGTCTCTAAAAGTTACGCCATCTATCCATCCACTTTGAGTACGATTATACCTCGTCCCTTGGTTGCAGCATGGTTTATCGCAGCAAGGTAAACCACGCGGTCCATTTTCCTTCCACGTATCATACAGGTGAATGCTTTTATAAATGACGTAGGGAGGGAGAAGAGTTCCGTCTGCAGCAGCACATACCATAATAGTGGTACAACTTTTGGAGTGATTCATCACTTTTTCGGGGTACTTAATGCCTCTTTTGTATATGCAACGTTTTTTCCCTGGATCGTCTGATAAATTAGATTCGTCATAGTTGAAAATGTTGGAACTGGGCAAATCTTTAATTACTGGCTCCAAGTTATTATAAAACTCTTCTAGTGTAACTCCTGAAACAGCAGCTCTAGCACGTTTAATATTTGTTGCTAGTCGTTGCCCAAACGAACCCTTATGCCTATTAAGTAGGCTGTATGCCCAGTCAATACCAGGCAGATTATTTTGAAATATAGCCACGTTTTTTCCTTGTTGATCCAAATACCATTTTGCCATCATTCGTAGGTCCTGAATAGATAAAGGAAAGCCCCAGTCAGCACATTTAGCGGCTGCTTTTAAAATTGCTACCTCCTCTCCTTTGGTGAAAATAGGACGTCCGGGGGTGCCAATATGTTTTCCTTTATATTTGTTATACAGGGTACCAAAGGAAATTTTATATTGTCTTATGCTTCTTTAATAGATGGTTTACCTTCAACTACCCGTTCAATGGCTCTTTCTAAATTTGCTGGAGGGTAATCAGCGTAACTTCTGCTGCCAAGTAATCTTTTATGCTTACGGGGCATTTTCCTGCAAGAAAGAATACGTTTAAATAATATTTATTTGATTAATATTTTCATCTGTTCGAAAAAACGATTATACGGATCGTCTGGGGTAACATTGATCACACGATCAATGTTGCCCATTGTATTGATCAATGTTTCCCCCAGTAATTTCACGCCGTACTCTTAATCACTCCCATAACCTGCTTACGTTATTTTCAGTGAGATTCATGATCAAAGTACTTCTAATCACTACATGAAAGAATACGTTGTATAAACAATATACTTATCGTGATATGTACGAAGTTTTTCACTTAACAAAATTGATGTTAAACTCAATACTCCAAAAAAATGCTTGTACTTCTAGCACACGCGTGTGTATCGGTATCGAATGGTCATAAATACTAAATAACAGTAACATTGCTGCCGACTAGGCAAAATTCGGTTATCGGCAGTGGCTAAGCGCACACGCCTGAGGCATATAATTAATTTTTAAAGTTTTGATCAAAATAACCCCCGAGTTCAAAGTATCCCCAATCTACGGTACTCATTACAAACAGTACACAGTACACATGACGCTAGGTACCTAACTACAAAAATTTACCATACCTACGTATAAAAAAAAATTTGATGGTGGTAATTTTGAATAAGTACTTTAGTTTTGAATAGTGATTATGCTGCAAAGTTTCGCTGTTTTGTTATAATTTTTAGCTATTTTGTTGATTAAAGTGATGCATTCTTTATTGACCCTTTATTATTTATACATTATTTAAAGATTAATATTCGCCAAAAACTATTTTTCACACATAATAAAAAAACACTAAAATATTAACATTTTACCAATTTAGATTAAATAATGGTATTAATTAAAATTAAGTCGCCTTTTAATTCTTTCTACAAGAGCTCTCTCAATTGTTCAGAATTCAAATTCAAAATTTTACCAGAAAAATCATTTTGTCGCAAATTCAAAGTATACCACTAATTTTGTTTCTCATCCTCTTTTCAAATGCGAAATCCGTTTTAAAGAAAATTAATATACAAGGTGTTTTTTGGGTCGGAATATTTACACAATATTTTTTAAACCGGACCTGGATTTTTTATAATTGTAAATAAATTAATTGATTGGACACCTAAAAGAATATTCGCGTGTTAAATATAAAATCAATATACAGTGAGGTTGACAAGTTGTAAGCTGTATTTCAATTTTTTTATTTAGAGCTCTCGCAATTCACTTAATTTCCGAATTCAAGTTCAAAATTTCACCAGAAAAATCATTTTGCCGAAAATTCAAATTATACTACTGAATTTAGTTTTTCATCCACTTTTCAACCGAAAAATCCATTTTAAAAAAATTAATGTACAGGGTGTTGTTTTGGGGTCGGAATATTTTTCCAATATTTTTTAATCCGGATCTGGATTTTTTACAATTGTAAATATATTAATTTATTGTACACCTTAAATTATAATTACTTGCCAAATATAAAATAAATATACAGTGTGGTTAAAAAGTTAAGAACTAATTAAGTAAATGACAAAATAGATCAAACACCCAGTATCTTTGTATCTAATGGAGTAAGTTCCATTAAGTATGGTATTTTTGAGATCGCCTAAGTGTCCTTTTTCTACAGTTAACGTATGTTACTTTCCCAATGAAACACCCTGTATCAAATTATAACTTTTTAAAAACAAATGATGAAAGTCAAAGCAGATGTCAAAAAACATCAATGGCCGCCAGATAAAATTTTTAAAAAAGTGTGTTCGTAAAAATCAATGTTTGTAATGTCCATAGTTTTAAATAGTTTATTTTATTAAAATTTCAAAAATTTATTTTAAAAACAATAAAACACCAATAAACGTCATTACTGGATTTAAAAAGAAACAGCTATAACATAGAGAAGAAGTACATAAAAATCAACCAGTACATAATATGACATACTTTAGCCATACAATAGTTTGACACAATTGTCAACTTTTAAAAATACACACAAATAATGAAAGTCCCAACGTGACATCTGAGTGATCGTGGCCCTGTTTTGAGGGCATTTAATGCATCTACACACGTTAGATACAAGCCCTCTTGTAACTGATATCTTGTAGTTTTGTTTTTAACAACAAATTATTAAAACATCTTATTCTGGCTTTAGGATGGGGCATAACCTGTAAGTCCCGAAACCGGTAGCCAATATTTACCATCAATAAAGAATAAAAGATTGTGAGTATTGACCATTTTCTTTACCTAATCATTGCATTTTTAAAAACAATTACATTTAAATTCAAACTTTTTTATCCGCACCAACCACAAGGGTTATTAGCAGTAGGTTTGTTATATAAGTTCAGAAAATAAATACACATATTTAACCCTTAGGGGAGTGCAATTAGGACGAGAAGATACAATGTTTCGGAAAAAATCAAACAAGGTTATATTTTTCTAAAATTATTTTTGTTAGTTTATAAATATGTTTAGTTAAAAAGTTCTACTCACAAATTTCGCCGCTAATTGTTTATTAATTGTTTAAACAATAACAATTGTTTTGTATAAATAATGTTAAGAATATGGGTGAATTCAACATTTTATTTTGATAAAAAATGTTTTTATTTTAGTTTTGATTATGCTGAACCAGAATCTGACATTACAATTTGCAAATTCAAACTGGCGGATTCAAAATGGCGGATTTTTTCCTAAAATTCCTTAAAAAGCAGTTGTAAAATCCGAATTTTTTTATAAAACGTGTTTGTTTACATATATGTGGATATTTTTGAGAGGTTGCTGAACCTGAATAAAATTTTGATAATTTAAATTATAAAATGGCAGATCCAAAATGGCGGAAACCTTAAAAAATAGTTGTAAAATCATAATTTCTTTACAAAATGTATTTATTTCTACATATATTTATTTTTGAGAGCTTTGATAAACCTAACATAAATGTTAACATTATAGACTATAAAATGGCGAATCCAAAATGCGGATTTTCTAAAAAGAACATAAAAAAGAACATTGTTCTAAAACATTTATTGTCTTTATTTTTAACAGCTTGTTGAATATGAATTAAAGATTAAAAATTTAAATTTCAAAATGGCGGATATTTAAATGAAAAACAAGTAGAATCTAATCAAACAAATATGGAATTCCATTCTTAAAAAAAAGATTAACAAATAATTTTCACAATAATATTAAAAATTAAAATGTATTAGAAAGAAAGAACAAATTATTCAAAATCTATCTCTTCAATATTCAAAAAATTGTTGCAATGGGATCATAAATAAAAAGTTATTCTTAGTAAAAAGTTCTGCATATTCTAAAACTTTACATGCAATCATAAAATATCAATTTTTATCAATTTTATACAAGATATGCCAATAAATAAAAATTTCAGTTAGGAGTAAAATACCTATATTTTTCATAATACTGAAAATTGTTATTATGGAAAGTTGTTCAGGATTAAAAACGATGTGCCAATTTGCAATTACACTTTTATGCAATTTTTTTTACAAAATACCACGTATAATATTGATAAAATATAGTATTTTATATTTGCATATTAAGTGTTAGACCATGCACAGCTATTTATGACGAATAACTTTCTTCATAAAATTAATAATAAACCAGTTATCATAAATAATAAGTGAAAATTTAATGATGTTTGGTATAATTAATTTGAAACAATATTAAAAAAACAAATTTTCGATTAGAAGGATATAATTACATATTGGAACATAGTTTTTAATTCCAAACAACTTTTCTTTATAAAATTTTCGATATTGTGAAATATAAAGGTACTTTACTCTTGAGTGAAATTCATATTTTTTGACATACCTCGTACAAAATTAACAAAATTTGATATTTGATGGCTGCATCTTATGTTATATACGATGCAGAGTATTTTATAAAGAATAATTTTTTTCGTAAAACTGATATTAAAAAAGTTATTAATAGGTTCCAATTTACGCAGACATACTGTATAAGAGCTAAAAAAAAATTTTTTGTTGAACATTTATTATTGTTGAATCTTATTATTAAATTAATTTTAGGTAAGTTTCACAGAAAAAAGGTTTGATCACTCTGTATATACATTTTTTCAGCTGGTAATTTTCGGTTTTTGTATTACATTTTTGTTATCTTTCTTAGTTTTCTCAAAAAGAAATTGCTTATTTCATTTTTAAACTAAAATAATTAGTGTTTTTTAAAGATTACATCCTAGGCTTTAAATAAATATCAAAAAAATTGTATTAGATTTATTTAAACTTGAGTAATACCGTCTTAAAATGGTGGGAATTCTGTAGAACTACGAAGTTTTCAAAAATTACATTTTTTGAGACAGCGTATTATTTGAATTAAATTTTTGAGATTTTTTTTGAATGAAACATCGTTTAGTAAGATATTTGAGAGGTAAGTTGTGCAAATTTGAGAGCTTTATAAGTAAAATTGTATTAGTTACACATTTTTAAATCATTTTTAAACAAAATTCATGTAAGTCTCACTTTCCGCCCACACCGTACTTATGTCCATACATTTTATTTCTTTTTATTACAACCATAAGATAGCTCATTTCATCTTCTTTCATGTTCAATTTGTAAAATTTCTTTTGATCCATCAGTTAAAGAATTACATTAAAAAAACTCCACCGTGCACTTCTTCCAACGCTAGTTTACAGTGCGCCAATGTGTGTGAGAAGGGTGACTTTAGCGTTATAAATAAAAAATTACAGAAGCTAGAGATTTAATTTTAGAAAAATCTTTATATAAGATTTTTTTTGTAAAATTTTCTGAATTTTTGAATGGTCAAGTCAGTTTTTTTCTAAAAATTATATTTTCGGAGTTATTTAAAAAAACATCTAACTTCGCTGTTCATTTGTTTAATAAAAAATGAAGCACCCACTTCTCGAGTAGAACTTTTTGATACGTGGTTTATTAAACATTTCTTAATGAAATTACAAAAAGTTTTATCTTGTTTGATTTTTTCCGAAGTGAAAATCTAAATGCACTCCCCTATAGAAGGACCAAGGGTGGGTAAAAAGTATACACGACATTGCATTACATCCTTCTTCTTCTTCTGGCTTCCTTAATAGGCTCGCGCCTGTTCCATCTCCGGGTGCCTCCTCCTCTTCCAGCTCTTCCATTTCTTCCTTGGCCTTCCTATACTCCTTCGGCCGTTTGGTGATCTGTTTCGTGCTATCTTTACCAGTCTTCCTTCTTCCATTCTGTTTATATGGCTATACCATTCTTTTTTTTTTCTTTTCAGTGTCCAGTCATTTATATTCTCTATATTACAGCGTTGTTTGAGGTCTGCGCTACGTTTTCTATCCCATAATGATTTTCTTGTGATATCTCGGACTATTTTTATTTCACACGTTTCCATCAGTCTTTTTGTCCTGTAGCATCAGGTCCTGTTTCCGCAGTTTAAGTCATAATTTGACTAACTACTGTCCTATAGATATTGGCCTTTGGTTCTGTCCGTAGATGTGTGTTGCGCCAGATAGTGTTTTTAATACATCTTGCTATTATGTTGGCTTTGTTTATTTATTGGGAAATTATATTCGATTTTTCAAATAACTTTGTTCCTAAAAATTTCAAATAATTATTATTAAATTAGCATAATTAGCATTTCTATAATTTAAATTATTTTCTCTTACTTCCCTACCTTCTTAGTTAATATTGTTTATTCTGATGAAATTTCAGCTGATACTATTAATATAAGTTCCTTTGAACCTGGTCATTCATATACGTCAGCAGATAGGTTTTACCACTAGTTGGTATTATCTTAAAAGAAGCAGGGAAATCCTATGACTCCACAGATTTTGCTTAGGCAGCTCAATTTTCAAACCTTGGAAAAGTCGACATAAAAGAAATGAAGCGGAGCAACTTCTTTAAATGGTCGTATCATTCTTTTATGGACAAACTAAAGCAACGATATCACACATATCTGAAAAACATCGTTTAAGTAACTGCGACTCGGGAAAGTTACAACGTGCTTTTTAAAATGTTGTACTCAGAAAAGGAGCCTTTTAAGTAGCTTAATTTTTTGACCGAAAACGGTATAAAAAATGGTTTACAATTTTCAGATCATTTTAATACTCATTGTGAATTTCCTGTCGAAAAAAGGAACAATATACTACAAAACCTTCAACAGGTTTTGCGACAAAATAGAAAATAAGGTAACTGAATACAATATGCCCATGTTAAGGGAATTTTGTATTTATTGCTACAATATATTTTTCATATATTTTTTAACACTATACCAATGTTTAGGTGTTTAAACATCGCTAGTTTTTTTTGCAATTATTGTTTTTTTCATATCGAAATGTTTTTTTTAAACCCTCAATCTGTCTATATTGCCAACCCTTGAAAGTAATATGCCCAGTCGAGTGAAGGTAATATGCGCATACCTAAAACACTAAAAGATGTGGAAATAAATATGAAATTACATCATATACTTACAAAATCTTATATTTATTGACACTATAAAAAATATTTAATCAAACAAAGATATTAAACAACCCTTTTTGTAAAAACTAAAATGTTAAAATAAAGAATTTTTAGCTAAAATAACTTAAAATTAAGGAACATTATTGTGGGGTCCAGTACAATCAGGACAGATAAAGAATTCCTTATCGAATTTTGTCAGCCCTACACATTCTTCATGAACGTACTGTGCACATATAAAGCATAGTCGCATGTCTTTTATTTCAGCTTTGTCGCAAATTTTGCAAAACCCTTTCGCTACGTCTTCTGATTTTTTGTTTTTTTTTTACCAAAGAACCCTGTAGAGTTTGTTTCGTGCCTTTATTTATATCTGTTCGTGGACCTATAAAGTTTTGCCCTGGCAAGTTTTTATTTCTTCAATATTACTTTTTTTCTGCTCGAAGATTGTTATTCTCTTTGTTATGAATCACCAAATCATTTTTTTCAGAATTTATAAGGAAAGTTTCCTTTTTTATGAAACTGATTTATTGCCAATTCAACTTCTTCGCCGCTGTCTTCTGATTCCGAAGTATAAGTGCCAGAACTCTCACTTGATGAAGTTTGTGTTTTAAACTTCTTTTTCATGTGAATTTGCGTCTTTTGGTATTGTGGCAAACAGTTTTGTTGGGAAGAGCTTTTTGAATAGCTTGCAGTAGGTGGTGGAGTTTTCTGTCGCAGATTAATGGGTCCGCTATCACTATCACTTGACGATGTTTTAGTTCTAGGTTTCTTTTTTTTTTGTAATTTTGGGTCTTTTGATATTTGGGTACACTTTTTTGTTGAGAGGAGTTATATGAACAGTCTGGAGTAGGAGATGGTGTTTTCCAGCGTACATTAATGGGAGTGGGATCAATGTCCTCAATTTCTGATAAAATACTTGGGGCAAAAGCAACTTCAGGTATAGCATCGGGGTTATAAGGAAATATTCCTGTTGCAGAAAAGCCAGATTTAATCTTGGAAGGTGTCAATGCCTTGTCCCACACTATCGAAAATATTTCCCCAAATCGCTGCTTTGTTAAAGCACGTTCTTTGTATTTGGTCCAATACAACAACACTTGTTCGTCCCAGTGGTGTTCAAAGTAACGAAACACAGCTTTGTCCATCGGCTGGAGTTCATGAGTTGTGTTGCTTGGCAAACACAGAAGGCTTATTTAATATTTCTCGGCAGCTTCGACAATTGAAATGTCTAAGTAATATGAGGCAAAAAATATTAAAAGACTTTCCCTCCAATTTATATTTTGCTCAATGCTCCAACCAAATAATGAAGGTTTCCAAATTCATACTGCCTTTAAGGGTCATCAACGCCAACGTGCCATGAGGCAAATTATGTTTCCATTCGGGCTTCATGCGCCGTCCTTTAAACAAAACGGCAGGAGGAATTGTGGTGCCATTGGCGTTAGCACAGGCAACAATAGTTATATTTTCCCCATGTTCCGGAGCAACTAAATGTACGCGTTTCGCGCCTTTCTTTGCTAGAACGGTCTGTTGATAATGCAGACTGAGTCTGCAGCCTTTCTCGTCCACATCGTAAATTCTTTCAGGTTTGTCGATTAAATCTAATTCTTGAAGTACACCCCTTAATTTGTCAAAATAGTCTTTTACTATGAACTTGTTCAATTTTTGCGCCCGAGCAGGATTCATGTTTTGTGCTTTCAAATCCTTTTGACCTATAACGTCCAGCCATTTTGGTTCCTTGTGAAAAAAAGTGTGGCAAATTGTTTTGTTCGCAATAAGTAAACACACATTTTTTCAAAGTTTTATTGCTAAGGGGATACCCAACTTTTGCCAATCTAACAATTCGTCGAGACAGTTCGTTTTCTTGATCTATATTCAAAATAGTCTTTCTCCCCATTTTTGCCTTTTTGGTACTATTTTTTCTACATAGCTGTTAATTGCTCCATTGCGACCGTATCCCCTTATTTCTGACAAGAGGCATGCTATCTAAAACAAAAAAAATCAATACATCAACTGTTATAATAAGCTGGCAATATGCCCACTTGAGCAAATTGTCAGCATACACTATGGGCATATTGTTGGCACATGATGATTAATACATCTTCTTAAATTATAAAAACATTTTGAATAAGATTGATTATATTTTATTTTTACTTACATTTTAAGTACTCTATGGCAGACTAAAATCACTTATGCCCGGTTGCACCAACAGATCTTACGCTTAAGTCAAGAATATCATAAGAATTAATATAATATAATTATAATATATTATAATAAGAATACCATAATATAATAATAGATATAATTGATAATAGGGTAAGAATCTAAAATTATGGTGCAACGTAAGTGATACTCAAGGAGGTCCTATCTATAAGTAGAGCTTAGCTAAGCTGGAGCTCAAGATGTGTTGGTGTAACCAGGCATTAATGTCGTAGACAAATTAAAACGTTAAAGTGCAAGACAGAGGTGAAAACTGACGTCAATTGTTATAAACACGCTCTAAAACACCACATACAACTTGACTGCACCACGGCAAGCTCACAACTAACCTTGTGGTTGGTCACGGGCCTAGTTATATTAGGCGTTCAGTGTGTCCATCGCCTCCTTCCCCGAATATCAAATACACTGACCGGCACAAAAAACGGCCACCCCACAAAACGGGTCATTTTTGATGTCACGAATTTGCTAAACCTGTTGCCCGATTTAAGTGATTTTTTTAATATGTTACAGCATTATTCTTTACCAATATCGCTGTAATAATATTGTTGCTAGAGAGGTAAATTATCATTGTATACCGGGTGTACCAATCAAACTGTGATTTTTCTCAAAGTTCACCATTTCCTGTGAAATATTCTCATCTTTTTCTTCTTCGTCTAGCCATTCACGTCCACATCTGAACATAAGCCTCTTCAAGTCTTCCTTTCCATTGTTTTTTGTTGTACGCTAGTTGTAGCCAATTTTTCCCGGCAGTTCGTTTCAGATCATCTGTCCATCTCATAGGAGGTCTGCCTCTGGGTCTTTTGTGTTCGTATGGTCTCCAGGTTAGAATCGTTTTGTGCCATTTGTTAAGATCGCTCCTAGCTACATGTCCAGCGTATTCCCATTTCAACTTTAGTGATTTTTCTACCACATCGGTGACTTTGGTTTTCTGTCTTATCCATGTGTTTGTTTTTCTGGCCTTAAGTGATATGCCAAGCATTGCTCTTTCCATCGCGTGTTGAGTTACTCTGAGTATGTTCATATTCTTTTTTGTGATTGTCCATGTTTGTGCCCCATATGTTAATATCGGAATAATGCATGCATCAAAGACTTTAGATCTAAGATATAGTTGAATTTGATGATTTCTGAGTATATAGTTCAGTTTGCCGAATGCTGCCCATGCTAACTTTCTTCTTCTTTTTATTTCTTCCGTTTGAATTTCCCTATTTAGTATTATTTTTTGTCCTAAGTATATATATTCTTCAACTTTTTCTATAACTTTGTTGTTTATTATTGTCATCGTTTCTTCGGAGTGCATGACTTTTGTTTTGTTTAAATTCATTTTCAGTCCTATTTTAGAAGATTCTGTGTGTAGTTCTGAAAGCATGGTTTGCAGTTCTTGTAGGTCAGTAGCTATCAGGATGATGTCATCCGCAAATCGTAGATTACTGAGATAGCGGCCATTGATGTTTATTCCCTTATATTTCCAATTTAGATTTTTAAAAACGTCCTCCAAAACTAAGGTGAACAGTTTGGGTGATAGAGTGTCTACCTGTTTGACTCCCCTCTTTAATGGTACAGGGTTCGAGTATTCATTTTCATTTAGGTAGTATGTAGCTGTAGCTTGGTTCATAGTTTCTTTTATTAAGTTAATATATCTGCTGTCTATTCTACAATTTTGCATTGTGTTTATTACGGCCGTGTGTTCTATAGTGTCGAAAGCTTTTTCGTAGTCTACAAATGCTATAAAAACTGGAAACTTGTATTCGTTACATTTTTCTATTAATATTTTTGTGGTTAACAGGTGATCGGAAGTTGAATAGCCTTTTCTAAAACCTGCCTGTTCATATGTGGAATATTCTAGCATTTATAAAACACTAAAATTAAAATCCAACGATAGCCTCAGGTTTTCTTAACATTCTGTTTTTTGATTTATTCGCTTGTGTTGGATAATAAAAAAGTTAGGTACTTTAACAACTAGTCGTGTTGTTCATCAATACAGGGTGTTTTTAAATAAGTGTGACAAACTCTGAGAGGTAATTCTGCATGAAAAAATAATGACCGTTTCATTTATAAACGTATGTCCGCAAATGCTTCGTTTCCGAGATACGAGATGTTGAATTTTTTCTTACAAACTGACGACTTATTTATTGCTCTAAAACCGGTTGACCTATGCAAATGAAATTTGGTAAGTTTTAAGAGGATATTATTGCACATTTTTTGACATACAATTAAGAATTTTTTATTCACCATTGGCGTGCATGCGGGTAATATTAGGGGTAATATTACCCGGATGCACGCCAATGGCGAATATAAAATTCTTAATTGTATGACAAAAAATCCGCATTAACTGTCTCTTAAAACCTACCAAATTTCATTTGCATATCTCAACCGGTTTTTAGAGCAATAAATAAATCGCCAGTTTTGTAGGAAAAAAATTCAACATCCCTTATCTCGGAAACGAAGCATTTGGGGACATATGTTTATAAAGCAACCGGTCATTATTTTTTCATGCAGAATTACCCCTTAAATTTTGTCGCACTTATTTAAAAACACCCTGTATTGATGAAGAACATGACTAGCTGTTAAAATACCTAACTTTTTTATTATCCAGCATAAGCGAATAAATAAAAAAACAGAATGTTAAGAAAACCTGAGGCTATAGTTGGGTTTTTATTTCAGTATTTTATAAATGCTAGAATATTCCACAGGGTATGGTAAATTTTGAGAAAAAACACAGTTTCATTGGTACACCCGGTATACAATGATAATTTAACTCTCTAGCAACAGTATTATTACAGCGA
This sequence comes from Diabrotica virgifera virgifera, assembly GCF_917563875.1. Taxonomy (NCBI): domain Eukaryota; kingdom Metazoa; phylum Arthropoda; class Insecta; order Coleoptera; family Chrysomelidae; genus Diabrotica; species Diabrotica virgifera. The sequence goes on along the minus strand of NC_065451.1, from coordinate 88,296,778 downwards.
TATTGTTAAAGAATAAGGCTATAACATATTAAAAAATCACCTAAATTAGACAACAGGTTTAGGAAATTCGAGACATCAAAAATGGCCCGTTTTGTGGGGTGGTCGTTTTTTGTGCCGGTAAGTGTATTAAAGCAAAAAATAGAAATGGGCATACTACCAACAGGGGCATAGTGTATTCCTAGTGTACCTGGCCTGTGGTTAAATATGCCCGCATCCCCTTCTGAATAAAATTCGCTTCATTTAAATAAAAAACTCATTGTAATATACTTTTGGTTTCATTATTTTACTTTTGTAATAAAACCTTGTTTCTTATAAAAAATGTTTATTTTATTTTCCCTTTTCAAGCTCGAAAACGACGTACAATGAGGACGATGATGCAGCTACTGCCCTAGCTATGCAGTCGGTATTGGGCTAGTGAAAATTCTTATTACATGATTCAACGTAATAGTCAATTTTATAAGAACGTAAATGTTTGGTGTGTTGTTTTACCAGATCGACTAAGAATTTGTTTCTCAAAGTAGTGTTCTATTTGTTGTCATGACATCAAAACATAAGTATTGCTCTTGTTTGTTTTCAATGTGTATTTTTTAGCGTTGGTATGGATATAATATTGTAAAATTGCGATTATTTACAGTGTTTTAAAAAAATAAATAATAAGTTTGAGATCTGGTCACACAGATCCGCATTTAGATGAATGTCACAATTGTGACCGTTGGGTCGCAATGACTACGTGTCTTACCTAAATATGTGTAAATAAATTAAATCTTTTTGTTGTAGGTTCAAGTTCCAAAATTAACCTACACGACATACGAGCCAATCCAGATGGAATCTATGACCTTTTGGATGACATTGATTCTGATTTTGAGTTCGAAAATAAAGACGACGATGAGTGGCACCTTACACTTGAACCTACATGTCCCACTTATGAATCAGAAAATAGTGACTCTGATGATGATAATTCGATAAATGGAAATGTTGCTTCAAGTAATGCTTCAAATCCAATCGCAAAAAACAAGAAAATACAAATAAGAAATGTCATAAAAGAGGGCAAAGCTTTACGTGGAAGAAGAGAACATTTCATCAACTAGATGTTTCCAATGACGCAATTGAGGCTGTTGGAGAAATATTATCTCCATATGTTCAGCTTATTAATTTTTTATCCGTTCTAGCTTCAACTTACAAAAACCTAATTATTGCCGGTGACTTCAATCATAGAGATTTAAAATGGCCACATCCTGTACCTCAAAATGCTTCATCTAGACTTCTTCTTGATTTTGTACAAGATTCACATCTCCAACAAATCGTTACTGAACCAACTCGTTTCCGTTCTGGGCAGCAACCCTCCATCTTGGATTTAATTATTACTTCTGATAATGATTTAATAAACAATCTAGAATACTATCCCCCTTTTGCTAAATCCGATCATGTAATTCTTCAGTTCCAAATGCAGTTAATTCTTGTTACTGATCCAAAAAACTATACTCATCAAGATATTTCATTGATTATAGAGGTATTAATCATGATTTGTCACTGGTTGGCTGGGCTGCCGTCCTGTCGTTACCAAATTTACAGGAAAACTGGAATATTTTTCATGAACAATGTAGCAACATCATAAAAAAGGATACAAGCTCAAGACTTATAACTACATTTCCTTCTAAACCCTGTGTTCCGGAAACGCGTATTTAAAATCTAAATTAAATATTAGCGCGCCATACATTGAAGTTGTCGATTCGTTGTTCCATTTTTATTGGCCTGACGGGCGAGAAATTGTCCTCGTCTCGTCAACTCGCTAAAAAATGTATCGCCAGTACCCTGACTCAATTAGAGTTGTACACATATTAGAAACGAAAATAGATTGGATGTGTACCAAAAGATTTCGCAAGCACAACAATTGTTCTGGAACAGATGAGTTACTGATTATTTAAATCAGCTACAGCATAGACCAAAGTGGAGAACATGCACTAAAAATCTTGAGGTCAATGAATTGGTTCTTGTTAAAAATGAGGAAAATCCTCCATTACTTTGGCCTCTGGGCCGTATTGTTGAAACATATATGGGACGAGATCAAAAGGTTAGGTCCGTCAAGGTAAAAACTCAGACGGGAGAATATGTGAGACCAATCACCAAGATTTGTCGATTACCTTCTTCCGATTTGTAGTTCTACAGAATTTTGTACATATTTATATTTTATATATATTTTTTATCGTTTTAGTATAGTTTCGTTTTGTAGGTTTAACCTAATTCAATACATAATATAGTAAGGTATTCTAGTTAGTACATTTTGTAAGCCTTGAATCAAGTCTACACTTAACTGGACAGGGCCGGACTCGGAATAATTTTGGCGGCTTCTGGTGAGGCATATATGTTGAGTTGAATATTGTTTTCTCTGGACAAGCCAGCGGGGGGAGAATGTTCCGGAAACGCGTATTTAAAATCTAAATTAAATATTAGCGCGCCATACATTGAAGTTGTCGATTCGTTGTTCCATTTTTATTGGCCTGACGGGCGAGAAATTGTCCTCGTCTCGTCAACTCGCTAAAAAATGTATCGCCAGTACACTGACTCAATTAGAGTTGTACACATATTATGTGTGGTTAAAAATTTGTAGACCATACGCAAAATTGTATTTTGTTGTTTTGAATAAGTGTTTTTAATCATTTATTGTTTCTTAACTCCTTTATTTTATACAGGAGTAAATACAAAATTTCACCAAACTGTTCAGTTTGTAGTAGACTATATTGGAGTCTACTTATTGAATTTGTGATTTTATTACTACCAAATTCAGCGAAGAACTAACAGATTTGTGGTGTTCGGGCTAAGTTTGAGCCGTGGCCGTTCGAGACCAGCAGATTACTTCGACCAGCAGAAGTTCCTTGACTTGAAACCAGCCACCGGGAAGTGCAGTAATGGGACTATGGTAGCTATACAGAACTTTTTGAGTAAACATTTTCGAATAAATTTACATTCATAGACATTTTGAATTTTGACTCCATATTCAGTACAGGTTTAGATTGGTTCTTTTTTTTAATTTAATTATTGTTTTATTTTGTAACCTTTTTTTATCTAGGATAATTAAACCTTTACTTTCTCAACTCGCTTTATTAATTTAATCGTAGTTAAAGGATTAGATATAACCTTTTACCACCTCTTTATGGGGTGTGATTTTTTAACCAAAGCGTTGGTAACTAACATACAGTCCACAGAGATCATTGGGACCTTACTTAGTCAATAACAAATTGGGAATTTAACCCCCAGTTTGTCCACCCTGGATTAATTGGGATATTCAAAGATTGATTAAGAGAAAGAAAGCTCTTTGGCAAAAGTATCAAAGATTACGTTTGGAGAATGATTTTGTTACGCATAGGAATGTTGCCAATCTATTGAAAACAAAAATTTGCAATGTTAGGAGAAACTATGAAAAAAATATTATAGACAGCAATAATCCAAAGAAGTTTTATAAGTATATTAGAGCTTCCATAGACACAAAAGTTTCTGTTCCTCAATTAAAAACAGACTCAGGTGATATTACACATGATGATTTGAAAGTGGCTACAACTTTTGCTAAGAGCTTTTACGGATCTTTTACTTTAGAACCTGATGGCCCGCTCCCAGACTTACATTATGGACCCGTAAATCATAGTTCTATTACCTCAGTAGAATTTTCTACTGATGATATTTTTAAAAAACTTAAAGAACTTAATGTTGTTCTGAAGCTATTTACTTGTGGCATTTTTATGATTAATTATTTATATGGGAAATAAGCCACAATTAAAATGAAAAAATAATTTTATTAACGTTTCGACGCCCAAATCGGGTGCCGTTGTCAAAATACAAAATTCAGAGGTCATTGGGACCTTATTTAGTCAATAACAAATTGGGAATTTAACCCCCAGTTTGTCCATGGTCCTTCGAGCCGGATCTAAACGATAGACTTTGAGAAATAGTACAGGTTTTATATCCAATTTTCAATTTATACTTATTTTATATTTTGGTTGATAAAAATGGATGAAGCAACGGCTCGATCAAAGAAATAGACGGGTATTATCGAATATTACTCGCGTAGAAACTTGGATTCGTGATCATTTTGATGAAATAAATAGTAAATTTGCAATAGCCGTGAAACTAGATATGCTAAAAGAAGCATTTCATGATTTTAATGACGGTTATAACTACTTAGAAGGCACATTGCCCGATGGAGGCAAATTAGAAACGCGAGAAGAGACAGATGCGCTTTATTTGGGGTGTTTTGACATTTTAAGCACGAAACTAGATTTATTGTCTAAAGATAGTTTAGATTTAGAGTCAGTTAGCACAAGCTCAACAAAAAATGTATCGCCAGTAGCCGTTAGACTCCCGGAGTTTTCAATCCAACCGTATTCAGGTAAAATTACGGAATGGGACTCGTTTTTTCAAATATTCGATATAACAATTTTAAAAAATGATTCATTATCAGATATTCAAAAACTGATGTATTTAAAATCATATGTTAGAGGTGAGCCGGCTAAAATAATATCAAATTTTCCGGTTGTTGCAAAAAATTTAAAGTTAGCTTTGGATACTCTAGTAGAGAGGTATGGAAATAAATATAATTTGACTAAAACATTATTTTTGGAACTACTTGATTTTAAACCGGTACCACAAAATGCAAATCACATACAACTTAGAGATTTATATGTTTATGTGTCTAATAAACTTAAAGCTTTGGATAATTTAAATCTAACTGATAAGGAGAAATTAGATTGGATACTTATATTGTTAGTAGAACAAAAACTTGATAGCGCTACGCTAAGGTCTTTGGAGTTTTCACGGGAACAAAAGGTAGAAGTTACCTTTGAGAAATTTTTAAATAAAATTCAGGAAAGAGCAACACATCTCGAAAATTTAGTGCCGGTTAAGCATTCTGATGCATCTACATCGAATAAAAATAAGTCTGCAGCTCCCACTTATAATATAATGAATAATAGAGTTTCATCTGCCACAGACAGTGGAAAAATATCGTGTAACTTCTGTTCATTACAGAATCATTTAATTTGCGACTGTAGAAAATTCAAAAAATTGTCGGTCTCTGATAGATTTAAATTTGTTAAAACAAATAAACTTTGTATTAATTGCCTTGAAGACAAACATTACGTTTCGGCTTGTCCCAGTAAACAGTCTTGCGTAGTATGTCAAAAAAATCATGCGACATTATTACATTTTTCAAAGAGATCGTTGTCGCCTTCGAGCCTCGCTAACGATAAAAATGTTAGTAATGGTAATAACGCGAGTATCGAATTTACGACTTTGACAATGTCTAATAAAAATTCGGTTGTCCTGTTGGGAACTATAAATGTTTTCTTATATTCAAAATATGGTCGTAAAGTTTCGGTCAAAGCGTTAATTGATCCGGGTAGTCAATTATCTTTTATAACCGAAGAGCTTGCAAATAGATTAAAATATCCTACGCAGGAAAAGAATATGTCGATTTATGGTTTAGGAATTAGTTTAGCGAGGTCACAAAAGACGGTCAATATCGTAATAAATTCGTCGGTAAATTCAGAAAAAATGAGAATGTCTTGTGGTATTTTGAGCAAAATAACAAATCCATTACCGCAATTTGAAATTGATAGTAAAAAACTTTGCATTCCCTCTGATTTTGTTTTGGCAGATTCTCAATATAGTCCAGAAAGCCACTGCGCATCCGCTAGGAAAAATATTCTAATTCGGATTTTTTGCACAATCTTAGTCAAAACGGACTCCTTTTAACAAATTTGCATGTTGCCAGGACCAAAAGGTGGTCAAAAATTTTTTAAACGTTTTTTTTTGTTGTTTTCCTAAAATTATTTTTTTTTGCATGAAAAAAAGTTTTTTTTAGGTTTTTTGGAACATTCCAAACAGAAAAGGTCTTCGGTGATTTTTCTCTAAAAATGATAGTTTTTGACATATAAGCGATTAAAAATTGAAAAATTGCGAAATCGGCCATTTTAACCCTCAAAAACTATGTGAAATACTGAAAATTTGAATGTTGCCAAGGCAGGTAGATATTCTTTAAACATCGATTGATGAAATCCCGAAGAGTTTTTTGCAATACAATATTCAAAACTCCTTTGTTTTTTAATTGCTAATCAAGCGTGCGCGACACTATTTTCCACCGACAGTATGGTGCAAATGAAAGGAATAAATTCGTTATTTCGTAAACCGGCGACTTGTAAGAAAAATCCCGAAACAGGTCGATTTTTATTTTTAAGTTATGATATTGTGGCATATATGGCATACTAGTGACGTCATCCATCTGGACGTGATGACGTAATCGATGTTTTTTTTTCAAATGAGAATAGGGGTCGTGTGCTAGCTCATTTGAAAGGTTCTTCAATTCTCTATTCAGTAATATAAACATTTACATAATTATTTATACAGGGTGTCCAAAAATTTTTTATTAAATTAAATTATTTGACAAAAATGAAGTACAAGGACACCCTGTATAAATAATTATGTAAATGTTTACATTACTGAATAGAGAATTGAAGAACATTTAAAATGAGCTACAACACGACCCATATTCTCATTTAAAAAAATCATCGATACGTCATCACGCCCAGACGGATGACGTCACTAGTATACCATATATCGACTGATTTCTGATTCAACCTCGTATTGCAATTGAGTGATATTTTCAGGATGCACTAAAAATTGTTTTCAAGAATAAATTGATACCAATTATGGTATGTGTTATCTAGAAAATAAACAATAGAGCACAAAGAACAATATTACAACATGATAGTTTAAAAAAACCGTTTAGGTGTTACTATAATAATTAATTATGAACGTTACGAGGTTGCTGCACTTTAAGTGATATCAGGTCACGTAGTTACGTGGTTGTTACGTTTATCTAAAAACACTAACTAATTCCATTAGAAATACTACCACGTCATAAGAAACATCAGAATTCTCAGAATTTCACAATTAATAAATGAACAACTGATGATTTTAACAAATTATAATCTATACGAACCCAATGTTGATATATAACAACTACTTAGTTATTGAAATAATAAATTTTCACAAAAATATTCTTAAAATTTTACAAAATAAACAAAAATGTAAATTATCATCTATCATGACCAAATGTTTAACCATAATAACTAATTATTGAAATAATAAATTGTCATAAAAATGATGATAATCTTGAGGTATACACTGCTTTAAACTTTGCAAATCCAAATATTTCCGTTCGGTTAATTTTAAGGATGCATGATATAGATCAGGAATTTCTTCATTGTCCCAATTTATTCGCCTTGGCAGAAGTTTCCATTCATCGTCATATGTTAATTTGTAGAACGTACCATCTGAATTATATTTTAAACATTTTAGATCTATAACACAAGGATCTCCTGTTTTTAGCCCTGGACGGATAGATGAATAGTATTTTAATTTAGAATATTCTTTAAAGAAATCATGTTGGATGTAGTGCACCTTGTATGGAATTCCACTTGTTTTAGATTTGTTTATAAGTTGAACATAATCAGCTGGTACGAATAACTCTTTATTCTTTTTTTTTTCTCTCGATGTTTGCGTGAACTGAGTCACACTCCATTTGCGTATGACCAACAGTGAGATATTTGTGTATAACTTCCATGTTATACATTTTTGCAAAGTGTTGCAACGTGTTAGATAACGTAACATTCCTATTTTGAGCGCTACAGCCATCACTATACATAACAACTGGTAAATTGTTTTTCTCCAATTCATTTTCTAAAAAGTGCATAACACAAGAAGAGAAAATGTTGCTGTCTAGCCCACCTTCCCCTTCGTGCCAAACATAACATACCACTAATGAGTTTTTTAAATTAAATATGGTAAATTGGTGACATGCCAACTTTTGTTTAAAATATTGTGCTCCAGCACGTATAAGTGGAACTAATTGCACAGCTTGCAAATCCATTGTAAAACAATTAATTTCACCATTGATAGCTTTGGTTTTATCAGTTTGCTTCTCAATCCTTGCTCTGTCTTTTGCAGCAATATGTTGCTCATAAGTATATTCATCTATATCTTTACATGTTTTGTATGAATAACAGGTATTGCACTGGTCCTTTTTTGGCCGAAATAATCCTATTTGCATTTCGTGGACAATCTTCAAAAACAAAATATAGCTTCCCTTATCCAAGTTGTTGTCGAAGCAATACTTTTCAAAATTTCTATACACCTCTTTCATCGAGGTATAATTTATATCTAAATAGAGTTTTTCCGTATTTTGTCGACAGTAATGTGCTAGCATTTTTGGCAAATTGTTTAAAAAAATTTTAATGTGATCCCTTTTTATAGCATCTGCTGGTCCAACTTTTTCTTTGGTATTTAGACGGTTTGGTATTCCATAGTCATTTGATTCTTTTAACCACTTTAAAACAGACCATTCACCAACGGCAAGGGTTGATAAAAACATTGTTTTGCAAACCATTACCAACTTGTTATCAACTTTCAAATTGTACAATAAAGTTTGACTTCTTTTTGTACTGGCTCCTCTCCTTTGTTGAACTGGATGTTTGTTAACTAAAACATTGACCAATGCCTTTCTTTGACTCCATGTCATGTTACTCCAAAATGATTTACAGATCTCAACTCTCTGACAGTCTGATATTGTGTGGCACAATTTCTTTGATTTTTTGTTCGGTAAACATTTGCACCTTCCTTGAACTGTTCTTTCATTTCGCTTTCGTACCCCACATGTTTTTCCTTTTATTCTTTCAATACTGTAGTAACTTTTACCCTGCTCTCTTGCTAGCTTTCTTCTATTTCTTTCCCAATTAGAGGCTTTTCCTTGTCCCTTTTTTGATCGTTTTTTTTTTCAAAATTCCTGTTGTCTCATCTAATTTCTGTTTTAATGAGACATTTACGTCAGATTTACTGCCAGAAGTGTACTCATCTTCAGAAGAATCGTTTTCGTAAGAACTTGAAGTATTCCAATGATCCTCAATAGGAGTGAAGTTTATTGAAGAGCCACAGCTAACAAAGGCACCAGTCTTTTCATCTAAATATTGTAACTTATTATTATTAGAATTTCGACTGGTTACTAAATCTTCAATAAATTTGAACTCGCCAGTTTTTTCATCTAGAATTCGTTCTTCTTGTTTAATAATAACGATTTTCTGTTTATCAGTTTCAATTACATTAGTAGATTCATTGGGAATCTGCAAAAAATAAAATATCTCGAATTACTTCCGCAAATAAGCACAATCTACAGATTTTACAAACAACATGGCAACGCCGCGATGAGCAGATCAGGGTACCACGTACATAACCTAATTAAATTGTTAACAATTTTTTGTAACAGTAACAAATTCTAACGTCAAACATGTCTTAGCAACTTTTCTACATGCAATTAACGAACCAAAGGATCATGAAATTTACCACAAGTAGTTCTAAATCCTTTAAAATTTACATTAACGGAATTAACACAATCTCACTATACAGAGAAACGAACTTCGTACTTACCGCGCTTGATACAGATCCTTCATTTTTTTCCTTTCTTCCCACTAATTTAACTATTCTCAAAGTTCTTGCACTGAGTTTATTCATTTTTAATCAACAATACAAAGAGCAGAAGATTCGGTAAAGTACAACGAGGACACTCACCGTAAACAGTTAAAAATGCAGTGTTGCCTCTGTCTCTTATCAAAATTGGTAATAAAACTTACGAGGTTGTTGCATGTACATATTGTTTCGAGTATTTTTACGAGGTTATTGCACACACGATTTTAACGATTAAATGAATTCTAAGCTTCAATACGAGGTGGTCGCAAACGAGGAAACGCACCGTCATGAGGTTGCTGCATAAAACAGAAATTATGAAATTTTTGAGTTGCGAGGTTGAGTCAGAAATCAGTCGATATGCCACAATATCATAACTTAAAAATTAAAAATCGGCCTGTTTCGGGATTTTTCCTTAAAGTCGCCGGTTTACGAAATAACGAATTTATTCCTTTCATTTGCACCATAGTGTCGGTGGAAAATAGTGTCGCGCGCGCTTGAATAGCAATTAACAAACAAAGGAGTTTTGAAAATTGTATTGCAAAAAACTCTTCGGGATTTCATCAATCGATGTTTAAAGAATATCTACCTACTTTGGCAACATTCAAATTTTCAGTTTTTCACATAGTTCTTGAGGGTTAAAAAGGCCGATTTCGCAATTTTTCAATTTTTAATCGCTTATATGTCAAAAACTATCATTTTTAGAGAAAAGTCACTAAAGACCTTTTCTGTTTGGAATGATCCAAAAAACCTAAAAAAACTTTTTTCCATGCAAAAAAAATTCTTTTAGGAAAAAAACAAAAAAAAAAACGTTTAAAAAATTTTTGACCACCTTTTGGTCCTGGCAACATGCAAATTTGTTAAAAGGAGTCCTTTTTGAATAAGATTGTGCAAAAAATCCGAATTAGAATATTTTTCCTAGCGGATGCGCAGTGGCTTTCTGGACTAATACTACGTGACGTCGGATATACATTTGTTGATTGGAGCAGATTATTGCTATAAATTATTGGTAGATGGTATGCACCACATGGGAGATAACATGCCAACCCTTCAAAATTCAAGAATGGGATGGATTATAGCCGGTGCAATACCAACTTCGTTTATAAAAAACCCTTCGAGTAAGAATTCACATGCACCTCACACATGTTTTGGAACTAAACAGCTGGAGTCTATTCACACAAGTGAAGATGCATCACCATGCGTTTCGTTGTGTATCTCTTCGGGAAATTCTGAAACTCTCGAGCACATTGTACAAAAATTTTGGTGCACTGAGGACGTTCCGAGAGAGAAGCCAAGTTTGAACTCCGATGAATTAATAGCGGAGAAAATATTTGTAGATAGCACAGTTGTACTTCCAGATGGAAGATATCAAGTAGATATGCCTTTTCGTACTCCTAACTCTATTGGAAAGTTAGGAGATTCGCTGGCTATGGCTAAGAACCGTTTCTTTAATCTAGAAAAGAAGTTAGGTAAAAATAAATCTCATTCCGACCAGTATAAATCGGTTATTAACGAATATTTGCAACTAGATCACGCCAAAGTGATTCCCTTGAAAAAATATAATAAAAATTGTAATAAATATTTTTTGCCTCATTTCGCAGTCATACGCGAAGACAGTATTTCGACTAAAGTTAGAATTGTTTTCGATGCTAGTGGGAAAACCTCTACCGGTCTCTCACTAAACGATATAATGCTAAAGGGGTATCAGGTACAACCTAACTTGTACGATATCTTATTACGATTTCGCACTTTTAAATTTGTTTTAATAGGAGATATTGAAAAAAATGTTTAGGCAAATAAAAGTTAATCCAAATCAAACATTTTTGCTAAATATTTTATGGAGCAATAACGTTAGTGAACAACTATCGTGTATAGAGATGCAAAGATTAACATTCGGCACGAATTGCGCGCCCTTTTTGGCTACTAGAGTACTAAAAGATATCGCAAATAAAAATCAAGCGAATTATCCTTTTGTTTCGCACATTTTAACAGAACAAACGTATATGGATGACATCTTGGCGGGTTGTGATTCTGTTAGTGAATTGAATAAGCTAAATAATGACTTAGGTACAGTGCTTAATGGATCTGGATTTACATTGCACAAAATTGTTTCAAACTTTACTGAGTTGTTACAAAAGGATCAGAATGTTTCAAACAGTTTCGAATTACAGAACATAGATCTGTCAAAGGAACACTCTAATACGGTGCTTGGTTTAATATATAATCCAGCTACTGATGTTTTGAGCTTTGTAGTACCGGAAATTGCGGAAAGTAAACCGATCACTAAGAGGAAGATTTTATCGTTGGTTGCTCAATGTTTTGATCCATTAGGTTTGTTGACACCATTTATCGTTAGAGGAAAAATTTTAATTCGAAAGCTTTGGTTATTGAAAATTGGTTGGGATTCGGAAATCACAGAACCGCACTTGTTAAGGATTTGGGAAGAGTTTTGCTCGGACTTTATTCAGTTAAAAACAATAAGTATTCCTCGTTACGTTTTAACAAATTCAGACACTTGTAGAATAGAATTGCATGTGTTTTGTGACGCAAGCGAAGCGGCATATGCAGCAGTTGTGTATATGAGAACGATTTACAGTAATGAATCAATCTCTTCGGTATTAATTACGTCAAAATCACGAGTCGCACCTTTGTTAAAAATGACGATTCCCAGATTAGAGTTGTGTGCAATAAGTTTGGGTACGCAATTGGCTAGTTCTCTTATATATATTTTTAAGGATCGTGTTACGATTGACGAATGTCATATATGGTCGGATTCAGAGATAGCTTTATATTGGGTTAATTCAAGTTCGTCAAGGTGGAATGTTTTTGTGGCAAATCGGGTAGCAACTATACAGTCAATAGGGAAAAGTTTTCTTTGGCATCATGTTAAATCTAATTGGAACCCAGCAGACTTGCCTAGTAGGGGTGTAGTAGTGAAAGAGCTGTTGGTCCCTTCGCATATGTGGTGGCGTGGTCCTCCATTTTTATCGTCATTAGAGATAAATTATGAACAATTCAGAATGAATTTTGATTTGGAGAATATTTCCGAAGAAAAGAAGGTCGTATTGTCTAATATTCAAGTAGAAAATAGCTTTTGGTTATTAGCTTCGGAAAGATATTCATCGCTTAAAAAGACTCAACGTTTTTTTGCATACGTTTTACGATTTGTAAAAAACTGTAGGTTGTCGAAGACTGATCCAAATCGATTAACGGAGGTTTTAACTCCCAGAGAACTAGATAGTGCAACAAATCTCATAGTACGGGAGCTTCAACAACAATATTTTAGTAAAGAAATTTCTGACCTTAAAGTAAATAAAGTTTAAAATAAAAATAAAAATGTATACCATTTACGTTATTTACCGTCTTCACTGCAGCATCCATTTGACTTGCAAATTGTAGAAGTCTTGGAGGTGTTACCAGGAAAGTGTACCAATAAGTTTTCAATTTAAAAATCTTTTAGTAATATTTTTAATATTTTCAATATTAATAATTTACTATTAGGATTGAAAACTACTTCGCCTAAATAAAGTTTGTTCAAATAAAAATTTAGCTGCATTGACGCCCATGTAGACTCTAGTGGACGGCTTCTTACGTGTGGGTGGACGATTGGAAAATGCTGACCTTCCATATGATCAGAAACTTCCTATTTTGTTGCCAGCTCATAATCGTATTGTTTCGCTTATGTTGAAAGAAATGCATGTAAAATTAGGACATGCAGGTGCGCAAACCACTCTGTCAAACTTTCGCCTAAAATTCTGGCCTCTTAATGGTTTAAGAGAGGTTAAAACAGTGATACACCGCTGTATGATTTGTTTTCGTTTTAAGTGTCAACCAATGACCCAAATTATGGCAGATATTCCCAAAGATAGGGTAACTGTCTCTAGACCTTTTCGAAAGGTAAGCATTGACTATGGTGGATACTTTTTAATAAAAAGCTCTAACCTTAGAAAAGCACCAATTACAAAAGCTTATATAGCTATTTTTGTTTGTTTAGTTACTCACGCAGTCCACTTGGAATTGGTTTCAAGTCTGACTATTCAGGATTTTCTATTAGCCCTGAAACGTTTTATTTCCCGTAGGGGAAACCCTACCGTTATTTATAGCGATAATGCAACTAACTTCTTTGGAGCACGTAATCAGCTTAAGGAATTGCACGAATCTTTGATAAGTAAAGAACAAAATAGTAGTATAAAAGATTATTGTCTAGAGAATTTAATAGAATTTAAATTTTTGCCTCCAAATGCTCCACATTGGGGAGGTTTACATGAGAGTGGAATTAAAACCGCTAAGTTTCACATTTATCGATTACTTGGTAAACATTTTGTTACCTTTGAAGTGTTCTATACAATGGTCGTGCAAATTGAAGCCATTCTAAACTCAGGACCCCTTACACAATTATCGAATGACCCAAACGACATGGCATGTCTCACTCCGGGACATTTTTTGATTGGCACAAGTTTAACTGCATACCCGGAGTTGGATGTTACCTTGGTCAACGAAAATAGATTGGATGTGTACCAAAATATTTCGCAAGCACAACAATTGTTCTGGAACAGATGGGTTACTGATTATTTAAATCAGCTACAGCATAGACCAAAGTGGAGAACATGCACTAAAAATCTTGAGGTCAATGAATTCTTCTTCTTCTTCAGGTGCCGTCCTCGTTCCGAAGTTTGGCTATCATCAAGGCTATGCGTATTTTTGATACCGTAGATCTAAATAATTGGCAGCTGCTGCACTTGTACCAATCTCTTAAATTCTTCAACCATGAATGTTTTCTTCTGCCAATGGATCTTTTACCTATTATTTTTCCCTGAATAATTAATTGTAGTAGCTGGTACTTTTGTCCCCTCATTATATGTCCCAAGTATTGCAGTTTGCGCTTTTTAATAGTAAGCGCAAGTTCTTTTTCTTTCTGCATCCTTCGCAACACTTCCATGTTTGTCACTCTATCTGTCCACGATATTCTCAGTATCCTGCGGTACATCCACATCTCGAATGCTTCTATTTTCCTTGTATCGATCTTTTTCAGTGTCCAAGCTTCCATTCCATAGAAAAGAACTGACAGCACGTAACATCTCATCAGGCGAATTTTAAGATTTAAACTTAGCTCTCTTCCGCATAAAACTGTTTTCATTTTGGTAAAAGTAGCTCTAGCTTTTTCTATTCTGATCTTGATTTCTTCAGAGTTGTCGTTGTCTTCATTAATCACAGTTCCCAGGTAATTATATTTTCTAACACGCTCAATTCTTTGATCATGTACGGTTATGTCAGAAAAATTTTGTGGAGATTTCGACACCATCATTATTTTTGTTTTTTTGATGTTAAGTGATAAACCGAACTTTTCGCTGCACTCTACTATTCTGTTTATCAGTGTTTGGAGATCTTCCGGGGTTTCTGCTATTAATACTGTGTCATCAGCGTATCTCAAATTGTTTATTAAAGTGCCATTTATTTTAATTCCTATATCTTGGTCAGCAAGGGCTCTGTTTATAATATCTTCTGAATATAAGTTAAACAAGGTTGGTGAAAGTATACATCCCTGCCTTACGCCTTTTTTTATCTCGAGTTCCTCGGTTGTTTCCCGTTCTACTCTAATATTCGCCTTCTGGTTATAGTAAATATGAATTGGTCATACTATGAATAGTCAATGAATTGGTTCTTGTTAAAAATGAGGAAAATCCTCCATTAGTTTGGCCTCTGGCCCGTATTGTTGAAACATATATGGGACGAGATCAAAAGGTTAGGTCCGTCAAGGTAAAAACTCGGACGGGAGAATATGTGAGACCAATCACTAAGATTTGTCGATTACCTTCTTCCGATTTGTAGTTCTACAGAATTTTGTACATATTTATATTTTATATATATTTTTTATCGTTTTAGTATAGTTTCGTTTTGTAGGTTTAACCTAATTCAATACATAATATAGTAAGGTATTCTAGTTAGTATATTTTGTAAGCCTTGAATCAAGTCTACACTTAACTGGACAGGGCCGGACTCGGAATCATTTTGGCGGCTTCTGGTGAGGCATATATGTTGAGTTGAATATTGTTTTCTCTGGACAAGCCAGCGGGGGGAGAATGTTCCGGAAACGCGTATTTAAAATCAAAATCAAAATTAAATATTAGCGCGCCATACATTGAAGTTGTCGATTAGTTGTTCCATTTTTATTGGCCTGACGGGCGAGAAATTGTCCTCGTCTCGTCAACTCGCTAAAAAATGTATCGCCAGTACCCTGACTCAATTAGAGTTGTACACATATTATGTGTGGTTAAAAATTTGTAGACCATACGCAAAATTGTATTTTGTTGTTTTGAATAAGTGTTTTTAATCATTTATTGTTTCTTAACTCCTTTATTTTATACAGGAGTAAATACAAAATTTCACCAAACTGTTCAGTTTGTAGTAGACTGTATTGGAGTCTACTTATTGAATTTGTGATTTTATTACCGCGAAATTCAGCGAAGAACTAACAGATTTGTGGTGTTCGGGCTAAGTTTGAGCCGTGGCCGTTCGAGACCAGCAGATTACTTCGACCAGCAGAAGTTCCTTGTCTTGAAACCAGCCACCGGGAAGTGCAATAATGGGACTATGGTAGCTATACAGAACTTTTTGAGTAAACATTTTCAAATAAATTTACATTCATAGACATTTTGAATTTTGACTCCATATTCAGTACACGTTTAGATTGGTTCTTTTTTTTTAATTTAATTATTGTTTTATTTTGTAACCTTTTTTTTATCTAGGATAATTAAACCTTTACTTTCTCAACTCGCTTTAATAATTTAATCTTAGTTAAAGGATTAGATATAACATTTTACCACCTCTTTATGGGGTGTGATTTTTTAACCAAAGCGTTGGTAACTAACATACAGTCCACAGAGGTCATTGGGACCTTACTTAGTCAATAACAAATTGGGAATTTATCCCCCAGTTTGTCCACCCTGGATTAATTGGGATATTCAAAGATTGATTAAGAGAAAGAAAGCTCTTTGGCAAAAGTATCAAAGTTTACGTTTGGAGAATGATTTTGTTACGCATAGGAATGTTGCCAATCTATTGAAAACAAAAATTTGCAATGTTAGGAGAAACTATAAAAAAAATATTATAGACAGCAATAATCCAAAGAAGTTTTATAAGTATATTAGAGCTTCCTTAGACACAAAAGTTTCTGTTCCTCAATTAAAAACAGACTCAGGTGATATTACAAATGATGATTTAAAAGTGGCTACAACTTTTGCTAAGAGCTTTTACGGATCTTTTACTTTAGAACCTGATGGCCCGCTCCCAGACTTACATTATGGACCCGTAAATCATAGTTCTATTACCTCAGTAGAATTTTCTGCTGATGATATTTTTAAAAAACTTAAAGAACTTAATGTTGTTCTGAAGCTATTTCCTTGTGGCATTTTTATGATTAATTATTTATATGGGAAATAAGCCACAATTAAAATGAAAAAATAATTTTATTAACGTTTCGACGCCCAAATCGGGTGCCGTTGTCAAAATACAAAATATTACTAAAATAAACAAAAATGTTGTTGCTAAGTAAAAAATTCTTCTAATAATTTATTTAAGTCCGCTCACGCAGTCCACTTGGAATTGGTTTCAAGTCTGACTATTCAGGATTTTCTATTAGCCCTGAAACGTTTTATTTCCCGTAGGGGAAACCCTACCGTTATTTATAGTGATAATGCAACCAACTTCATTGGAGCACGTAATCAGCTTAAGGAATTGCACGAATTTTTGATAAGTAAAGAACAAAATAGTAGTATAAAAGATTATTGTCTAGAGAATTTAATAGAATTTAAATTTTTGCCTCCAAATGCTCCACATTGGGGAGGTTTACATGAGAGTGGAATTAAAACCGCTAAGTTTCACATTTATCGATTACTTGGTAAAAATGTTGTTACCTTTGAAGTGTTCTATACAATGGTCGTGCAAATTGAAGCCATTCTAAACTCACGACCCCTTACACAATTATCGAATGACCCAAACGACATGGCATGTCTCACTCCGGGACATTTTTTGATTGGCACAAGTTTAACTGCATACCCGGAGTTGGATGTTACCTTGGTCAACGAAAATAGATTGGATGTGTACCAAAAGATTTCGCAAGCACAACAATTGTTCTGGAACAGATGGGTTACTGATTATTTAAATCAGCTACAGCATAGACCAAAGTGGAGAACATGCACTAAAAATCTTGAGGTCAATGAATTGGTTCTTGTTAAAAATGAGGAAAATCCTCCATTTTAATTCAATACATAATATAGTAAGGTATTCTAGTTAGTACATTTTGTAAGCCTTGAATCAAGTCTACACTTAACTGGACAGGGCCGGACTCGGAATAATTTTGGCGGCTTCTGGTGAGGCATATATGTTGAGTTGAATATTGTTTTCTCTGGACAAGCCAGCGGGGGGAGAATGTTCCGGAAACGCGTATTTAAAATCTAAATTAAATATTAGCGCGCCATACATTGAAGTTGTCGATTCGTTGTTCCATTTTTATTGGCCTGACGGGCGAGAAATTGTCCTCGTCTCGTCAACTCGCTAAAAAATGTATCGTCATTACCCTGACTCAATTAGAGTTGTACACATATTATGTGTGGTTAAAAATTTGTAGACCATACGCAAAATTGTATTTTGTTGTTTTGAATAAGTGTTTTTAATCATTTATTGTTTCTTAACTCCTTTATTTTATACAGGAGTAAATACAAAATTTCACCAAACTGTTCAGTTTGTAGTAGACTATATTGGAGTCTACTTATTGAATTTGTGATTTTATTACCGCCAAATTCAGCGAAGAACTAACAGATTTATGGTGTTCGGGCTAAGTTTGAGCCGTGGCCGTTCGAGACCAGCAGATTACTTCGACCAGCAGAAGTTCCTTGACTTGAAACCAGCCACCGGGAAGTGCAATAATGGGACTATGGTAGCTATACAGAACTTTTTGAGTAAACATTTTCAAATAAATTTACATTCATAGACATTTTGAATTTTGACTCCATATTCAGTACACGTTTAGATTCGTACTTTTTTTTTAATTTAATTATTGTTTTATTTTGTAACCTTTTTTTATCTAGGATAATTAAACCTTTACTTTCTCAACTCGCTTTATTAATTTAATCTTAGTTAAAGGATTAGATATAACCTTTTACCACCTCTTTATGGGGTGTGATTTTTTAACCAAAGCGTTGGTAACTAACATACAGTCCACAGAGGTCATTGGGACCTTACTTAGTCAATAACAAATTGGGAATTTAACCCCCAGTTTGTCCACCCTGGATTAATTGGGATATTCAAAGATTGATTAAGAGAAAGAAAGCTCTTTGGCAAAAGTATCAAAGATTACGTTTGGAGAATGATTTTGTTACGCATAGGAATGTTGCCAATCTATTGAAAACAAAAATTTGCAATGTTAGGAGGAACTATAAAAAAAATATTATAGACAGCAATAATCCAAAGAAGTTTTATAAGTATATTAGAGCGTCCTTAGACACAAAAGTTTCTGTTCCTCAATTAAAAACAGACTCAGGTGATATTACAAATGATGATTTGAAAGTGGCTACAACTTTTGCTAAGAGCTTTTACGGATCTTTTACTTTAGAACCTGATGGCCCGCTCCCAGACTTACATTATGGACCCGTAAATCATAGTTCTATTACCTCAGTAGAATTTTCTGCTGATGATATTTTTAAAAAACTTAAAGAACTTAATGTTGTTCTGAAGCTATTTCCTTGTGGCATTTTTATGATTAATTATTTATATGGGAAATAAGCCACAATTAAAATGAAAAAATAATTTTATTAACGTTTCGACGCCCAAATCGGGTGCCGTTGTCAAAATACAAAATATTACTAAAATAAACAAAAATGTTGTTGCTAAGTAAAAAATTCTTCTAATAATTTATTTAATCTGACTCATTTATATTGGCAATTCAGACATATATTATACATTTTAAAGTAGAAGACTATATTGCCAATATTTATGAGTTGAGTTCCTGGGACGACTTACTGAAAGATAGTTCATTCGATTACACGAAAACAACCCCAACTCAAGAATATCCGTCACAAAAAAATTATAACACGTGATCTGTCTTTAAAAAGACAACCAAATGAAACGACAGTAAAATTCTCGCGTTAGAGACTTCATAGTAAATCACAAGAGAAAACCAGGAAAAACTTGACACCCAATAAAACCCAAGAATAAAGAACTTGACACCAACAAATCTCCAGGACCAGATAATCTTTCTCCTACTTTCTTGAAATCATGTGCAAATGCTCTGAAATATCCACTCCATTTGCTTATGGAACAATCATTCCACTCTGCTACTCTGCCACTTATTTGGAAACAAGCGCGAATGAAACCAATTTTTAAGAAAGGAGATAAACTCGACCCCAAAAATTATAGGCCTGTTAGTCTCACCCAGTTATAGCCAAAGTTATGGAATCAATTATTGTGGATAATTTACACATATTTTTGAACCAGCATCAAATAATCCCGAACGAACAACATGGCTTTACCAGTGGAAGATGACCAACGTGTTGTGTTGCCTAAATTACTGGACTACCGAAGTAGATATGGGACAGGATATTGATATTATCTACTTAGATTTTAGCAAGGCTTTCCAAGTTCCAAGAGAAAGGCTTTTGAAAAAATTAAACAGGATTGGAATTCGCGGGCAACTGTTAAACTGGATTTCAGCCTTCTTAGGTGAAAGAAAATTTTCAGTAAAAATACAGTCTTCAAGTAGCCCCTATATGACGTAATAAGTGTGAGTCCCCAAGGATCTGTTTTAGGGCCACTACTGTTTAATATATTTACATCGGAGCTAAAATACATCATTTACAAATCAAAGTACAACAATCCTAAAATAAACTATCAGTGTTTGCAAAAAGACTTGGACAGCATTTCTCGATGGTGTACTGACTGGTTGCAACCGCTTAATATAGAAAAATGGCATCGTTTTAAAAAAGACCGATTGTCACTCTGATCTCGGCGTGTTAATAGACTCACAATTGTCCTGGACTCCTCAAACGTTGCAACAGTGCAATTAAGCCAATCGCATGGTATACCTTATTAGTAAAGTTTTTCGTCCTGTGACAGTCGAACCTTAGCAAAATTGTATAAAACTTATGTGAGACCTATATTAGAATTTGCTAATTCAGTGTGGTACCTGGTTCTTCACCGTGACGTAAATATGCTGGAAAATGTACAGCGACGAGTAACACGGATCCCGTATTCATTGGTGCATCCCTCATATGAAGATCGTTTAAGGATCATGGATTTAGTTCCGTTATCCGCCCGCAGACTTAGAGGCGACTTAATTACAACATTCAATTCATTTCATTACGAAACTCTTCACTCAGAAATTTCTTTACAATAAATACAGATGAGCGGTTAAGAGGCCATCCCAGAAAGCTAAGAAGAGAACTCTGCAGAACCAACATCAGGTTAAACTTTTTATCAAATAGGGTTGTTCATTAGGGTGCATCGAAAAAATAAAAGTTGGAAATGCTGTATTTAATAGTGTGAAAAAGTTGCTAGTGTTATTTTTTAGCATATTAGCATTAAATTTTTTTAAACGAATCTTCTGCCCCCCCCCCCCCAAGACCTTGAACTTTATTAAATATCTGATTTTTATGGAAATTTCAATTTATTTTATTAGGATTAAAACATATGCTAACTCGACCTAATATCAATTAAATAAAACTTAAAATCAAGTATATTCAAATGGGAAATAAGCCACAATTTTACCTAAAAATGATTTTATTAACGTTTCGACGCCCAAGTCGGGTGTCGTTGTCAAAATACAAAATGTTGTAAATTACACAATTAAACGATATTTAAAATTTTATTTGTTTATTAAGTGTCCCCAACCCCATTGAAGATTATCGCAAAACGACTATTTCTACTAATATCTGCTATTGGAAAATTCATAATACTATCCGTTCAAGACAATTCGGATGGAATTACCCAGATTATTTTGTGCTTGATATCGGCCCAGTCTCTTAATCTGGGGAATCCCATCCGAATTATCTTGCAACGGATAGTACCAATGAAACAAAATCGGCAACCACGCGTATCGTATAGATCCTGATATTCTAATATCATTGGTCCGAGACATTCCGAGATGCAATGGTGCAATGTCATTGCTGCTTGGCTAAAATCATTCGAGTAATAATCGTTAAAATTCCTGCCCGATTCCCTTATCAGTAAGCATCTAGCATCTGTGCCACACAGTCCGTGAGGGTAATTTTTGCTTGTTTGGTGCGGTGCATTACTTTTCTGTTATTGTTGTTTGTAAGATTTTTTAAAATGGATAAGCCAGGCCTGTCGGGAATAAAAACAAGATGTGCTGTGGACTGCGCTATTTTTGGACAACCATCAAATATTCCTGAAAATGTGTTACCGACGTTTGAACAAGTGATGAAATTTTGTGCTTGGAAGAGGCTAAACAAAAAGCTTACCAAGAAAGAGCCAGCGTTTTCCGTTATCGCTGAAGAGGTTGCCATGAAATTGGAAGAAATATGGAAAAAGGCTTCAATCCCAATAGTTGCACGTACAAGAATAATTCCGCTTTTAAAATCCTACCACGACAAATACACCAAGCTTATGAAGCCATTTAAGAGTAGGCGAAACAGTAAGTTTTACCAAAATAGAATTCTATGTTTTCAGGAGAGAAGTAAAACTATTAAAGTAAATGTAATACTCTACTGAATTGCCTTTATAGCAAATCTCAAAAAGTGCCTCTCGATGAACGAGGACTTTTATTAGATCAAAGAGGTCCGAGAAAAATGGTGATAAGCTCGGTTGATAGAGAGAGAACAAGAAGATATATTCAGAGACAACAACGACAAAAGAAGAAAGATACCGTAGTTATTGAGAATGATTTTAATCCAGTACCTGAATGCGATTCTTCTTCAAGTTCAGAATCAAATAATTGTATTAATGATGTTGATGATGTAACATTTCAAGATGATGTTTCTGTACCTTCAACCTCTAAAGATGTCAACAAAAATCAGATGAGAATTCAGTTGAACAATTTTGCAAAAACATGTGACAGACACGGCATATCTAACAGATCTGCAGCTGCTCTTGCATCCGCCGTTTTACCCGATATGGGAGTAATTACATCAGCGGACTCTTCTAACGTTATCGACAAAAATAAAGTTAGAAGAGAAAGGCTTAAATCTCGTTCCAATATTCAGAGACTACAAGAACATTTGACGATTAACTTACGTGGGCTTTACTTTGATGGACGCAAAGACAAAACTTTAGCTCAAGTAAGAAAAGGTGCAAAGGTTTATCGTCAAACGATAATGGAAGAACACATAACACTTGTGCAGGAGCCAGGATGCAAATATTTGGGACATGTTTCTCCGCTGTCCGGTACATCCGAAAATATCAAATCTTCCATTATTCAATTCCTAATAGAAAATTCAATCGCATTACAAGAAATTGAAGCTATTGGATGTGGCGGAACAGTCGTAAATACTGGCGTTAAGGGTGGTGTAATACGACTGTTAGAAGAACATCTTAAAAACCGCTTCAGTGGTTTGTATGTCTGCTACATGCAAATGAGCTACCCCTTCGACATCTTTTTCACCATCTTGATGGAGATACTTCTGGACCTAGAGGATTTTCAGGTCCTATTGGTAAGCAATTATTACAATGCGACCAACTGCCAATCGTTGCGTTCAAACCAATTAAAGGTAATTTACCCACGATTACCGAAGATATTTTGAAGGAGCTTCAGAGTACAGATCAAAAGTATTTGTATGAAATGTGCCGCGTAGTATCCAGTGGCCAGTGTACTACCAGTGTAACAGATCGAAAATCCGGACCCCTGGCACATTCAAGGTGGGTAACAACTGCCAATCGCATTCTTGGGCTCTATATATCGAGTATCATGCCACCGGTGAACTTAATCTCACTCACAGAATATATTATGAAGGTATACGCTCCAATGTGGTTCAACATAAAATCCCAACCGACATGTAAATATGGTGCAAAACATCTTTTTAAAACCATTCAATTATCTCGGTAGTTAATAGCCAAATAATTGACTTATTGTAGCCAAGTGTTTCCTTAGTCTAGTTGATGACATAGCGTCAGGATTTTTGGCTCCTGATAATCTGGCATATTTTCTTTTAAGATTTTATATCCACTTATCTCATTCCTAGAATTTGGTTTTCCAAACAAAAAAATATTTTCTTCAGGAACGATATTTGGTCTGGCTCTTATCAATAAATTAATATTAGATTGTACATATTTACTGAATAACACAGGTACACCCCTATGTCTTTTTCCTCGTATCACACCTCTCTTGAAAGTTTTGAGTAAAATTTGTTCAGATGGGCTGGTAATGAGCGAAAATTCTTCATATGTAGTTTTATCATTAGTACAACTCAAATATGTATCCAACTTCATTCTTTGAAGTTCTCCTGGGCGCATTCGGTTCAGTAGAAGAACTTGGCAATATGATGTTTCGAGTACGGTATTGTATGCGGATACTTTGTTGTTATTAACTTGAAGTTCAGCTGCTGCCTTTTTAGATAAGTCTATCAAAAAATCTTTCATAATTTTGAGATCATTTGCTAAAGGGCCAATTGTAATCTTGTACCTCTTTAGATTTAAATTGTTGGCTGCTTGACTGGATATTTCATATCTCCAATTCGTAGTGAATAAGTGGAGCATTGTTCTAAGCTGCGCTTCCGCTTCCGCGGCTGTAATGAATTCGTAGTTTGCTTTTTGCTTAATAACGAAGTTATTGGCAATGTCACAGCATTGTTTAAAAGAATTTACTATATTCATAGCATAGGAAGGAGCATCAAAGCTGTCATTTGAAGATTATTATCCTGAGGCAATTTGTGTTGCCTGAACAATATTATCAAAATATTTAGGCTGTAATGCATCAAACAGTGATTTTATTTCAGGATTTATTTTTTTAAATTCAATAAGTATCCTGGCCAGCTCCCTCATTTTCCGTGACGTCACTGTGGCAAAATGATGTTCTCTATGTACTTGCAAAAAACGAGAGCCAAAAGCGCAAATTAAAGCATCTGTCTTTGCTTCTAGAGATATCTTGTCTGCGCGCATACGTGGAAAAATTTCTCGTTTCAATCTTTCATCAACTTTGATGTCACTTGCCAATACATTTTGACCAATACTTTGCGCTGGCCCTGATTTTCCTGAGCATTTTTTTCTATGTCGGTACAATAACTTCGAAGAGAAATACCCTAAGCAATTATCACATGGTAACGAAGATCTGCCCAGAACCGTGGATCTTCTTACTTTTCTTGGCCCATCATCTTCATGTTTGAGATAGTTTCCTTTGTTTCTTAATTTCGCCAGTAAAAGCTTTCTTTCTTAACTGTTCACCGGCTTAGAATTTAGTTGAATGACATCTAGTTCAGCTGAATGATGCACAGTTACGTGTCGTGCAAAATTGGTAACATCAGTTTCGCAGTAGTAACAAAAATTTTTCAGTTTTTTAGTTTTGCCTTTACTTTGAATCACAACTTGTGATTCATTTGGCGCTGCATAATTTTCACACCTATCATCACTATCGCTTTTTGAGGGATCTCCTTGTAGTTGATTTGATGAAACGTTATCCTCCTTGATGGAACAACTTTTTTTAGTTTTGCCTTTACTTTGAATCACATCTTGTGATTGATTTGCCACTGCATAATTTTCACAGCTATCATCAGTATCGTTTTTTGAGGGATCTCCTTGTAGTTGATTTGATGAAACATTATCCTCCTTGATGGAACAACTTTTTTTAGTTTTGCCTTTACTTTGAATCACATCTTGTGATTGATTTGCCGCTGCATAGTTTTCATAGCTATCATCACTATCGCTTTTTGAGGGACCTTCTTGTAGTTGATTTGATGAAACATTATCCTCCTTCATGATACTATTTTTTTTTAGTTTTACCTTTACTTTGTTTTACCCTTCCCCCGAAAATTTTCTGACTACGGAAAAGGAAGAAAATTTTTCTAATAGTACCACTAATTACTTGCTGCGTTTTACGAAGTACAATATATACATTTTTCCTATAAATACTAATTAGATACAAAAAAATAAAAGTGAAAATGTTTGTTATCTAGACTGTTCCCGTTTCACTTGTCACTCACGGTGTTCTCGGATTGTAAGCATATAATCTATTCTTATGTATTTCCTTGATTTTATTGTTTTCCGATCTGATCTTACAATTAACATTATTTACCTCTGTTATTGTGAAAGGGCCTACATAAAGACTATCAAACTTACCATTCTCTTCCCTTTTTACCAGGACTATGTCTCTTATTTTAAATTGTTGTGTTGTTGCTTTGAGCTTATTCTTTTCTTGTCGCTCTTTTTTGTGCTTTAGTAAGAAGGTTCTAGCTCTCTCGTGTGCGCTTTGTAGTTTGTAACGTAACTCATTGTAGTAAGCATCTATATTGTAACATGGTTGAACCTCCTGTGTAAGGTCTTCTGGTAGGTTAACCTTCCTGCCATATAATAGTTCAAACGGTGTGTAACCATGATACGCGTTAGGGGTTGTATTGTAGCAGTATGTGAACATCCTGCAACACACATCCCAATTTTCTCTGTCTTCATCTATGAATGCTCTTACGTACTCGTTTAATGTTCTGTGTAGTTTTTCGCAACTTCCAATGGACTGTGGATGGTATGCCGTTGAGAAGTTGTGCTCTATTTTTAATAGCTTTGTTAATTCCTGCATTACTTCATTTTTATATTCTGTGCCTTGGTCTGTTCTTATGTGCTTCATGAGTCCGTATGTTGGTATGAAATGATCAAAAATTCCTCGGGCTATTGTATCTGCTTCTTTATTGCACACGGGTATGCTGACCGCGTATTTAGTAAGTTCACATAACATTGTTATACAGTATCTATTACCTTCGTTACTTTTAGTGAATGGACCTATCGTATCTATGTATACTATGTCCCATGGTTTGGAAGAAGTGTCCGATATCACGAATTTTTCGACATGTGTTTTTTTCGGTTTATTAATTTGACATTTATGGCATTGTTTAACGTATTTTCTTACGTCTTTTTCCCAATTTTTCCATCTAAATCTTGCTTTTAGCTTCTTTATTAGTCTGTTATTTCCTACGTGTTCTCCAAACATCGGATGATTGTGATATTCTTCTATTAGCCTGTGTTTTTCTTTGTCTTCTTCTATTGTTTCTGGTACTTCACATATGTATATTTCAACATTCTTTAATATTTTGTTTCCTTGTTTAATAAATTCCTCAATTGTGCACACTTTAAAAATAATATCGTTTACGTATATTTTTACTTTACGTACTGCATTCTCTACCGCCAGCTTATCAAGCTGTGCCAACATTTGGTTTAAATCGAAATTATTGAATCCTGTGGCTATGCTCTTGCTGCACTTTATTTTGTTTTTGACCCTAATGCTCAGCCTTGGTGAGATTAGTTCTGCTCCAAAAGACAAAATTGGTAGTCTATGCGCCTCTAAATTATTTAGTACCTTTCTTACTGTCTGTTTGGGGGCTTCTGGCTGTAGTGCGAGTTCACTTTCTGCCTTCGTTTGCCTTGCTTCCTTCTTATTTTCTCTTGCTTGAGCTCGTGTTATAGCTAATATATGGGTATTGTCTATGTATAGGTTCTTTAGTTGATGTAATGTTATTCTTGAAAGACTATCTGCATAGTTATTTTTCCCTGTTATGTATTCTATTTCGAAATCGTATTCCCCTAAATCTAATCTGATTCTTGTAAGTTTCGAAGTTGGTTCTTTCATTGCAAATAAATGTGTTAGTGGTTTATGATCCGTTTTTACTAAAAATGTTGGTGCTCCATATAAATAACATTTGAAATGATTAATTCCCCAATGAATCGCTAGTAATTCCTTAACGATTATAGGTTTATTACATTCTCCTTTATTAAAACTTCTTGATGCGTATGCTATAGGTAGGTCTATTCCGTTATAATCTTGACTTAAAATTGCTGAACAACTCTCGTTGGATGCGTCTGTTGTTAGGATGGATTGTTTATTGAAATCTGGATATTTTAGGATCGGTGGCTTCATCAGAGATGATTTAAGCTTATTGAATGCTTTTTCACATTCTTCTGACCAAAAAAATTCTACTCCTTTTCTTGATAATCTGTTGAGTGGTCTGCATATTTCAGCAAAATTTTGAATAAAACGTCTATAATAGTTACAAAATGCTACGAATCTTTTTGTTTCTTCCGCTGTCTTAGGTGTCGGATATTGTTCAATCGTTGCATATTTCGCTTTGTCCGGTGATACTCCTTCCTGAGAAAGATCATGTCCTAAATATGTTACTTTTATGTTAAATTTACATTTTCCTGGGTTAAGTTTCAAATTGAATTTTCGACATGTCTCAAATGTCTTTTTCAGGTTGTCTAGGTGATGTTTTTCAGATATTCCTATCACTACTATATCGTCCATGTAAAGAAATGCTTTGTCTGGTGTTAATCCCGAAAATGCTATTGACATCATCCTTGAAAAGCTATTTGGGCTTACATTTAATCCAAAAGGTAATCTGGTAAATTGAAATGCTCCATTTCCTGTGCTAAACGATGTGTATTTTCTCGATGATTTTTCTAATGGTATCTGGTGAAAACCTGACATTAAGTCTATAACTGAAAACCATTTTTCTCTTCCTAGTTGATCTAGTATCGAGTCTATCCTTGGTAAAGGAAATTTGTCTGTGACTATTTTCTTGTTCAGTTGTCTAAAATCTATGCATAATCTCCATGCTTTATTTCCATCTATCGCCTTTTTCGGTACCAGTACTACTGGGCTGTTGTATTCTGATGTAGACGGTTCTATTATTCCTTGGTCTCTCAGTTTTTGCACTTGCCGGTTTAATTCCTCTGTTTGTGCATGAGGTGTCCTATAGTTTTTAATGTATACCGGAGTTTGGTCTTTAACTCTCAGTTTCTGCTCGTAGAAGTTGTTACATGTTAGCATGTCATGCCTTAGGGCGAATATATCTGAATAATCTTCACATAAAGATACTAACTTATCGCGTATGTATTCTGGAATGTCTAACTTCAATGATTCCCGTAATTCCTTTTTCCTATCCTTGCTGTCGTTGATCAGTCTATATATGTTGAATAATTTAATGTCTAATGTTTTGATTTCGTTTGTCTCTACTTTTACTGTTTCGTAGGTTGTGTTCAAAATTTTGATGTACGGATTATTACTTGAAATAATTGCTCTCGCTATGAATATTCCTGGTTGTATTTCTTGTTGTTCCACTATCCTGTCGTTCTTCAGCGTTTGAAAAATTTTTACGATTCTGTAAATTTCACATCTAGGCGGTATTATTATCGTGTCATTATCTATATTATCCAAAATGTTTGTACTAATGTAACAATCGTTGTCCTCTTTAATGTGCATTTTAAGGTTAGCATAGTCTAGTATGCATTGAAAATTTGAAATAAAGTCTCTCCCAATGATTCCGTCGGTTGGAATAGGAAAGCTAGGTTCCACTAATTGAAAGATATGCTCAAATCGAGATCCTTTTACTTCTAGTGTTGTTTCAACTTCTCCCATTGTTTGTAATTCTCCTTTAGTTATTCCTTTTATTTTCGCTTTTGTGTTTGGTTTCACATGTTCCTTCATAAAATCTTGTGAACATTTCAGTATTGAAATATCAGCTCCTGTGTCTATGATAAAGGTATTTGTGTTTTCTAGGATTCCTGTTTTCATTTGTACAAAATTCGTTAGGTTTAAGTCGAAGTTGTAAATATTATATTCCACTTCTGACTGTACTTTCCTTGTTTCGTTCATTCAAAACCCCAACTGCTGGTTTTCTGGTTCCTCTTGGCTGTCTTCTAACTCAAGTAGCCTTACGTTTCTGTTTCGTGCTCCTCTCTGGTTTCCTCTGTACGTTTGGTTGTTGAATTGTCTATATCCTCTGTTGGAATAATTCCGTTGGTTTCCTGTTTCTTCTCCTTCGTTCCGTTGTCCGAAGTTATTTCTTCTTCCTCTGTCGTATTTGTTGTGGTATCGTCTTCAGTATTGCTGTTGTCCTCTCCTATTTTCATAATTCGTCCTATAATTGAACACTCTTCCCTGTGTGTTCTCCTCTGTCGTATCAATCGATAAAAATTTAGATACTACTTCCTGCGGTGTTGTGAAATTACCTGCCTCCAGTATTAACTTTGCTCTATCCGTATTAACGTTTCGCTTCATTGTTGCTACAACTGTTTCCGTTGTGTATTTTTTCGCTAGCTCCAATGGCATTCCTTCCGCTATGTATGCTACCTTTAACTGTTCCGCTAATTCCTCTACTTCGGATGCGTACACTGCTGCATCTTTGTTTCCTTGCCTTTTCTTTGCTAACTTGTCTATTATCGTTTTCGGATTGTCACCTCTTAATTCCTTCTTCAGTGCCGCTGCTATAAGTGGGATCGTATCCTCTGTAGTTATCAGATTTCTAGCCTTATTAGTCAATCTTGTTTTTATTAATGTTATTGCTGTTTCTTCATGTCCTTCTGCTATTTTTCCAAGTAACTCTAATGCGTCTAAAAATGGTTGTAGTTTCCCTGCGCTTCCATCAAACTCGTTGGGCAATACCTTGCTTGCAATATTCAAAAATTCGTTGATTGTCAGAGCCATGTTTAATATTTTTATCTCTTGTTTTATGTCGCTTTTTCCCTCTTTTATTTCCTCGTCAATTTTTTCCTCTATCTCCTCGTCACTTTTTTCCTCTTCTACTTCTTCGTCGCTTTGTTCTTCCTCTATTTCCGTGTCGATTAGTTGGTGTATTGAACTTGGAACTACTGTCCTTAAGTTTACAGCTTGAAATGAGCGTATAACTTTGTCTCTTATTTTTCCGAAATATTTGTTGCACGCTTCTCTTTGTTTGTCCGATAGCGCTTCCCAATTTTTCTTCGTTAAATGTGTGAATTTGTTATACAATTTAATTAGCTGTGTCGTTACTTCTTCTTGTATATCCTTAGATTTAGGTACTTTCTTCTTCAAGACCCTTCTACTTTGTCTTGTTACTTCTTGCGTAATCTCCTCAACTATTTTGATGAAATCTTCCCAAGTAACTTTGTTGCTACTCATTTATTCATAATTTTCTTATTCCTGTACCCGTAACGAACGCATAAATTTGACAGTCTTACGAGGTATAGTAAATATATATGAAAAATATTATGTCAAAAATAGTAAAAAAATATAGTAAATTGCCATAAAAAAAATCAGTATATCACTCAATATAAATCACCATTAAAAAGGGGTCTACTGCTTAGCCAATACAAATGTAATAAAAATCAGTAGTCAAATAATAAATGGATAAAAATCAGCAAAGATAAAATATGTTGGTAAATATATAAAAAAAATCATATAAAAATCAGTATCAAATAAAATGTATCATTACGTCCTATAAATAACTAATATCAGGGTTAAAAAAAAATTCTGTATATTTTGATAAATATTGGTATCATAAGGAAATTAAAATAGAATAATTAAGTAAAAATAGGTAAAACTTAAAAGGTAATGTGCGTCTTAAATTATAATTACGTTAATATTACTTTATACTTTATACGAATCAGGAAATACCATAAAAATAGCTAATATGGACTTACCACTTTAAACGTCTTTGTTCGTATCACCCAAAAGTTCTCGCTGCACGTTCCATAGCATTGTCCCACGATGTTCCATATGGTAGTTCCGTCTCCATTCCATTCCATTCAGCTCCGCGTCGGCCTGATGTCTCCATCCATTTTTATGTAGGTACCACACTGTTGTCTAGGGTGGTCGAGGTGCCGGAACATTGACGTTTTTCTCCATTTCTATACTCGTCCTAGACTGCTAGTTCTGAGTTCTCGCCTGGTCTTGGATCGCCATATGGTGGCTCCCGCCTTCTGAGCCACCCTGGATACTTAGGGGTGGTTACCCCGACTATGAGGGTAGATGTAGTAAATATAGTTCGTTGTTAAGACATTTATTTACACGTTAAATATATCACAGAAAGTAACTGGTGGTATATTATTTACTTGAAATCGATGTTACCCCGTCGAATCTCAACTGCTAATTAATTTATCTGTTCTCGTAAAAATATAATTAAAGTCGGTTATTGTTTATTTACTGTTTTGGTAAGCCGAGGTGACCGTGATTCAAAGTGCTGACTGTTAATAAACACCCATTGCATATTATTGCAACTCGACCTTGTATCAAATACTAGCATGCATCGATGCAAAAACTAGGTTAATCGTATTTATTAAAACAACCATTACCACGGGCATTTAATTATTAAAAGGTTTATTTTTAATATGATGTTTACTGAGATGCTGTATATCCCAATTCACGGGTGTCCACTTATATTTTCCCCCATTTTAACTGCCTATAACTTCTAAACGGCTCAAGATAGAAATATGCGGTTTTCGCTGAAATGTTTTATTTTAGTAAAAGTTTTGTCTGAATGGATAGTTACATGGTACGAAAGTCCAGACATGGCACAATCCAAGCAAATACCTGCAGCTGACTCTACAGTTTTCATCAAGTTCTCTTTACTAGTTTTATTTTAATTGTATTGTTAGATTCATTATTATTCTTGGTCTTGTCGAGTTCAGTCATATTTAAAATTGTAGTTTAGAAATAAAAATATTTTTTAAAAACCGATTTCATTTTTCGAAATCCAAAATTGGCGCAGTCAGTAGGATTTGTGCGAGTCGCGAAACTGTGAATTTCGTATTTATCGGAAAACAGAACTTTTCGGGACTTTGGCGTTTTAACACCTTAAGTGCAAATCCAAACGAACATTCCGTTTTGTGGAAAGCAGCCCCAGTGGAAAGCAGCCCTTCAGTGACAGCAGTCCTTCATTTGGGTGGACGGATTTGGAGAAGTAGTTGGCAAAGTCTATTGAGGTGAGTGCCAAGTTTATTTCTTGCCTTCCTTATTTATTTTTCAGAAATTCGGAAGATAGTTTTGTTAAGACATTGTTTATGAAACGATATTTTAATTTTTATGATTGATGCAGATTCCTTGGTAGAATTTCTTAAGAATTTAAAAGTAACTTTAAAGTAAAAAGAATAAAGATAAGAAAAATATTAAAATGGCAACTAATCAAGCTGAACGTCGCACATAGGAGTATTTATTTAATAAAACCGGACAAAAGTCGAAATCGGCAACTTAAATAAAACCCTGACTAAACCTCATTTTCCACTACCTAAGTAACCGACCCATCTAATGGTAGGTATAAATCAACCTCCTGGTGTGCACCTCTCACCTAGGTCAGTTGGAACTTAGTGCTTGGCGAAATCGATTGCTTTTGATCTCGGCGTTTTTAGTTTCTGTGAATTTTAAATTTAATACTGTGTTTTTGTGTAGAGAATTTTAGTGGAAAAACTTTGTGAATATGGCAGAAGAAGATATGTACTCTATTTTAAAATTACAATTGAATGAATAATTAATTATTTTTCATATTTAATAGTCATATAATAAAAGTAATTATTTTGGTATATATTTTTACTTAAATTTATCAAACAGCAGTGTTTTTGTTAATGTGTCGGGTCTTGTCGGGCTACAATTTATGCATAGTAGTACTAATAAACTTGTTGGCTAACAAACAACGTTGTTAAATCATCCGCCTACTTCCGCCATTTTGTTTACTCCAACTACATCTCATGAAGAGGATAGCGACGATAATACAGATCAGGAAGAAAATAAAAGCGAAGAAGAAGACGATTAATATTAGCTAAAAAAATATTTAAAATATATTATAATGTATGCAAAGTCTAAATACACTTTAATTATGACTATTTGTTGTGTTACAGTCTTATTAGACTTATTTCAGTAACTCGTTCTTAGTAACACTTAATCCCTAGAATGCATTATGCTATCAACACTTAATCCGATTATTTGCATAAACAATTAAATAAGTTCAAAATTCAAAGCATATTAAACAGGTCATTATATATAAGTATTTACCTGACCCAAACCCAGCAATTAGTCTAAATGTACGAAATGGCAGGTAGAATAAATTAAATTTAAGTTATTATAGTTTTGTCCGGTTTTCTTACCCAAATACTCCTATGTGCGTCGCGACGTCCTATTAATTGGGAACTATTTAAGTCAAAAATTTCAAATATTAGACTTTATGATGGAGATACTAATACTTTAAATAAATTTATCTCTCTTTGCGATAGTTTAATTATTACATATAGAGCATATAATGACCAAGAATTAAATGATCATATTTTTGAATGTATTCAAGGTAAACTTTTAGGAAAAGCTGAGCTTATGGTAGGAAATAGGGTAGAATTAAATGATTGGGCACATTTAAAAGCCGCGCTTATACAATGTTTTTCTGATAAACGTAATTTAGAATGTTTAACACAAGAACTCACTAGAACTAGGCAACAAAGAAATGAAAATTTAATAGAATTTGGAAATAGATTACAATTATTGAGAAGTAGTATAGTACAAAGAATTACCAATGATACTAATCTTAATGCAAATCAAAAAGTTGTTTTTATGCAATTTTGTGAAAATACAGCACTAAATACTTTTTTGCACGATTGATCATTTTTGACTGTTTACCGTGACAGATTTTACGTCCGTAGGTGACATTTACTAGCAACTCGACGGTAAGTAATCCAACTCGACGGTAAGTACTCCAACTCAACGGTAAGTAATTCACTTACCGTCGAGTTAAAAAATCTCTTAATTTTAATTTATTTTTTGAAAGAATAAAGAAAACTAACGAATTATTTATTAATATTGAAACTTATGGTACAATTTGTTAAATTATTTAATGAAATCCTACTTGTTTGGGCTGTGGTTTCACTTCTAACAGAAACTCCTGCAGAATCGCATACATTAGTAGTATTACTAGTATTGCACAATATTTTTTCGGCAAAATCTATTTTATTTTGAAGAGAATCTTCTACATAGCTTTCTGCCACTGTCGATGAACGCCAACCTCCATGACGCTTTAATCCGAGGACATCAACACCTTTAGTAGCCAAAAGCGTTGCTGATGTCCTCCTGAACGAATGGCCAGTATAGTTCTCGGGATTAGGCAAATTTAAGAATTTGGCAATTTGAGAAGGCCAGCCCCCGATTGTCCATTTCCCTATTACTTGAGCACAACATTTTCCTTTGGCGTATCTTAACAAATGATTTGATTTTACTTGTAATGGATGAAGTTTTATATACTTTAACATTATTGACAACTAAATAAAAACTCAATTCTCCATTGTTGTTATGCACCCTAGTTACTACCTAACAACCAAAGTATCTATCTTGATAAAATGAATGAAACTAGTCAATATGACGAAAATGTTTAATTTTATAATTTATAATGGTATCAATCGTGCAAAAAAGGTTATAAGCATGTCGAACGTTAAGGGTAACCGATCTCAGACAATAATTGTAGTCGTCGCTCCGCTCCTCCTCCAAACAATTGTCTTCGATCGGTATAAAACCCTTACCGTTCTTCATACTTAATATACTATTATTGCGGGTTGTACCAGCACATTAAGAAATAATATGCATTTAAAAGCACCAGCTTCTTTAGAACACGCCATAGCTTATGTAAATGAATTTGAAAATTTTGAAAAACTATTCCAATATTAACGATAATAAGTCACATCAAAATAAGAACAATTACAGAAATCAGAATTTCCCTAATCCAAACAGGCAATTTTATAATCCTATGAACAATCAGTATTTTCAACCAAATTCTTCTATTCCCCCAAATCCAAACTTTCATACAAATAATAATTATTTTCAAAATCCCCCATGGCCTCGCCAACCTATTAACGTACAGCCTCAACAGCTACCCCCCACAAAACTCCCGACGAACTTAGAAGTTTTCGGAACTTCCCGAAATACGAATATTTTCAGACCAAATCAAATTCCCCAGCATCGCCTTCCAAAGCCGGAACCGATGAATATGTCTACAAATTGTAGATTCCCTTCAACGTTCAACAGAAGAACAAATAATTTTAAGAAAAACTATTTTCGAAATAACGGGCAAAAGCCAAATATAATAGTTGAAGAATTATATAATAATGATTACAATGGACAAGAATGCGAACAGACGCATAGCGACCTCGACGCCGATATCCATTCCGATGAGCAAGTAGATGTAGATTATTTTTCTCTAAATTTTCAGGAGACGTCCTCAGAAAACCTAATACATAAATCGATGGAATCAAATATAGCTTCTAATAATCCTTTACCTTATATTATTATTTCTAATCCCCCATTAAAATTATTAATATATACTAGTAGTACTAAGTCAATTTTAAAACCAAGTATTGCTGAACAATTTTATTCAGATTGTATATTTCATTCCAACGTTTCAATTTCCATGTCTCTCGGTACGAAAAATATCAAATACCAAGCTGCGATACCAGCGTTCCAAGAATTTAACCGCGGCAATATCTTAAATTTCATATTATATGACTTTCACGAATTTTTCGATGGTGTTGTCGGTATCAATGACCTATTATCAATGAGGTTTAATATTGACCTTAATAATAAATGTATTGTTAGCACTAACGCAATAATCCCTATTAAATTTAGAAAGCCATCAGGCATAAAGTTTGAAATATCTGTTGGTCCTTATGAAACGATTTTAAAGGAAGTCCCTGTGACCGTACCAAACGGTGAAATATTAATTGATAAGATAATTTTAGGTGATATGTATGTACCAGAAATGCTAACTGTAGCAAATAATGGTTTAGCTTTAGTAGAATTTGTCAATGAAACAAATAAAAATGTATTTGTTTTTGCGGAACGTAGCCCTTCCTGTAACTTTTACAAAAAATTTCTTTTATAGAAATATGAAGAGGATTATATTTTCTACGATTTATTTCCACACCATCTCTCTATCATCCACCGTTTAGCGGGGGTGGCGCCCTAAAATTGACAAGTTTTTAAAAAAGATGTTTTTAAAAAATATATATTTTTCCCCAACTGTAACGGAAATTAAGAAGAAATCCTGCGGCAATTATTCACAAATAATTGACTGATTTTTTGGTATAGGTTTCACTTAAGGATAATTTCCCTTTTTTTAATTACAGGGTGTTACATTTTAAAAAACCTCTTTTTATACCATCTGAACCGTTTATGCTAGAGTAAAAAGACTTTCAGCGATTACCCATGTACTGGTGCTATTTACAAATTTGTATAATGCACCCCCATTTTTTCCCCGGAACCACCCCAAAAAAGAGAAGAATTAATAAATAAATTGATTTTCTTGGAATCCTTCACACACAATGCCCTTTATTAATATGCTTCATATATAATTTTGTGCAAGTTATTATTACTCATGCATGGACACTAAAAGCGATTTCCTAGTACAACCCCTGTAGCCAAAAACAATAAATAAAATGGGGGGTTGAATTTTTTTTTTTGTTTTTTGCTTTTTGATCCATGTGGGCATATGCTTCATCAATAGTGCTTTTCAAAAATATATATGGTTATTGCAACATCCCTGCGCAAACCACCCCTATCCTTGAAAATATACTGCAGAAACTACCCCTATACCTTATCCAGCATGTTTTTACGATTTTCTCATTACCTATTCATTTTTTTTAAACAAAACTTATACAAGGTTAAAGACCACTATTTACTCTAAAAATTAGCTCCTATTCATTTTTTTCGTTTAAGCAACCGTTACGGCACAGTGGCGCCGTAAACCTCATATATGCTTTGACGGGCTCCAGTTTTTGTTTTCTTTTTTCGTCATCTGTTCGTTTTATTGATAAAGTACTTATGCAAAATAAAACAACACAGTGTAACCTACAAATTATGACTTATGCACATTTTACATTCTTTGCTCCCCAAAGCCACAGTGGTGGCCCAAAATAAATTTTTGCATATTTTCGCCACCTACATGCATTTTATTGCATTAATGCTACCTTAACAGCACAATATTTACCCTTAGGTGGTCGCTACGCAGTGGCGGATCCAGGGAGGGGTGATGGGGGTGATCACCTCCCCCCCTCTCAAACCAAGTGATATTTTATATTCAAAGATTATAAAAATATTCATTTATTTTTATAGAAATTTAACCAATTGGCACCCCCTCTTAACGATTCTGGATCCGCCACTGTCGCTAAAGCATAAAAAGTCATTCTTATAAAAATAATATTAATATAATATAAGTATTTCTATAAAAATAAATGAATATTTTTATAATCTTCAAATATAATATCACTTGGTTTGAGAGGGGTGGGGGTGCCATCACCCCCATCACCCCTCCCTGGATCCGCCACTGCTTAGCGACCACTTAGGGGTGAATATTGTGCTATTAAGGTAGCATTAACGCAATAAAATGCGTGTAGGTAGCAAAATATGAAAAAATTTATTTTGGGCCACCACTGTAGCTTTGGGGAGCAAAGAATGTAAAATGTGCATAGATCATGATTTGTAGGTTACACTGTGTTGTTTTATTTTACATAAGTACTTTATCAATAAAACAAACAGATGACGAAAAAATAAACAAAAACTGGAGCCCGTCAAAGCATATATGAGGTTTACGCCGCCACTGTGCCGTAACGGTTGCTTAAACGAAAAAAATGAATAGGACCTAATTTTTAGAGTAGTGGTCTTTAACCTTGTATAAGTTTTGTTTAAAAAAAATTAATAGGTAATGAGAAAATCGTAAAAACATGCTGGATAAGGTATAGGGGTAGTTTCTGCAGTATATTTTCAAGGATAGGGGTGGTTTGCGCAGGGATGTTGCAATAACCATATATATTTTTGAAAAGCACTATTGATGAAGCATATGCCCACATGGATCAAAAAGCAAAAAACAAAAAAAAATTTCAACCCCCCATTTTATTTATTGTTTTTGGCTACAGGGGTTGTACTAGGAAATCGCTTTTAGTGTCCATGCATGGGTAATAATAACTTGCACAAAATGATATATGAAGCATAATAATGAAGGGCATTGTGTGTGAAGGATTCCAAGAAAATCACTTTATTTATTAATTCTTCTTTTTTTCTGGGTGGTTCCGGGGAAAAAATGGGGGTGCATTATACAAATTTGTAAATAACACCAGTACATGGGTAATCGCTGAAAGTCTTTTTACTCTAGCATAAACGGTTCAGATGGTATAAAAAGGGGTTTTTTAATATGTAACACCCTGTAATTAAAAAAAGGGCAATTACCCTTAAGTGAAACCTATACCAAAAAATCAATCATCTATTTGTGAATAATTTCCGCAGCATTTCTTTTTAATTTCCGTTACAGTAAGGGAAAAATATATTTTTTTTAAAAACATCTTTTTTAAAAACTTGTCAGCTTTGGGGCGCCACCCTTGCTAAACGGTGGATGATATAGAGATGCTGTCGGAAATAAATCGTAGAAAATATAGTCCTCTTCAAATTTCTATAGAAGAAATTTTTTGTAAAAGTACAGGAAGGGCTACGTTCTGCAAAAACCATAAATTACCCCCTTTAAAGGGGTGAAAAGGGGGGTTCCGGGGCGAAATTTTTTCAGAAAAAGTTAGTCTTATAATAAGCACCCCTTGATATGCCAGAAAAAAAATAAAACCGGACTTGTGTCCATTTTGCAAGGTTCAACCTCGGTTTCCTACACTACAAAGTCTATGAAACAGTACTAGAAAAAAAGCTGAGAAACATTACAGAAACTACTTTAAATGAAGCACAGAGTGGCTTTAGAAAGGGACGAGGAGTGCATGACCATATTTTCACGGTAAAACAAATAATTGAAAAAACGTTACTGTCTAAAAAGAAAGCATATATGGCCTTCATAGACCTGGAAAAGGCATTCGACAGGATGAAACGACAAACTGTGTGGGACAGCTTGATAAGAAGAGGGGTTGACGATAAACTAGTTGAAATCATCAAAAGTCTTTATAAGAGAAATAGGAACTACATAATACATAAAAACATGAAATCAACAGAATTCGAAACA
The DNA here is from genome assembly GCF_917563875.1 of Diabrotica virgifera virgifera. Taxonomy (NCBI): domain Eukaryota; kingdom Metazoa; phylum Arthropoda; class Insecta; order Coleoptera; family Chrysomelidae; genus Diabrotica; species Diabrotica virgifera. The sequence goes on along the minus strand of NC_065451.1, from coordinate 88,257,356 downwards.
ACTGAAGGACTAAGGCAAGGAGGTGTCATGAGCCCAACCCTCTTCAACATCTTTATGGACGAAATCATGATAGAGTGCACACCACAACTAAAGAAATTGCATGTAGGGTACAGGAATCTCCATAGCGTAACCATTTCGGAATGTGCATTCGCAGATGATGTAGTAGTTATCTCAGAAAAAGAAGAAGACCTGCAAAATAACCTGCAAGCATGGAATCACGCATTATGTAAACAGGGTATGAAGATAAATACACATAAGACGAAGACCATGGTAATATCGCAAGAACCAGTCGTAATAAATATGCAAATTAATGAGGAGGCAATAGAACAAGTAAACCATTTCCAATACTTGGGCGTTACAATCGAAAATAATGGAAGGCAGGACAAAGATGTTGAAGAGAGGATAAGTAAAACATCAAAACTATTTCATGCAATAAAAAATAGCTTCTTAAACAAAAAGGAAATCACAAGAAAAACCAAACTAACTGTATTCAACACCATATATAGACTAGTGCTCACATACGGCTGTGAATCATGGATACTAACTAGAAAACTAAAAAGCAAGATACAAGCCCTAGAAATGAAATATTTACGAAGAGTTAGAGGAGTGACAATGAGAGACAGAATAAGAAGCACAGATATACGCACAGATCTTAAGACGAAATCTGTACTTGAGTATATTGAAGAAAAACAACTAAGTTGGTGGGGACACATGAAAAGAATGAAAGACAACATACCGGTGAAGAAAATATGGGAAGCCAGGATACAAAAGAAAAGAAGTAGAGGAAGACCTAGAGAAGATTGGGATACAGTAGTCGCTAAAATCATCCAAAGGAAGGGGAAAACAATAGCAGAAGCAAGCCGATTAGCATACAATAAGAAACAATGGTCAACATTTGTACACACGTGAAAGGATGTGCCAGTCCCGACACTGAAAAGTAAAAGGGACTCAAAAGACTATATATATATATATATATATATATATATATATATATATATATATATATATATATTTATATATCTAATCCCCCATTAAAATTATTAATAGATACTGGTAGTACTAAGTCAATTTTAAAACCAAGTATTGCTGAACAATTTTATTCAGATTGTATATTTCATTCCAACGTTTCAATTTCCATGTCTCTCGGTACGAAAAATATCAAATACCAAGCTGCGATACCAGCGTTCCAAGAATTTAACCGCGACAATATCTTAAATTTCATATTATATGACTTTCACGAATTTTTCGATGGTGTTGTCGGTATCAATGACCTATTATCAATGAGGTTTAATATTGACCTTAATAATAAATGTATTGTTAGCACTAACGCAATAATCCCTATTAAATTTAGAAAGCCATCAGGCATAAAGTTTGAAATATCTGTTGGTCCTTATGAAAAGATTTTAAAGGAAGTCCCTGTGACCGTAGCAAACGGTGAAATATTAATTGATAAGATAATTTTAGGTGATATGTATGTACCAGAAATGCTAACTGTAGCAAATAATGGTTTAGCTTTAGTAGAATTTGTCAATGAAACAAATAAAAATGTATCTGTAACTTTATTAAAACCCCTATACGCTTATCCATATAATTCTAATGTTTATCAATGTTATAAATTTGAATTTTCTAATAGACAAATAAACATAAAATAGATAAAATGCAAATACAAAATCTTAGAACGGATCATATGAACGAGGAAGAAAAATCCGAAATTATTAAATTATGCTCGCAGTATAAAGATATATTTTTGAAACCCGGTGACCCACTTACATTTACGTCAAAAGTCAAACATGTTATTAAAACAACCGACGAGGAACCTGTACATGTAAAGTCGTACAGATATCCTTATGTCTACAAGGAAAAAATTAAAAAGCAAATTGACAAAATGTTAGACGACGGAATTATTAGGCCCAGCAGCAGTCCCTGGGGATCACCACTTTGTATCGTAAAGAAGAAACTCGATTCTTATAATCAACAAAAATTTCGCTGTGTTATAGATTATAGAAATCTTAACGATAAAACCATTAGTGATCGATATCCGATACCGAATATTACCGAAATATTGGACAAATTAGGACGAGCACAATATTTTACTACTCTTGATTTAGCTAGCGGTTTTCATCAAATCGAGATGAGGCCCTGCTCCATAGAAAAAACAGCATTCAGTGTTAATAATGGACACTACGAATTTTTAAGAACGCCTTTTGGCTTAAAAATGCACCATCCACCTTCCAAAGCGTAATGGATGAAATATTAAAGGATTTACAAAATAAAATCTGTATGATGGACGATATAATTATTTTTAGCACAAGCCTCCAAGAGCACATTCAAAATTTAAAATTAGTGTTTGCAAAACTAAAAGATGCACAATTAAAAATACAAATTGATAAATGCGAATTCCTTAGAAAGGAAGTTGAATTTTTAGGGCATATAGTGACCCCCGACGGAGTTAAGCCTAATCCAAAAAAGATTAAAGCTATTAAGAATTTTCCTATCCCTCGTACGCAGAAAGAAATAAAGTCATTTTTAGGTTTGTTAGGATACTATAGAAAATTTATTAAAAACTTTGCAGCTATAACTAAACCTATGACCATGTGTTTAAAAAAGGATCAGAAAGTTATCCACAATAAAGAATTCTTAGACTGTTTTAATATTTGTAAAAATCTTTTAACTTCAGAACCTATTTTAGCTTATCCTGACTTAAATAAAACTTTTCAGTTAATAACAGATGCCTCTAATTTCGCAATAGGCTCTGTTCTAATGCAAGATAACCATCCTATATGTTACGCCTCACGTACTTTGAATTCAGCAGAATTTAATTATTCAACCATAGAAAAAGAGTTATTAGCGATTGTATATTGTTGCAAATATTTTGGACCTTATCTCTTCGGTCGCAGATTCCAAATTTTAACTGATCATAAACCCCTTCAGTGGTTGTTCTCACTTAAAGAGCCAAACTCTCGCTTAGTAAGGTGGAGACTTAAGCTCGAAGAATTTGATTATAATATCCAATATTTAAAAGAAAAAATAATAAAGTAGCCGACGCACTTTCTAGAATTAAAATAGATTCCGACTTGAATGCTATCGAGATGGAATCGATGGATGTTAATTTAGGCGACATAAATGAAATAATAGATAATGAACTACGCAACTTAGACGATTTACCGCAACTTTCAGAAGGAGACCTTAACTCCTTACTAAATGATGGATCAACAAATAACATAAATATTATTTCGGACGTACAAGTTCGAACCAATTTCGAAAATCCAGAAACAGAAGACTCAGACTTAGAAACTTGTCATACTTCTTTAGAAAATCCCATTCTAGGTATACCCATAACTGATAGAGCCTTAAATACTTATAAAAATCAAATTATATTAACGGTGGAGAAATAAATAAAATAAGATGCAAAAACGAAAAAATATTTGATAATAATAGATTTTATGTTACTTTACCCCAAAGAAATATTGAAGAAAGTATTTTTAAATTTGTAAAAGAATATACAGACCCCAAAAAGATTTACGCATTGTATTTTAGAGAAAATATTTTACCAGAAACATTTGTAGTAATAGTTCAGAATTATTTTAAAAATTCTGCTTTTAAATTTGTTCATTCCACAAAATTTTTAACCGACATTAACCAAAAAAAATGGTTTTATTTTAACCCAAAATAAAACCAAAAATATCTTTTCAAGAAAATGAAAATCCGGACAACGTGTTTGCTCCTGATATTCCTGGCACTTCAACATAGATGTGAAGGAGAAGATGTAAAAATTACTCCTATATCGAACCCTTTGTTACCCATAGTATTAGGACCCTGTAAACTTATTTACACTAAGCATACTTTTATACACTATCTAGATTTAAGAGAAGTAACTAAACAGATAACTAGTTTAACTAAACATTTTTATAGCCTTAAGAATAGTCTAATAGTAAGTAATGCTTCTAACTCTATATCTTTTCATAACTTAGCTGAACAAATGACAAAAAGAACCGAATTCTTAATAAAAATTCTTGAAAGAAAATTTGAAAATTTAAATCCACATATTCGCTCTAAAAGAGGTTTAATAGATGGAATAGGCAAAATTAATAAATGGGCTTTTGGAACTTTAGATGCCGACGATGGAGAATAAAGCAATCAATATTTTACAATTAAATCAGAAAAATGTAATTCATGAACTTAACCTTCAGTCAACTTTGTACAAAAAGCTTGTTAATCATTATAATCAGTCATTATCAACTTTGTGGCAAAATCAACAAAAATTTCAAGACAATATTGAAAAATTTAAATATTCATTAGGAACCAAAATAATCACTTTGGATAATTACATAACTTATCAAAGTATCCTTTACCAAATTAATCTCGACTGCCAAAATTTAATAACATTTATTGACAATATTGAAAATTCGATCGTTTTCTCTAAATTAAATACTCTTCACAATTCAATAATATCTACCCAAGAAATCTCAGAAATCATGTCATATTTATCGCATATATACAAAGAAGAACAAATCGCAAAATTTAACAATGTGCTAACATACTATCTGTTTCTCAGTACCCAAGTAACCTTTTATGAACCCAAGCTGATATTCGCTATCCATGTTCCTATATTCAAATCAGATAATTACGACTTTTTCCATGTTTACCCCGTAATACAAAACCATCAAACGTATATTCCTTTATATCCCTACTTGGCAAAAGGAGAAAAATCACTATCGATAAAAGAAGAATGCCCCATCCTCGAAACCAGATACTACTGTGAAGAGGACTACACCCAAATAGATACCTGCACCTATAAATTAATTGATGGACGTAATCCAGAGAAATGCTACGTCACTGAAATAAATCTACAAGAACCCATTATTGAACACGTTATGGATAACCAAATCTTGATAATTCCTTCCAGTACTGTCAAATTCATCTCAAAATGTGTGTCCAATTCGTTTTTGGAAATAAAAGAACATTCGTTAATAGAAATTCTTACCAAGAAAGACGCTTTCTCTGTAACAGCTATAGTTAATTTAAAGAAAACAAACAAATAAAAGTCAGACCATAGAGATTTGAGACTTCTCTGGGGTGGGTTAGAAAACATAAGAAGGAATCATTTTAGTCTGGCCTAAAATGATTTATTCAAAGTAGATTTTAGGAATATCTAATTACAGGGATGATAATATGTGAGAATTATAAATTAAATAGTAAATACATATAACTTTATTACCAAAACAAATATTATTTATTATAAACATCAATATAATAAGTATATCGTTACAATATTTGAAATGAAAGAGAAAAACACTTGCTAAAAAGTCACCTCGAAGAGGTTTCAACTAAAGTACTTAAATTCCCTGAGAGCTCTTTTCATTATTTTAAAATAAAACTGTTGAATAATAATTTTATTATGACTTTAATGAAGTAATAAAATATTATCTATCTTAGGAACAGATTGACTAGTGAGATGTTGAAGTGTCTCTCAAATAAAAAAAAACAAAAGAATAGTCTTTTCTACGCGAAAGTAGTGATGTAAATAATTTCTCTAACCTTTAGTTCCAAAACTTGAACGTCTTCACACCATCAACATTCTTACAAACAACCAATAGAAAAAGTTGCATCCAACAACCTCATTACTGCATTTCGGCAAACATCAAATCGGAATAAATATCCGACTTCAGCGGACAAAGGTCTTCAACTAATATTTAAAATACAAAATACAAGCCTCTATACAAAATTCTGGAAAATCTATGCGGTGGAAACACGTGGTTTTTTTCTTCGTACAAAAAATGTATGGCTAACGAAGGCTTTCACAGAAACTAGATTCTATAATCTCCAACAAGGAATCGGAAAACTAAGTCCATACGATGTTCCACAAACTGATGTAATCTTTAGAATAATCCAAAATATAATTTGTGATAATATATGCACATTTTGATCGAAGTCTGATCGGTTTACTTAAAAAACCATGCTTTTTCTTCAAGCTATCAACGAAGACCAGCCTCAAATTAATTATCTATTTCGCACCTGACAGAAACCTTGAACTTAGCCCAATCAAAATAAAATGTAGTATTTACCATTTCCGTTACTATTTAAATGTTAAATAAGGCCTAATAGCTATACAACTTGTTATACATCCTATCAAAATTTGATATTCATTATGAATTATACAAGAACTTTGAGAAAAAGACCTTTCAACCGTAACAACTCCCCCAAAAACCGTGTAAAAAAACTCGAAAGGGTTTTTTTTCTCTTTCCTACCAACCAAAATAACGAAAAAAAAATTCACTCATTGATGTAGACAATAATGAACCACATATTTATTAATGAGATCTCTTCCTTTCGTAAGAAATCGTGACAAGCAACAAAAACAAATATATATATATATATATATATATATATATATATATATATATATATATATATATATATATATACGATTATATTTCAACTAAAGGTTCTATATTGCCAACTACCAAAATTTAGGCCAACCAATCAAAAGAATTGAGCTCTGTTGCAGATACTCGTACATTTCTCCTAACACACACCTTTTATTCGGGCCCGCAATACAGATTCATCTACAATCATTCGCTCATCCATACAGCATCGTGCTTCAGATCACTTTCAAATCTGATTACCTGATCTAAACAAAAAAGTAAGGCATACGATACGAAAATTTAGTAATATCCCTAACTACGAAATCCGTAACCTTTGAAGATCAGAACTATCCTGAAGAGCTATCAGGATCATCCATCGATGGATAGTTTTGAGAGCGGCCTCGCAGGATGTAAATTGCGCCGTGGCTCTGAACTCAAACCTCACACTATACACTATTCATATGAAAGAAAATCCGACAACACTCCAGCATGAACTTCGCAAACAAAAGAAAAATCATTCACTTTGTACTCAAAACAAAATCCACTTACAAATCTAGAATTTAGGACAAATCCAAGTACTCCCAACTAAACCCTTGTAAATTATAGAATTTATCAATCTAAAATTTTTGACTCTACTAATTTAAAATTGAATGGTACTCCGACTAAAGTACTATGAATAATCTTACGAATCTGCAGAAGATACCATGTTAGCAAGATAGCAGTAGTACTGATCAGCATAGTCGATAGCGACCCGTAGGAATATCTATCTACCCAACCAAATACCCTCCACGTCGAACTCTGAAAACTTCCTTGTCATTGAAGACACAGTTTCGTAACACATTCATACCACTAAAGATAAATTCTAACAAAAAAAACCAATCAAAATTAAAAGAAAAATATATATACATATATTAGGACAACCCCTAAGTTGTCCTTCTCACCATAATATATCCTTCTCACCGAAATTCCTACAAAACCATTTATAACAGCGGTGAACTTACAAAAATATATATGTAAACGTACATAATATATCAGGTCACTACAACCAAGATATCTACATACATAACTAAATTTGGGGTTATGAAATGTTTACCATAACACGTTGTATCTTTGACTGACTTAAACTTATCAGAAGTTAAAACACAACATAAGGTATTGTGTACTGAGAGCTAACAATTAAAAGTACAATAGAATAGGTCAAATAAGGTGACCACTACCATACACCTATAAAATGCTTAAGGAAGTTTCACTTAACAACTGGATCATAGCTAAAGACACGAAAGTCTTGAATTAGGAAGCCAGAAAGCAGAAGTTTCCATGAAAATCTTACAGATTTACAGACAACAATTTCATATACACCAACTTAATATTCTATTTACCTACCAAAGTAAATCAGAATTATGAATATAATTCCTTCGCACCAACTAACTAAATGGGATACATAAAATCAACCATTTATCGTTTGAAAAAAACTAACATTATAGAATTATGACTAAGCTCAACAGCTTTACCAAACTATACTGTTTTGAACTCCACAACAACAAAATGACTTCGGTATTCTCTTAACAAATGGAAGTTGTAAAAAAAGTTAGTAATTAAAAGAGCAACAAAAACCAGAATAGAAAGAGAACTGAGAAATTACGGACAACTAAGTTCTAAGCTTGTCATAATACTTATCTTTAACTACTTATTTCAATAGAAACTACATCAACACATACTAAACTTTCCTTGTATCCGGTTTGTATTAGTAATTAACAAAGTGAAATATATATATTCAACAAAGACAAAAACAAAATAACCACTCAAAAATAAAGGTTCACAAATTCAACCTAAATGGAAAAATTTGTACCATTTACAAGACAATAACTCTATTACTAAACAGAGGAGTCAGAAGACTCATCATATTTATCATCATTGTTATCACCATCATGCACAGAACTATCAGAGTCATCAAAACCCGTAGTATCTGGGCCCAAAGTAGAAATATGCCATCTACCCAGACGTGCTCCATCTCGCGATTTAAGCTCATATACTAATGGACTAATAACCCGAGTTATTACACAAGGAACATACTTTGGCAACAATTTAGCTGCAGTATAATTACTTTTGTCGGACTTTTGGAAATTCTTCTTCCAAACAGCATCTCCAACATGAAACTGAATATTCCTTTTTCGCAAATCATAACGAGCTTTAGACTTTACATACGAGTTCTTGATACGTTTTCTGACATCTTCAAAAATCCTTGGCATGACTTGAGTATCATCCAAACGATGAATCTTATTTCCAACTGACCATAGATTATTAGCGTTTTTATGAATTTTACCATAAAAGTCTCCACTAATTGGAACTTGACGAGCAAAAACTAAAAATGATGGTGTCTGTCCGGTTATTTCATGTTTGGATAGGCGAATAGCTTGACCTATCTGATGTATGTTTTCATCCCAAGTACGATGATTTTCGTGACAATACGAACGTATAGCAGTAACGATGGACTTGTTTACAGGTTCTGTGTGATTAACTTGGGGATGGAAATTCGCATTATAAAAAATTTTCTGAACAGAATACTTAGACATAAGATTCTTAAACATGGTAGAGGTAAATTGCTTACCATTATCACAACACACAATTTGTGGAGCTCCAAAAATAAGAAAAACATGATTCTCTAAAAATCTACATACAGCTCTTGAAGTAGCTTTCGACAAAGGCTGAACTAATGAAAATTTCGTGAACCAATCCACAATAACAAACACGAATGAGTTACCATTTTTAGAACGAGGATAAGGACCTAACAGATCACATGACACCATCTGAAATGGATGATTAATATTTCTATACGAACCCATCAAACCAGCTTGAGGGAGATTTGAAGGTTTACAAGCAGCACATACTTGACATTTACGAACCTAATTGTGAATAGTTTTTCGCATCTTAGGCCAATAATACAACTCTGATACACGAGCTAAAGTTTTATATACGCCAAGATGACTTGCAGTAGGATCATCATGAAATTGAGAAATGACTTCAGAACGATGGGCATTTGGTACAACTATTTTCCAGTTGGAATGAGAAGAAAGAAGATCAAAGCGATTAAAAAGATGTTTGTACAGAAGGCCATTTTCAACCTTATAAGTAGGGTATTTATCTGGATCCTCTATAACATTACTGATCATCTGACGGTACCATTTGTCAATTTTCAATTGTGACAAATCCAATAGATTGACATCATGAACTCTAGACAATGCATCAGCTACAACAGTACCAGAAGCTTTACGATGAACAACTTCAAAATCAAAAGCGGACAGACGAATAATCCAACGAGCTAACCTAGAAGAAGGAGTCTTCAAATTTTTAAGCCAAACTAGTGCTGAGTGATCGGTCACAGCATAGAAAAAATGACCATCCAAATAGTACCTAAAGTGTTCTACTCCATGCAAAATAGCTAATAATTCTTTTTCAGTGGTTGAAAATTTTTGTTCATTTCTGTTGAACTTTTTACTCATATAAGCAATAGGGTGTTCCAAACCATCCTCAATCTGGAACAATACACATCCCGTTCCTACATTACTAGCATCACACATGAGATAGAAAGTTTTAGTAAAATCAGGACTACTTAGCACAGGGGCAGTAGTTAAAGCTACTTTAATTTGCTCGAAGGACATTTGAGCGTCTGCATTCCAAACAATATTCTGACCTTTTTTCCTATCACGCAACAGATTAGAAATAGGGGTTGCTAAAGTTGCATAATTAACTAAAAAACGACGATAATAATTAGTCATTCCTAAGAAACGTCTCACTTGAGTAGTAGTCCTGGGAACAGGGAAATCACATATCGTAGAAACCTTATCTGGATCAGTTCTGAGTCCAAACTGATCTACAACATATCCTAAATATTTTAAAGAAGGACGACAAAACTTACACTTTAATAGATTAACTGTCAAGTTCGCTTCTTTCAATCTTTCAAAAACTTTCTTTAAGATTTCAAGATGAGTCTCAAAAGTGGGCGTAACGATCACAATATCATCCAGATACCAAAAAACATATTCATCAAATGCGGGACCTAGTACTAAGTCCATCAAACGACACATGGTTTGGGATGCGGACACAAGACCAAAGGGCATAACACGAAATTGGTACAGTCCTTTACCATGAACAGCAAAAGCTGTCTTAGCTTTTGAACTTTCTTCCAATGGAATTTGAAAAAAAGCATTTTTCAAGTCAATAGACGAAATATAACGAGCATCACGAAGTTTAGACAGAATAGTGTCAATCAAAGGTAGTGGGAAGGCATCTTTGTTAACAGTAACTGAATTTAGTTTTCTACCATCAAAACAAATACGGTATGTATCATCAGATTTTTTAACAAGCCAAATAGGAGAAGCGTATGATGATTTACTCTCTTCAATAATTCCCAACTTCAACATATGATCGAGTTCTTTCAATAGATGTTCTTGCATAGCATGAGATAAAGGATATTGTCTCTGCTTAAAAGGAGGGGAATCACCAGTATCAATATAGTGTTCCAAAAGTGAAGTTCTCCCTAATCGATCATCAGAACCAATTTCCTTAAACAAATTTACAATTTGATCAAGTTGTTCCTTTTGACTCTTATTCAAGCAACCGAAATCTTGAATAGTGTTCACAATACATAAAGATAGTGATGACATTTTATAATTCTTCCTTGAGAAATCTATACTAACCTTAAATTGATTTAAAAAGTCCATTCCTAAAATTAAATCATGCTTGGACAGAGGAAATCATAAAAATTTTTACAATTTTACTTTTACCGGAAAAAGTTACTAAAATGTCTACACAACCTAAGACTTCTTGAATCTGTCCATCAGCAGTAGAAACAGATAGATCTTTTACAGGGCTAAAAGTCAAACTAGAATCCTGAACTAAATTAATAAACTTAAACCGAAAATACAGGGCTAAAAGTCAAACTAGAATCCTGAACTAAATTAATAAACTTAAACACCGAAACCAATAGAATCTATGTTTGGTTGATATGAAAAGATACCATACTTCACAAAATTCTTCACAATTTTCAACCAATTTTTCCATTCACAAGAAGACCTACTAATACTTTCGACTAAATTTCCTGTCCTAACATAATCTGAACTATCATTAATAACACTATTTAAGCTATTCATAACAGGACACTGACTAGATGAACCTAACTTACTCTTAACTCTGGAAAATCCTATTGATGAGATGGGCCTGGATTTCCTTTGGATTTTTGATTGTTCCTTCGTTGTTTTCCTTTTTCTTGTTTTGGTGTGGTAACTTCGATTCCTGTTGTTTCCTGAGGAGAACTGCCGGAACTCACAATTTCCTCCTTTTTGAAGTTTTTTGAACAGTTCACACAACGAGAACGAATGACACCAGAAAGACCACATCCATAACAAAACATCCGTCTAGGAGCCGAACAACCAGAAGCCATATGACCACTTCCTTTACAATTCGAACAAACAATGTCTGAACTAAGAGCAGAAACATTCATAAAGTTCTTTGAAGTTTGATTGCGAGAGGTAGAAGCAGCATAACGAGAGAACTGAGAATTTCCTCTTTGAATAGGATCGGTAGGAACAGTCGATGAAGCTTTCATCCAAACTTGAGCTTCCTCCAAACGCCTACATTTATCAGTTAACTCACTAACAGTATTAATATCCAGTAGTCACAACGATTGGATATATTCTGGCAGCAAATTCTTACGAATAAATCTAACAATCTGATTTTCCTCTAAAGGTGTCTCCATAGGACATAAATTTTGAACAGCATTAATGAAAATGGTGACTGGTTCATTTACCTTTTGTCTTCGGTTCTTAATTTCAACCAAAATGTGATCCTGGTAGTCATAAGGCAGATAATTTGACTTAAGATTTCGAACAAAATCTGACCAAGACTGAAATAAAGACTTATTATTCTTGTACCATACAAAATTTGAGCCAACAAATAAATCACCAGCAGACAAGAAAAGTTGTGTCTCACTTATATCCCTTGATGCACAAAGACATTCCAGGCGTTCCAAGAAGTCAATCACAGATTCACTCTTCTCATCCCCTGAAAAAGACAGTCCCAACTTATGCACAGGAAAAGATTTTTGACTGGTAAGATTCTGACTAACTCTAGGAATAGGAGAAGACTGAGCCAAAGGTACCTCACTATCAGTTTTTTCAACCAAAACACCTTCTAAACTAAAAACTTCATTTAACCATTTAGATTTCTTCATTTCTTCTTCTTCACACTGACAAATTAACCTTAAAATACGACCTGTTACATGTGAAATCCTAGATAAGAGTTTTGCATAACTATTGGAGCTAGTATTTCCAGAAAAATCATCAATATTTTCTTTTAAATCTAGACGAGTGGACTGAATAGCGGCTTCCTCTTGCTTAAAGTCCATCATAACAGTTGTATCTAAGACACTCCTATTAGTAACTTCTTGATGTATTACTCCCCCCAAAGTTGACATTTTTAACTCAACAGTAGATGGTATCTCAAGTCCTCTAACTTTTAACTCATAATCTAACTCTTCAGGAAACAAATGTTCAACTTTAAATCTGGATGGAGCCATACTATCAATAAACCTTATTTCAGATACTAGTATTAACACTCAGAAAATAACACAGATCAACAAAAATCCGTTGGTTCAAAAGAAGTATCTACAATTCACCTATTCTTTACTATACTTACTTAAAATTCCAACATTACATCATAAAAGTAAAAGCATCTTCATTAAAAACTCGACAAAAAAAAATTTAATATACTTCCATTGTTCAAAACTATTTAACTCTCACATATACTTGCAAAATCAATACCTAACCAAATAGATAGTTCAAAACTGTCCAAAACAAAAAAATAAAAAACAACAATCAACCTTAATTCCTAAAATGAACTCCCTATGTATTCTCAAACAAAAATGTTACTAAACTATATCAGGTTTTATTATCCAATATAAAAAAATAGCAGAGACTAAACCTATGATCAATTTATAATCATATACGAGACAATCTGTATAAGAAAAATTAGCAAAATAAGAAAATTATTTTAAGTTAGTTCAATGATCGAAAATAATAATACTTATATAAGAAAAATTAGCAAAATGAGAAATTATTTTAAGTTAGTTTAATGATCAAAACCAATAATACTAATTAGTAAGGACAATCTGTATAAAAGAACCAACCATTAGAAACAACATTAATTTACTTCAATAAACCAGTCAATTAACATTAATCAATTAACTAGTAAATAACATCAATTAGTGTACACATAAATATTTAGCAAACACCGAAGAAAACCAAAACAGGCTAGCACTAAAAATCATACAGCACAAAAAATAAAAAGAACAACAAAAGAAATGTCTGACCGGCAAAAAGGTACAAAATCGGGCCCCAAGTTGAAAGGCGACAAAATGATTTGTTACCAAGAAAGACCCTTTCTCTGTAACAGCTATAGTTAATTTAAAGAAAACAAACAAATAAAAGACAGACCATAGAAATTTGAGACTTCTCTGGGGTGGGTTAGAAAACATAAGAAGGAATCATTTTAGTCTGGCCTAAAATGATTTATTCAAAGTAGATTTTAGGAATATCTAATTACAGGGCGCCAGCAAAAATATGTGAGAATTATAAATTAAATAGTAAATACATATAACTTTATTACCAAAACAAATATTATTTATTATAAACATCAATATAATAAGTATATCGTTACAATGTTTGAAATGAAAGAGAAAAACACTTGCTAAAAAGTCACCTCGAAGAGGTTTCAACTAAAGTACTTAAATTCCCTAAGAGCTCTTTACATTATTTTAAAATAAAACTGTTGAATAATAATTTTATTATGACTTTAATGAAGTAATAAAATATTATCTATCTTAGGAACAGATTGACTAGTGAGATGTTGAAGTGTCTCTCAAATAAAAAAAAAACAATAGAATAGTCTTTTCTACGCGAAAGTAGTGATGTAAATAATTTCACTAACCTTTAGTTCCAAAACTTGAACGTCTTCACACCATCAACATTCTTACAAACAACCAATAGAAAAAGTTGCATCCAACAACCTCATTACTGCATTTCGGCAAACATCAAATCGGAATAAATATCCGACTTCAGCGGACAAAGGTCTCCAACTAATATTTAAAAAACTCTAACAAGAAGTAAAACCACTTCTATGTAAATTGGTATATTTATTAAAACTTAAAAATCCCAATGGATTGAATAAAAATGTCCAATTCAGAACGTTTTCAGACCTATCGGTCCATCATCAGTGAATCTACAATAAAATAAGTAATCCCACTATTAGAATTGAAAGATGGTTGAAATTTTTAAAAGCTAAAAATGTGGTTAGATTACTTACGTGCATACTTGCTAAATAGCCCCAGAACCAAACAATGGTTGAATTTAAAATTCAATTTACATTATTTAAAAATAATATTAAACAGGCTAAACGCCGATGTTACAGGATATTGCCTATGGGAACATGGTGAAACCCTACCAAAACCTCAATCAACCATCTTAGGCCAACTTTGACTATAAAGTGACACTAATGACTAAGGAACTGTTTGAAGTGACATTGACAGTAGAGAAAAAGGTAGTCGATTTTCAATGTTAATTAACCAAAAGGTCATGACCCACAACAAATGATAAAGATTTTAATATCTGAAAAATGTCTAACATTTTAAATCTATTGGTTATTGAAAAGAAATTGTGATATACAAAATTAATTTAGAATATAAGATTATTTATATTGACTGTATACCATAACATTAGATTGATCAAATTGATAGAAAGAAAGTAAGCTGCTGTCAATAAAGATAAAAAGATAAAAATAGATGAAGGTGAGAAAAGAGAAAAATCAATATTAGTTGGAAAGTTATTGTACAAAATGAATAAATTGGTAGGCAATTTAATCTAGTCTATATTGTATTGGTGGTTGTATATGTAAAAGGAAAATATTGTTATTTAAAAATGCAAGTTTTTGTAAATAATGGATTTGAGTTAGGATACAGTCAAATAATTAAAAGTGTGTAATATGTGAATGAAAAAGAATTGTAATTATTATGAGATGGTTTATTTTTTTTATTTTATTTCAAAAGTTTTGAGAGAATTCTTGTGACAAAGTGTTGGTATGGGAAATTAGAGATAAAGTAATGTATGATTATAGCTGTTAAGTCCAGTTGATACAAAAATGAAATTAAAATGAAAATAGTATTGAAAGTGTACTGAATAAAATAAAACCAAAGTAAGAAAAAGAATATAGATATAATTTAATTGTAATGATAATGGATCTGAATGTGAGAACTGAAATCAAGTGAATGGATGTTAGTTGGAGAGGTAAAAGTTTTCTTGGAAAAGGTCAAAGACAAAAAGCAGAGGGCTGTGGTGTAAGGTATAAAGACAAGAATTTTAAGGGAAAGAGAGGGATAAAGAAAAGATGAGGTGTGGAATTAAACTGAACGAAGTAATGAAATGAAAAAGAAGTAAAAAGATAGTAGGGTGAATTAATGAGGTGATGGTTAATAGGGTTCAATAGTTAATAATGTTATTCGGGTAAAGGAGTTTGGAAGCAGTGAAGGAAAGAGGAAATTTTGAAAAAGAAGAAAGAGTAAGTTGAAAGAGAAAGAATAGGATAAAAGAGGAAGTTGAAAAAATAGGAATTATGAGAATAATTGGCGGTGAATGGGGACAAAGTTGCGGTTAAGGGATGTTTGTCTATTGACACAGTTGGGACTCTTCTTCATGTCCTTGCCAATCTCCAAATCTTCGTATAAGTCTAAACGGAGTGTATTGTTTTGTTGAATATTGTGTATCAACTGGACACCTTCAGGAATCTTAAGTTCATGTTTATTGACTTTTAAATGGTGTGAAAAGGCAGAAGTGGTATCTCTCTTGCTGTGTTCAGCAGATCGGGTAGAAAGGGATCTGTAAGTTCTGCCGATGTAGGTGGCATCACAATCTGAACAAGAGAGTCTGTATACCCCACTCCGGTTCATATAATGGATAGGATCTTTGGTATTAGTTAAACTTTTGCTGAGAGTGTTATTAACTTTGAAAGATATTTTTATGTTGTCACAAGAATTTGAAATGATATGTTTGACTCTTTCAGATAATTTGGAGTTATTGAATGGTAAGGAGGCATAGATGGGAGTAGTTGTGGATGATGTAGAGAAAGCGGATTGTTGTAGTAATTTGAGTTCTCTTTTTTGTTGAAGTTTAGTGATAATGTCTGGGTCATAACCATTGTTGACTGCAATCTGTTTGATAATATTCAACTCTTTGTTGAATTCAGTTACGGATAAAGGAATAGAGTTTAATCTATGTATAAAACTGCGAAAAGCAGAGAGTTTATATGATAAAGGGTGATTAGAAGTAGAATGGATAACATGATCTGTCTGTGTTGGTTTACGGTAGATACCAAAGTTGAAGTGGTCATGTAGTCTGGTAATAGATAAATCCAGAAAGTTAATGGAGTTAGAAGATTCTAGTTCCATGGTAAAGGTGATATTAGGATGGATTTGATTTATTTTGTGAAGTAAGTTGTGAGCTGAATCAGAGTTACCAGAAATGAGGACTAAAATGTCATCAACATAACGGAACCAGTGTAAGATCTCTGGATTTTTTATGATATAGTTGGATTCTAAGTGATCCATAAAAACATCAGCTAAGAAAGGGGATAAGCAACTACCCATTGCTAAACCGTCAGGTTGTTGATAAAAGTTGTTATTAAAAACAAAGTAATCTTGAGATAGACAAATTTTGAGAATGTTTATAATAGACGAAGTGGTGGTGGAAGTGACAGAATTATTTAAGAGGAGTGAATTAACCAGACTAATCGATTCATTTTTTGGTACTGAAGTAAATAAATTGCTAACATCAAAAGAAAGCATAACAATATTTGGATTAAGATTGACAAGTTGAAGTTTTTCAACTAATTGGCGAGAATTCAAAACAGTAAACTGTGGGGTAAAGTTAATAAAGTTTTTAATGGTGTTAAGAATGAATTTAGATAAAATAGAAACTGGAGTGTTAATGAAGCTGACAACGGGACGAATAGGAATGTCAACTTTGTGTATCTTTGGTAAACCGTATAACCTGGGGGTGAGTGGATTTGATGGAATTTTAGTATATGGTGCTTCAAATTCAGAAAAGAATTCAGTAAATTGCTTTAAGTTGGTTTTCATCTTCGAAACAAAAGATTTAGAGGGATCAACAGGAAGCAAAGTAAAGTTATTGTTGTCTAGGAAAGAGGTGACTTTGTCAATGTATAATTGTTGGTCTAAAATAACAAGGCAGTTACCCTTATCTGCTTTGCTGAAGATGAGGTGGTGGTTTTGGATCTTATTTTTGATAGATTTGAGTGTGGAGAGAAGGGATTTAGACTTATTATATGAGAAATTGGGAAAAGAGAGAGATGAAGAAGTTTGTGTAGAAGTAGAAGGGGAACTGATGTTGGTAAGAGAGGAGTTATTGTTGGAAAGAAGTTTAGTTTTGAATTTGTTGATAGTTTGGATGCAAGAGTTTCTGATTGAAGTTTTTTGTGTGAGTGAAATGGAAAGATTCTGAATAACCATGTCGGTCTCTATGGAAAGACTCTCAAGATCTTTGATAGATAAATTGCTAGGAATGGAGTGTTTGAGGCCGAGGTTTAAGAGTTTTAATTCGTCATCAGAAAATTGGACATTTGAGAGATTTTTGATTCTTGGGTGGAATCGAAAATTGGAATAATTTTTATTACGAGAAGCTTTTTGTTGATCAAGTCTAATCTTATTGTTGATTAAGTGTTTTAATTTATTATTGACTCTATTAAATTTAACTGAATGTGAATGATCTACCTTATCCTGAACGTCTGACATAAAAGAATTAAGATTAATAAATTGTAAAGTTTCAAGTAGAGAATCATATGTTACCTTTAGCTTACATTCTATGTAGTTGAGTTTACTGTAATGTTTACAAATCTCTTTCTTCATGAGTTTAATCTGCATGGAGGTCCTGATGTTAGGATGTACATTATTGGATGTTCTAACTCTACAAAATGTTGGGAAGACTTTATGATGTAAACATCTTGAAATGAACCATATGTCCAGCTTTATGTTGCTCCGTTGTGTGGCTAATCGCAAGTATTGTAGCGCCAAGTTGACCATACTGTCATATATAAACTAAAAGGGAGGTTCCCTAGGTTGGCTGTATACCATATAGTTAAAAAACTCTAACAAGAAGTAAAACCACTTCTATGTAAATTGGTATATTTATTAAAACTTAAAAATCCCAATGGATTGAATAAAAATGTCCAATTCAGAACGTTTTCAGACCTATCGGTCCATCATCAGTGAATCTACAATAAAATAAGTAATCCCACTATTAGAATTGAAAGATGGTTGAAATTTTTAAAAGCTAAAAATGTGGTTAGATTACTTACGTGCATACTTGCTAAATAGCCCCAGAACCAAACAATGGTTGAATTTAAAATTCAATTTACATTATTTAAAAATAATATTAAACAGGCTAAACGCCGATGTTACAGGATATTGCCTATGGGAACATGGTGAAACCCTACCAAAACCTCAATCAACCATCTTAGGCCAACTTTGACTATAAAGTGACACTAATGACTAAGGAACTGTTTGAAGTGACATTGACAGTAGAGAAAAAGGTAGTCGATTTTCAATGTTAATTAACCAAAAGGTCATGACCCACAACAAATGATAAAGATTTTAATATCTGAAAAATGTCTAACATTTTAAATCTATTGGTTATTGAAAAGAAATTGTGATATACAAAATTAATTTAGAATATAAGATTATTTATATTGACTGTATACCATAACATTAGATTGATCAAATTGATAGAAAGAAAGTAAGCTGCTGTCAATAAAGATAAAAAGATAAAAATAGATGAAGGTGAGAAAAGAGAAAAATCAATATTAGTTGGAAAGTTATTGTACAAAATGAATAAATTGGTAGGCAATTTAATCTAGTCTATATTGTATTGGTGGTTGTATATGTAAAAGGAAAATATTGTTATTTAAAAATGCAAGTTTTTGTAAATAATGGATTTGAGTTAGGATACAGTCAAATAATTAAAAGTGTGTAATATGTGAATGAAAAAGAATTGTAATTATTATGAGATGGTTTATTTTTTTTATTTTATTTCAAAAGTTTTGAGAGAATTCTTGTGACAAAGTGTTGGTATGGGAAATTAGAGATAAAGTAATGTATGATTATAGCTGTTAAGTCCAGTTGATACAAAAATGAAATTAAAATGAAAATAGTATTGAAAGTGTACTGAATAAAATAAAACCAAAGTAAGAAAAAGAATATAGATATAATTTAATTGTAATGATAATGGATCTGAATGTGAGAACTGAAATCAAGTGAATGGATGTTAGTTGGAGAGGTAAAAGTTTTCTTGGAAAAGGTCAAAGACAAAAAGCAGAGGGCTGTGGTGTAAGGTATAAAGACAAGAATTTTAAGGGAAAGAGAGGGATAAAGAAAAGATGAGGTGTGGAATTAAACTGAACGAAGTAATGAAATGAAAAAGAAGTAAAAAGATAGTAGGGTGAATTAATGAGGTGATGGTTAATAGGGTTCAATAGTTAATAATGTTATTCGGGTAAAGGAGTTTGGAAGCAGTGAAGGAAAGAGGAAATTTTGAAAAAGAAGAAAGAGTAAGTTGAAAGAGAAAGAATAGGATAAAAGAGGAAGTTGAAAAAATAGGAATTATGAGAATAATTGGCGGTGAATGGGGACAAAGTTGCGGTTAAGGGATGTTTGTCTATTGACACAGTTGGGACTCTTCTTCATGTCCTTGCCAATCTCCAAATCTTCGTATAAGTCTAAACGGAGTGTATTGTTTTGTTGAATATTGTGTATCAACTGGACACCTTCAGGAATGTCCCTGTAAACATCGGCGTTTAGCCTGTTTAATATTATTTTTAAATAATGTAAATTGAATTTTAAATTCAACCATTGTTTGGTTCTGGGGCTATTTAGCAAGTATGCACGTAAGTAATCTAACCACATTTTTAGCTTTTAAAAATTTCAACCATCTTTCAATTCTAATAGTGGGATTACTTATTTTATTGTAGATTCACTGATGATGGACCGATAGGTCTGAAAACGTTCTGAATTGGACATTTTTATTCAATCCATTGGGATTTTTAAGTTTTAATAAATATACCAATTTACATAGAAGTGGTTTTACTTCTTGTTAGAGTTTTTTAACTATATGGTATACAGCCAACCTAGGGAACCTCCCTTTTAGTTTATATATGACAGTATGGTCAACTTGGCGCTACAATACTTGCGATTAGCCACACAACGGAGCAACATAAAGCTGGACATATGGTTCATTTCAAGATGTTTACATCATAAAGTCTTCCCAACATTTTGTAGAGTTAGAACATCCAATAATGTACATCCTAACATCAGGACCTCCATGCAGATTAAACTCATGAAGAAAGAGATTTGTAAACATTACAGTAAACTCAACTACATAGAATGTAAGCTAAAGGTAACATATGATTCTCTACTTGAAACTTTACAATTTATTAATCTTAATTCTTTTATGTCAGACGTTCAGGATAAGGTAGATCATTCACATTCAGTTAAATTTAATAGAGTCAATAATAAATTAAAACACTTAATCAACAATAAGATTAGACTTGATCAACAAAAAGCTTCTCGTAATAAAAATTATTCCAATTTTCGATTCCACCCAAGAATCAAAAATCTCTCAAATGTCCAATTTTCTGATGACGAATTAAAACTCTTAAACCTCGGCCTCAAACACTCCATTCCTAGCAATTTATCTATCAAAGATCTTGAGAGTCTTTCCATAGAGACCGACATGGTTATTCAGAATCTTTCCATTTCACTCACACAAAAAACTTCAATCAGAAACTCTTGCATCCAAACTATCAACAAATTCAAAACTAAACTTCTTTCCAACAATAACTCCTCTCTTACCAACATCAGTTCCCCTTCTACTTCTACACAAACTTCTTCATCTCTCTCTTTTCCCAATTTCTCATATAATAAGTCTAAATCCCTTCTCTCCACACTCAAATCTATCAAAAATAAGATCCAAAACCACCACCTCATCTTCAGCAAAGCAGATAAGGGTAACTGCCTTGTTATTTTAGACCAACAATTATACATTGACAAAGTCACCTCTTTCCTAGACAACAATAACTTTACTTTGCTTCCTGTTGATCCCTCTAAATCTTTTGTTTCGAAGATGAAAACCAACTTAAAGCAATTTACTGAATTCTTTTCTGAATTTGAAGCACCATATACTAAAATTCCATCAAATCCACTCACCCCCAGGTTATACGGTTTACCAAAGATACACAAAGTTGACATTCCTATTCGTCCCGTTGTCAGCTTCATTAACACTCCAGTTTCTATTTTATCTAAATTCATTCTTAACACCATTAAAAACTTTATTAACTTTACCCCACAGTTTACTGTTTTGAATTCTCGCCAATTAGTTGAAAAACTTCAACTTGTCAATCTTAATCCAAATATTGTTATGCTTTCTTTTGATGTTAGCAATTTATTTACTTCAGTACCAAAAAATGAATCGATTAGTCTGGTTAATTCACTCCTCTTAAATAATTCTGTCACTTCCACCACCACTTCGTCTATTATAAACATTCTCAAAATTTGTCTATCTCAAGATTACTTTGTTTTTAATAACAACTTTTATCAACAACCTGACGGTTTAGCAATGGGTAGTTGCTTATCCCCTTTCTTAGCTGATGTTTTTATGGATCACTTAGAATCCAACTATATCATAAAAAATCCAGAGATCTTACACTGGTTCCGTTATGTTGATGACATTTTAGTCCTCATTTCTGGTAACTCTGATTCAGCTCACAACTTACTTCACAAAATAAATCAAATCCATCCTAATATCACCTTTACCATGGAACTAGAATCTTCTAACTCCATTAACTTTCTGGATTTATCTATTACCAGACTACATGACCACTTCAACTTTGGTATCTACCGTAAACCAACACAGACAGATCATGTTATCCATTCTACTTCTAATCACCCTTTATCATATAAACTCTCTGCTTTTCGCAGTTTTATACATAGATTAAACTCTATTCCTTTATCCGTAACTGAATTCAACAAAGAGTTGAATATTATCAAACAGATTGCAGTCAACAATGGTTATGACCCAGACATTATCACTAAACTTCAACAAAAAAGAGAACTCAAATTACTACAACAATCCGCTTTCTCTACATCATCCACAACTACTCCCATCTATGCCTCCTTACCATTCAATAACTCCAAATTATCTGAAAGAGTCAAACATATCATTTCAAATTCTTGTGACAACATAAAAATATCTTTCAAAGTTAATAACACTCTCAGCAAAAGTTTAACTAATACCAAAGATCCTATCCATTATATGAACCGGAGTGGGGTATACAGACTCTCTTGTTCAGATTGTGATGCCACCTACATCGGCAGAACTTACAGATCCCTTTCTACCCGATCTGCTGAACACAGCAAGAGAGATACCACTTCTGCCTTTTCACACCATTTAAAAGTCAATAAACATGAACTTAAGATTCCTGAAGGTGTCCAGTTGATACACAATATTCAACAAAACAATACACTCCGTTTAGACTTATACGAAGATTTGGAGATTGGCAAGGACATGAAGAAGAGTCCCAACTGTGTCAATAGACAAACATCCCTTAACCGCAACTTTGTCCCCATTCACCGCCAATTATTCTCATAATTCCTATTTTTTCAACTTCCTCTTTTATCCTATTCTTTCTCTTTCAACTTACTCTTTCTTCTTTTTCAAAATTTCCTCTTTCCTTCACTGCTTCCAAACTCCTTTACCCGAATAACATTATTAACTATTGAACCCTATTAACCATCACCTCATTAATTCACCCTACTATCTTTTTACTTCTTTTTCATTTCATTACTTCGTTCAGTTTAATTCCACACCTCATCTTTTCTTTATCCCTCTCTTTCCCTTAAAATTCTTGTCTTTATACCTTACACCACAGCCCTCTGCTTTTTGTCTTTGACCTTTTCCAAGAAAACTTTTACCTCTCCAACTAACATCCATTCACTTGATTTCAGTTCTCACATTCAGATCCATTATCATTACAATTAAATTATATCTATATTCTTTTTCTTACTTTGGTTTTATTTTATTCAGTACACTTTCAATACTATTTTCATTTTAATTTCATTTTTGTATCAACTGGACTTAACAGCTATAATCATACATTACTTTATCTCTAATTTCCCATACCAACACTTTGTCACAAGAATTCTCTCAAAACTTTTGAAATAAAATAAAAAAAAATAAACCATCTCATAATAATTACAATTCTTTTTCATTCACATATTACACACTTTTAATTATTTGACTGTATCCTAACTCAAATCCATTATTTACAAAAACTTGCATTTTTAAATAACAATATTTTCCTTTTACATATACAACCACCAATACAATATAGACTAGATTAAATTGCCTACCAATTTATTCATTTTGTACAATAACTTTCCAACTAATATTGATTTTTCTCTTTTCTCACCTTCATCTATTTTTATCTTTTTATCTTTATTGACAGCAGCTTACTTTCTTTCTATCAATTTGATCAATCTAATGTTATGGTATACAGTCAATATAAATAATCTTATATTCTAAATTAATTTTGTATATCACAATTTCTTTTCAATAACCAATAGATTTAAAATGTTAGACATTTTTCAGATATTAAAATCTTTATCATTTGTTGTGGGTCATGACCTTTTGGTTAATTAACATTGAAAATCGACTACCTTTTTCTCTACTGTCAATGTCACTTCAAACAGTTCCTTAGTCATTAGTGTCACTTTATAGTCAAAGTTGGCCTAAGATGGTTGATTGAGGTTTTGGTAGGGTTTCACCATGTTCCCATAGGCAATATCCTGTAACATCGGCGTTTAGCCTGTTTAATATTATTTTTAAATAATGTAAATTGAATTTTAAATTCAACCATTGTTTGGTTCTGGGGCTATTTAGCAAGTATGCACGTAAGTAATCTAACCACATTTTTAGCTTTTAAAAATTTCAACCATCTTTCAATTCTAATAGTGGGATTACTTATTTTATTGTAGATTCACTGATGATGGACCGATAGGTCTGAAAACGTTCTGAATTGGACATTTTTATTCAATCCATTGGGATTTTTAAGTTTTAATAAATATACCAATTTACATAGAAGTGGTTTTACTTCTTGTTAGAGTTTTTTAACTATATGGTATACAGCCAACCTAGGGAACCTCCCTTTTAGTTAATATTTAAAATACAAAATACAAGCCTCTATACAAAATTCTTTAAAATCTATGCGGTGGAAACACGTGGTTTTTTTCTTCGTACAAAAAATGTATGGCTAACGAAGGCTTTCACAGAAACTAGATTCTATAATCTCCAACAAGGAATCGGAAAACTAAGTCCATACGATGTTCCACGAACTGATGTAATCTTTAGAATAATCCAAAATATAATTTGTGATAATATATGCACATTTTGATCGAAGTCTGATCGGTTTACTTAAAAAACCATGCTTTTTCTTCAAGCTATCAACGAAGACCAGCCTCAAATTAATTATCTATTTCGCACCTGACAGAAACCTTGAACTTAGCCCAATCAAAATAAAATGTAGTATTTACCATTTCCGCTACAATTTAAATGTTAAATAAGGCCTAATAGCTATACAACTTGTTATACATCTTATCAAAATTTGATATTCATTATGAATTATACAAGAACTTTGAGAAAAAGACCTTTCAACAGTAACAAAATCCCACCAAAATGTGAAATAGAGGTTGGAACCTTAAAATTTTCAAACAACCCACGTATCCAATCTGGAAAAATCATTATTATATTACCAAAAATAGAACATTTCGCGACTGAAAAAGTAAATTATCAAGTAACCAATTTAAGCAAAATCGATATGGAAGGACTATACGAAATTAACAGAATCACCAGAAATCTTTCACCTGTAGAAGAAATTGGTTTTCCAACTACACCCATTATCAGCACTGGTTCAGTCATCCTAACTATATTAATACTAATCGTTATAATTTATGTCATTACTAGATGCCGAAAATATTACAAAAATAAGAAGGTTCCTGACGAAATCCCATTGGAAGAAAGATGTCCCCAAAATTTGGAATCCAAAAATACCTCCGTTATTTTTTCCTCTTAAGGACGGAGGAGTTACATGGTACGAAAGTCCAGACCTGGCACAATCCAAGCCAACACCTGCAGCTGACTCTACAGTTTTCATCAAGTTCTCTTTACTAGTTTTATTTTAATTGTATTGTTAGATTCAGTCATATTTAAAATTGTAGTTTAGAAATAAAAATATTTTTTAAAAACCGATTTGATTTTTCGAAATCCAAAATTGGATTGAATTTTTTATATCGCTTGATGATGACACGTAATGTGTTGAAAGTACTTAGCTGATAATAAATCAATTTTTTTTTGAGAACATACACTTGTTTGCCGGTTTGACCTTCTTAGAAGTGTGCACAAGTCTTACAGTCTTTTCCAATAAATACATTAAGAACAATAGGAGCCAAAAGACAAAGCAATAATTATAGAGTGGTGTATACAAACTGACATAATATATCATATTAAAAATATTATAATATTACTAAAATCATATTATATCTTTCGTTTCGACGTCGTATCTTCACTAGAAACGAAGTTAGCGAACTATGCATTTTATCGAGATATGGATAACATATTTGGAATTCCGGGCTCAAAATCATATTATATCTTTCGTTTCGACGTCGTATCTTCACTAGAAACGAAGTTAGCGAACTATGCATTTTATCGAGATATGGATAACATATTTGGAATTCCGGGCCCAAAATCATATTATATTATATGTTATATATATTATAGTGACTGTCCAAAAACTTACAAGAGTCAAACTGGCAGAACCTTTGAAAGAGGCATATTAGAACACAAAAGGACCTTCAATAATATAAAAACAGATTAAATGTACACACTTCACCTTCTAGATCATTCTTTTAATGAACAGTATCAAATTCTCCATATTCAAAATAAAAGCCTTAAGCTATCTTTATCAGAATCTATGGAAATTAATAAATTAAACAATACAGATATAATTCTGAATGACCAACTTGAGACAAACAACTCCCCACTTCTCGACCTATTTAGTTAATAGACTTTAACACGTTAAGCCCTGCGTCAGACAGCATCTGTCTCACGGTGCTATGATCTTGGTGGACTGCATGACCTTAGTGTCTCTCACAGCCGTATGAAAATTAATTGCCGCTCCATAGATCTCACAAAAAAAGTTCATGCCGGGGCTTAACGTGTTAAAAGTGTAGGCACATTGTAAATACCCATCACTTGAGAAAGGCACTCTGCCGAAACAGCTGTAGTGACATTTATATTGTAGAAAATGTTATGGTGGCTCCTAACTTCTGAGCCACCTCAGATAATTAAGGGGTGGTTACCCCCTACCATAAGGGTTGATGAAGTAACAATACTCACTGTGAATACATTTATTTGTACGTTGGAGTAATAACGGTAAGGAGCTGGTGGTATAATATTTAATAGATGTGATGTTGCCCGCTGGGATCTCAAATACTAATTGACTAATCTTTTCTCCGTGAAAGTATAACTAAAAATGGATTGCCGTGTTTATTGTTTTTATATAAACAAAAAGTGAGAGTGATACTAAAACTGCTGAATCGACTAGATTATAAATAACGTATACTAATTATTATTTCAAACTGACCTTGTGTCAAAACTGCATGCATTGATGTGGTAATGTAGGTCAATCGTATTTATTATAAACAAACGTATTTGTTTTACCAAAGACATTTAATTATTAAAGAATTTGTCTTATTCAGATGATTACTGAGATGCAGTGTATCCCAATACATCTTCCTTTCCTTCCGAAAATTTTCTGACTACGGAAAAGGAAGAAAATTTTCTAATAGTACCACCAACTGCTTACTGCGTTTTAATAAATACAATATATACATTTTTTATTTCCTATAAATAATAATTAAATACAAAAAAAAAATAAAAATGTTCGTTATCAACATTGTTCCCGTTCCACTTGTCACACACTGTGTTCTCGGATTGTAAGCATATACTCTATTCTTATGTATTTCCCTGATTTTATTGTTTTCCAATCTGATCTTACAATTAACATTATTTACCTCTGTTATTGTGAAGGGGCCTACATAAAGACTATCTATCAAACTTACCATTCTCTTCCCTTTTTACCAGGACTAGGTCTCCTATTTTAAAGTGTTGTGGTGTTGCTTTGAGCTTGTTATATTCTTGTCGCTCTTTTTTGTGTTTTAGTAAGAAGGTTCTAGCTCTCTCGTGTGCGCTTTGTAGTTTGTAGCGTAACTCATTGTAGTAAGCATCTATATTGTAACATGGTTAAATCTCCTGTGTAAGGTCTTCTGGTAGGTTAACCTTCCTGCCATATAACAGTTCAAACGGTGTGTAACCATGATACGCGTTAGGGGTTGTATTGTAGCAGTATGTGAACATCCTGCAACACACATCCCAATTTTCTCTGTCTTCGTCTATGAATGCTCTTACGTACTCGTTTAATGTTCTGTGCAGTTTTTCGCAACTTCCAATGGACTGTGGATGGTATGCCGTTGAGAAGTTGTGCTCTATTTTTAGTAGTTTTGTTAGTTCCTGCATTTACTTCATTTTTATATTCTGTGCCTTGGTCTATTCTTATTTGCTTCATGAGTCCGTATGTTGGTATAAAATGATCAAAAATTCCTCGGGCTATTGTCTCTGCTTCTTTATTGCACACGGGTATACTGATCGCGTATTTAGTAAGTTCACATAACATTGTTATACAGTATCTATTACCTTCGTTACTTTTAGTGAATGGACCTATCGTATCTATGTATACTATGTCCCATGGTTTGGAAGAAGTGTCCGATATCACGAATTCTTCGACATGTGTTCTTTTCGGTTTGTTAATTTGACATTTATGACATTGTTTAACGTATTTTCTTACGTCTTTTTCCAAATTTTTCCATCTAAATCTTGCTTTTAGCTTCTCTATTAGTATGTTATTTCCTACGTGTCCTCCAAACATCGGATGATTATGATATTCTTCTATTAACCTGTGTTTTTCTTTGTCATCTTTTATTGTTTCTGGTACTTCACATATGTATATTTCTACATTCTTCAATATTTCGTTTCCTTGTTTAATAAATTCCTCAATTGTGCACACTTTAAAAATAATATCGCTTACGTATATTTTTACTTTACGTACTGCATTCTCTACCGCCAGCTTATCAAGCTGTGCCAACATTTGCTTTTTATCAAAATGATTGAATCCTGTGGCTATGCTCTTGCTGCACCTTATTTTGTTTTTGACCCTAATGCTCAGTCTTGGTGAGATTAGTTCTGCTCCAAAAGACAAAATTGGTAGTCTATGCGCCTCTAAATTATTTAGTACCTTTCTTACTGTCTGTTTGGGGGCTTCTGGCTGTAGTGCGAGTTCACTTTCTGCCTTCGTTTGCCTTGCTTCCTTCTTCTTTTCTCTTGCTTGAGCTCGTGTTATAGCTAATATATGGGTATTGTCTATGTATAGGTTCTTTAGTTGATGTAATGTTATTCTTGAAAGACTGTCTGCATAGTTATTTTGCCCTGTTATATACTCTATTTCGAAATCGTATTCCTCTAAATCTAATCTGATTCTTGTAAGTTTCGAAGTTGGTTCCTTCATTGCGAATAAATGTGTTAGTGGTTTATGATCCGTTTTGACTAAAAATGTTGGTGCTCCATATAAATAACATTTGAAATGATTAATTCCCCAATGAATCGCTAGTAATTCCTTAACGATTATAGGTTTATTACATTCTCCTTTATTGAAACTTCTTGATGCGTATGCTATTGGTAGGTCTATTCCGTTATAATCTTGACTTAAAATTGCTAAACAACTCTCGTTGGATGCGTCTGTTGTTAGGATGAATTGTTTATTGAAATCTGGATATTTTAGGATCGGTGGCTTCATCAGAGATGATTTAAGCTTATTGAATGCTTTTTCACATTCTTCTGACCAAAAAAATTCTACTCATTTTCTTGATAATCTGTTGAGTGGTCTGCATATTTCAGCAAAATTTTGAATAAAACGTCTATAATAGTTACAAAATGCTACGAATCTTTTTGTTTCTTCCGCTGTCTTAGGTGTCGGATATTGTTCAATCGTTGCATATTTCGCTTTGTCCGGTGATACTCCTTCCTGAGAAAGATCATGTCCTAAATATGTTACTTTTATGTTAAATTTACATTTTCCTGGGTTAAGTTTCAAATTGAATTTTCGACATGTCTCAAATGTCTTTTTCAGGTTGTCTAGGTGATGTTTTTCAGATATTCCTATCACTACTATATCGTCCATGTAAAGAAATGCTTTGTCTGGTGTTAATCCCGAAAATGCTATTGACATCATCCTTGAAAAGCTATTTGGGCTTACATTTAATCCAAAAGGTAATCTGGTAAATTGAAATGCTCCATTTCCTGTGCTAAACGATGTGTATTTTCTCGATGATTTTTCTAATGGTATCTGGTGAAAACCTGACATTAAGTCTATAACTGAAAACCATTTTGCTCTTCCTAGTTGATCTAGTATCGAGTCTATCCTTGGTAAAGGAAATTTGTCTGTGACTATTTTCTTGTTCAGTTGTCTAAAATCTATGCATAATCTCCATGCTTTATTTCCATCTATCGCTTTTTTCGGTACCAGCACTACTGGGCTGTTGTATTCTGATGTGGACGGTTCTATTATTCCTTGGTCTCTCAGTTTTTGTACTTATCCGTTTAATTTCTGTTTGTGCATGAGGTGTCCTATAGTTTTTAATATATACCGGAGTTTGGTCTTTAACTCTCAGTTTCTGCTCGTAGAAGTTGTTACATGTTAGCATGTCATGCCTTAGGGCGAATATATCTGAATAATCTTCGCATAAAGATACTAACTTATCGCGTATGTATTCTGGAATATCTAACTTCAATGATTCCCTTAATTCCTTTTTCCTGTCCTTGCGGTCGTTGGTTAGTCTATATATGTTGAATAATTTAATGTCTAATGTTTTGATTGCGTTTGTCTCTACTCTTACTGTTTCGTAGGTTGTGTTCAAAATTTTGATGTACGGATTATTACTTGAAATAATTACTCTCGCTATGAATATTCCTGGTTGTATTTCCTGTTGTTCCACTATCCTGTCATTCTCCAGCGTTTGAAAAATTTTTACGACTCTGTAAATTTCACATCTGGGCGGTATTATTATCGTGTCATTATCTATATTATCCAAAATGTTCGTACTAATGTAACAATCGTTGTCCTCTTTATGGTGGTATGTGGATATTTACTATACTGGAATGGGGTTTGTTTAACAGGAAGGCACTATGTACTCATAACTTCTTTATTTGGTTAAACTAATACCGTATAAATGTATTCAGTTGATAGGTGACATTATTCTGCTCTAACGGCAGCAACCTCTCAAACCTAACTAACTAATTCGACTGCCCCACTAATGACTCAAATCTGATCGTGTTCCCATATTTATCAAATACTTCGTTTTGTAAATATGTTTGTATATATTCTCGTTAGTGTGTCAAAATGAATAATCACAACCTTGTTGAGTAAGCAAAACGTGGACTTTAACTAAGGTGTTCTACTTTGCAATTATTATAACAAATATGCGTAATATTTATTGTTTTATAAATAAATATCTAACGAATACTTTAAGGTAATTTAAGGATTTCTAAAATATCTAAATAATGAGATAAATCCCATTATATCATCCCCCTTAGAAAAGAAAATTTTCTGAGCCATGTACTGTGCTTCCTTTTTCCTCCCCGAAGAGAAGAAAATTTTCTTACTTACTATCTTATTTCTTACTAATTTTCCTACTACTTTTTCTTACTACTTTCTTACTATCATCATCAACTGACTACTTTATATGTATAGATTTATACAAATTTTTACAAAAACAATATACGAAAAAAATTTACAAATATATACAATTTATTTCACTAATTATGAAACATCGTCTATTCTTAGTTATTTCTTTCCTTATGACTAGAGACTGGAAAATATGCACTAAAAAATGTCTAAAATATGCATGCAATATGCATTTTAAAACAAGCTGAATATGCACAATTAACATGCAAATATGCATTTATATATGCACTTATTTTTATATGAATAATTTTATGGTTTACGTTAAATACATAAATAAATAAAAAATAATAAAAATAAATAAATAGGTTTGAATTTAAACCAAATTGTATTATTATTTCTTAATATATTTTTTAACTTCAGGTTTTGTGACAAATAAAACGGCAAAATATTTTATTTTGACCACAAGATAAATAAATAAGAGTACAATAAAATAAATGTACATATTTTTATTGTTACAATATTGATTCATATTTTCTAAACTAATATTATAAAAAGAGTACAATAAAACAAATTTACATATTTTTATTGTTACAATAAATAATCATATATTGATTCATATTTTCTAAACTAATATTATGTCTTCTATCTGTTAATATTTGTTTATAGGCAGAAAAAGATCTCTCAACGTCACAAGATGTAATTGGGGCATATTTAAACTTTGCTATTAGAGACGGATCCATATTAATATTTTCATCGAAGTTTCCAAAATTGATTATATTATTTATTGAACGCAATAAAGTGAAACCCTCATTTTTGTTTAAAACGTCATCAAGTTTATCTTTAATTTTTACTCCAATTTCCCCATTCAGATTTGTTATTTTCTGTTTAACCGAATCAACAATAGACATACTATTGTGAAGACATAAATTTTGAGCCTCTAATTTTGTAATTGAACTTTCAATGATATCGAAATTCGATTTTATATACAACAATTGATTTTTAATAGACTTTTCTTTAAAAATATTTTGACAGTTATCAATAGCGGTACAAGTCGGATCAAAACTTGAAATAACGCTTTTGATGTCGTCGTAGTGTTCAGATAAAAATATAGCACTTTTAAGCCAAGTTCCCCATCTGGTTAATACTGGTTCTGGTGGTAAAGGAATATCGGGAAGCATCTCCCTATATACCTGTACACGTAGTGGTGCTTTCAGAAATACTTTTTTTACATTATTTATTAAGGTGTTTACATTGGGAAATTCAATTCTAACTTTCTCTGCAACTCTGTTTAGGCCGTGCGCCAAACATGTACAGTGAATTAAATTAGGGAAAAAGATTTTAAGATTGGATGCAGCTTTCATCATATATGAGGCGGCATCACTAAGCATTAATAATATTTTTTCAAATGGTACTTGATCAGGTAAAAAAAAATTTGTTAGGGATTCGTTAACAAATCTAGCTATTGTAGCATAGTTTGTTTTTTCCAAACATTTTACACTAATTAAGTATGAGTTTTTAAAATCGCCAGAGTCGTTAAGAACTCCAACAATTAGATTCGCAATTTGTCGACCCTTTGTATCCGTTGTTTCGTCGACGGAAATCCAAAGATAATCGGCTTTTAACTGATTTTTAATACTCGTCATCACATCTTTGTAACATGCACTGACATATTTTTTCCGAAGAGTTGAAGAACTTGGTATTTGAGCTGGTTTATCTTTAATCTTGCAATAAGTTTTTAAAAAGTTTTGACACGATTTATGTTCTAACTTGTGCAGAGGGATATTGCAGTTCAAAAAAAAAATGGCATAAATCCTTTGCAAAGGTTTCTTGCCCAACTGACGTATTCTGAATCTGCAAACTGTTCTGTAGAATCTGCTGGCGAGGTTTATTATCATTTTTTGATAGCTTAGTTTGGTGAAGTGAAGTTTTTATGTGTTGAACTACTTGGAATTTCTTTTGACATGGAATCTGGAATATAATGATAATGATGTTTTAGATGTTTTCGTAAATAGATACCTACATTAAAATGATCAAACTTTTTAAACCTCCCCCAATTTTTTTTTATTTCTCAAAGTGAAATTGAAATCGTCAAACAATAAAGTACAGTCAGTGTACCGTAGTATACAGGGTGGGCCACTCTCAACACCTCGCTCTGTATAAGCCAAACCGTTGCGAACTTTAAAAAACAGTTTTTGAAGAAATGGGACGGTTTGTCATTTTAGAATAGACAGACACATAGATGTGCAAAGAAGTTTGATAAGTTTAAAAATCTATTGAAGTGGAGAACTTACCTTTTTATCACAAATGGTGCAAAACATACTTTCACTGTCGATAACTTTTAGATGATTGTTACTTCCAATCCAACTTCTGAGAAGACTTGATTTTTCCCTTGCTACTTTAGGCATTTTCACAATAATAATAAAATGATTTTTTTACACAGTATAGTCAATAACTTGCAATCACAAAAGTTGAATAATCGGCGATTGATTTAAGACTAACCATTCATAAAATAAAATAATCTATCCTACCCTTAAAACAGTGTTGCCAACTCGACCAATATAGTATTTGCCAAACCTCACAAGAATGATGGAATGATCAGTTCAACAGTAGGTATTCCATTATCAACTAATAAAAAATCCCTATAGCAAGCATAACCCAGTACAGATAAATTATTTGTTTTAAAAAATGCTGAAACATGATCCTGTAGTTAATAGTAATCTCATGGTCCACAGACATAAGTACTAATATAAACATTATTGAAGGCGAAGGGATTTGCTGATGTAGGTGTGTATGTGTGAATGGTTAAACATTTTTTGTTAGGAATCAGATTTGACTCACTGATATCAGTTTCAAGTTCCTGTGAGAGAGTTCCTAAGTTGTTTTAGTAATTGTAAGGCCAACATAAAAATTTGTTCTGAATTAGAAGATTTTCGATTTTTACTAAATAATTTTTATATTATTTAATATGCTAGAAAATATGCTATATGCTAAACAAGAAATAAATAAGCTAAACAACACAAAAATATGCCAAATCTAGCATAAAATAAGCTAAATTGGCAACGCTGCCTTAAAATTTCGTTTTGGTTGGTTTTCCCAGAATAATTCATAGTTGGCCGACACCAGCAGAAAGTACAGGTAATATTTGTAATGTTATTCAAAATATAATCGGTATTTACTTAGGTAATTTGTAAATTCTGAGAAGTCTATAAATCTTAAATATCCGGATAATGATACCTGCAGCTATAAATAACGCCCATTATGTTTATGGGTACAACAACAAAGGAGCTTAACAGCAAAATATTTACTTTCACATTTTATTTTAATGGATGTTGATGTTACTAATATATACCTTATTTTTAAATGGGGTAGAGTAAATTCCCATCAAAATATGCATTTATATGCTCTTAAATCTCCAAATATGCAAGGCATATGCATTTATGAAAAACATGAGAAATATGCAGCATATATATGCATATGCATTTTGCATATAATCCAGTCTTTACTTATGACTCGCGAAAATCTATACTCAGAAATTGTATTTTATACTTTACTTTGATTTCAGAAGTTTAAAAAAAAATTACAACTCCTTCATTTGAACTTACTTGTTAATTCTACTTCTTTACTAGACCCTTAAGACAAATCTTTTGATGTTCTCCAATTTTTAATATTCTTCTATTAGAAATTATCTCTTTTTCTTATTCTTCTTCTTGTCTGGTACTTCACAATAACTACATATTTCTTCATTTTCTTTATACCTAGTACTTTCTTCATCGTTTACTATTAAATATAATTCTTCTTCTTCTTCTTATTTCTTCATTATTTCTTTATCACTTACTTTATAAATTTTTCATTTTCTAGCCCTTACCTACTCGGTGGGTAGTTTTTCGCAACTTTATATCCTTGCATTTGCTTCCGGTCCTTTTGCACGTCGTTAGTCGTGAGAAGGTTAGTTCCAAAAAGACAAAATTGATAGTTGTGCGCTTAAATAAATCTTCTACATCTTGCATCCCTAAATTCCTGTCTGAACCTAGTGCTCCCCCTTAGTTGAGAATAGGATTACTTCAAAACAAAAAATGGGTATGCTAATATTTTCTAATTTTCATTTTGTACCTTTTTCTTGACAAGAGTTGGTTTTTATTGTCTTTAATTGTACTTTATTATAAAATATTCATACTAAAATTCGACCGATATTAAAAATTTAAATAAAAAAGTCGGTATCAAAAAAAAATTCAGCATTCAATTATGAAAAAAAAAATCGAAAGAAAGTGTGAATAAAAATAGACCATATTCTGTTAAAAATATATCATGAAAATCTCCTACTAATGAAAATCTCCTGAAATATCATGAAAATCTCCTATACATAAAGAAAATTTCAGCTTTCAATTGCTGAGTAATTAATATTAAGTCTGGACGTCCATTAAAATATTTACATTAAAACTACTAATGAGAAAAACCTACAATAGCTAAATAGTTAATCTAAATTTTTGTTACTAGTTAAACAGAAGTTCAGTTTCTTCACGCGAATAGTCACTTTTACGTCACAAAAATAATCTCTATTTCTTTAATTGAAATACAGTCTTACATGACCTCATTCGAATAAAATAAGTATATCTATATTATAGAAATTTAAAGTTATTTTATATATTATACTAATAATTATGTTACTTGAAGCCATACAAAGTATTCTTCTTAAATAGTACTTTTTACTGTAGGTACTGTAACTTTTTGTACTGTAGGTACAAAATTCTCTTCAATTATTCTATTTTTCCATATCTTTTGACATTAATCTTCTTCAAATTATCCTTAATACTTGTCTTTCTTCTAAGATAACTTTTTAAGTCTTAATTTTCAATTTTTCTGTCTTTTTCCTCAAATAGGATTTTCTTTTCCTTTAATATAACTCCGTTACTTCAGTGTATTTATATAACTTGTTTTGTTTCTATTTTTCTTCTTATATCAGTTCATCATCATTTCTTAACCAACTTTCTTTTCGTCACAAATCATTGTATAAAAATAATTCACTCTCTCAGGAGGAAATTCGTTTACTCAATAAACATTCCATATGCCATTATGGTAGTAGTTGTGGGCTCTCTCACGAGGACGAATTTTATTAGTCATATGTACGTGTTATAATCACTTTGTATAAAAAATTATTTTTTTCCGTAGTCATTTTTAATTTTTCCTTTTCAGGGTATGTTCCTTTGTCTTGTCATATTTATCATAAGTAAAAATCTTTGCATTTACGTGCATTTCTCAACAAAAATTTCCATTGATTGAGATATATAAGTCCTTTATGCTGGATTTTCCAATTTCTCCATCATCTTAAAATACTTTCTTTTATCTTTCCTTATTTATAAACATATTGTTCGAATACTAATATCTTATATTTTCAGGTTGATTTTATTTATCATAATAAAATTTCTTCATAAAAATTTGTCGTTTAGCGAATTCCTATGTAGTTCATTCGTTTCAATTTTCAATGTCAAACACGTCATATCATCATAATATTATACTCGAAGTACTTAGTTTAAAAATAGTATAATAGTAAACTGTTATAAACAAAATAACTTCCGTATGCAAAAATGCATTTTCATCAAGTATAAATTACATCAAAATCAAAATAAACTTATTTACTATTTACCTACTCGTATTGTTAAAAATAATTCTTTTAATATATATTTCTTACTTACGATATAATATAAGAATTGCTATGTTTCTATTAAAGTAAAACTATCGATTAAGATTAAGATTATCTATATATGAAATGTAATTACAAAAAAAATCTTCTGAATTATTTAATATGGGGAAATACTTCTGAAACTTAATAATATACGAAAAAATTTTACCTAATTTAATTATATTTAAGTGAAAATTAATAATTCTAGTTCTTCTTAAATGATTATATTTATATTTTATTAAAAAAAAAAACTATTCATATCTGTGAGACTGTATATGCAATTTAAAAAATAGCTAAAAAGTTACTCACGATTACAAATCTGTCCACTAGGTACTGTCCATTCCTTTCCATTTTTGTCCTCTTGACGTTTGGGCGTGGTCCCAAGTCTCCAAACCTTCGTCCATGTCGACGTCTACCATTTGGACTCCCTTATCGTGGGCCTCTCCAGCTCCATATAGTCCGTCCCATTCCATCTAACGATACCAATTAGTATGGGGATTGGTACTTTACCCCAAATTTTCTTCGTTTCCTCCAGTTTTTTGCCATATTTGTTCCTGTTGTCTACTGCCTCAGAAGTCCAGTCCGTCTCTCAGGTCGCCATATGGTGGTATGTGGATATTTACTATACTGGAATGGGGTTTGTTTAACAGGAAGGCACTATGTACTCATAACTTCTTTATTTGGTTAAACTAATACCGTATAAATGTATTCAGTTGATAGGTGACATTATTCTGCTCTAACGGCAGCAACCTCTCAAACCTAACTAACTAATTCAACTGACCCACTAATGACTCAAATCTGATCGTGTTCCCATATTTATCAAATACTTCGTTTTGTAAATATGTTTGTATATATTCTCGTTAGTGTGTCAAAATGAATAATCACAACCTTGTTGAGTAAGCAAAACGTGGACTTTAACTAAGGTGTTCTACTTTGCAATTATTATAACAAATATGCGTAATATTTATTGTTTTATAAATAAATATCTAACGAATACTTTAAGGTAATTTAAGGATTTCTAAAATATCTAAATAATGAGATAAATCCCATTATATCTTTAATGTGCATTTTAAGGTTAGCGTAGTCTAGTATGCATTGAAAGTTTAAAATAAAGTCTCTCCCGATGATTCCGTCGGTTGGAATAGGAAAGCTAGATTCAACTAATTGAAAGATATGCTCAAATCGAGATCCTTTTACTTCTAGTGTTGTTTCAACTTCTCCCATTGTTTGCAATTCTCCTTTAGTTACTCCTTTTATTTTCGCCTTTGTGTTTGGTTTCACATGTTCCTTTATAAAATCTTGTGAACATTTCAGTATTGAAATATCAGCTCCTGTGTCTATGATAAAGGTATTTGTGTTTTCTGGGATTCCTGTTTTCATTCGTACAAAATTCGTTAGGTTTAAGTCGAAGTTGTAAATATTATATTCCACTTCTGACTGTGTACTTTCCTTGTTT
Organism: Diabrotica virgifera virgifera; assembly: GCF_917563875.1. NCBI lineage: Eukaryota > Metazoa > Arthropoda > Insecta > Coleoptera > Chrysomelidae > Diabrotica > Diabrotica virgifera. The sequence goes on along the minus strand of NC_065451.1, from coordinate 88,218,898 downwards.
CGTTCATTCAAAACCCCAACTGCTGGTTTTCTGGTTCCTCTTGGCTCTCCTCTAACTCAAGTAGCCTTACGTTTCTGTTACGTCCTCCTCTCTGGTTCCCTCTGTACGTTTGGTTGTTAAATTGTCTATATTTTCTGTTCGAATAATTCCGTTGGTTTTCTGTTGCTTCTCCCTCATTCCGTTGTCCGAAGTTATTTCTTCTTCCTCTATCGTATTTGTTATGGTATCCTCTTCGGTATTGCTGTTGTCCTCTCCTATTTTCATAATTCGTCCTATAATTGAACACTCTTCCCTGTGTGTTCTCCTCTGTCGTATCAATCGATAAAAATTTAGATACTACCTCCTGCGGTGTTGTGAAGTTACCTGCCTCCAGTATTAACTTAGCTCTATCCGTATTAACGTTTCGTTTCATTGTTGCTACAACTGTTTCCGTTGTGTATTTTTTCGCTAATTCCAATGGCATTCCTTCTGCTATGTATGCTACCTTCAACTGTTCCGCTAGTTCCTCTACTTCAGATGCGTACACTGCTGCATCTTTGTTTCCTTGCCTTTTCTTTGCTAACTTGTCTATTATCGTTTTCGGATTGTCGCCTTTTAATTCTTTCTTCAGTGCCGCGGCTATAAGTGGGATCGTATCCTCTGTAGTTATCAGGTTTCTAGCCTTATTGGTCAATCTTGTTTTTATTACTGTTATCGCTGTTTCTTCATGTCCTTCTGCTATTTTTCCTAGTAGTTCTAATGCGTCTAAAAATGGTTGTAGTTTACCTGCGCTTCCATCAAACTCGTTCGGCAATACCTTGCTTGCAATATTCAAAAATTCGTTAATTGTCAGAGCCATGTTTAATATTTTTATATCTTGTTTTACGTCGCTTTTTCCCTCTTCTATTTCCTCGTTAATTTTTTCCTCTATCTCTTCGTCACTTTTTTCCTCTTCTACTTCTTCGTCACTTTGTTCTTCCTCTACTTGCTTGTCGATTGGCTGATGTATTGAACTTGGAACTAGTGTTCTTAAGTTTACAGCTTGAAATGAGCGTATAACTTTGTCTCTTATTCTTCCGAAATATTTGTTGCACGCTTCTCTTTGTCTGTCCGATAGCGCTTCCCAATTTTTCTTCGTTAAGTATGTGAATTTGTTATACAATTTAATTAACTGTGTCGTTACTTCTTCTTGTATATCCTTAGATTTAGGTACTTTCTTCTTCACGACCCTTCTACTTTGTCTTGTTACTTCTTGCGTAGTCTCCTCAACTATTTTGACGAAGTCTTCCCAAGTAACTTTGTTGCTACTCATTTATTCATAATTTTCCTATCCTTATTCCTGTACTCGTAACGAACGCATAAATTTGACAGTCTTACGAGGTATAGTAAATATATATAAAATATTATGTCAAAAATAGTAAAAATATAGTAAATTGCAATAAAAAATCATTATATCAATCAATATAAATCACCATAAAAATCAGTAGACCAATCAAAATGTAATAAAAATCAGTAGGTAAAATAATAATTGGATAAAAAGTCGGTAAAGATAAAAATATCTGCTAGTAAATATGTATATAAAAATCATATAAAAATGTATCATTGCGTCCTATAAATAACCATAATATTTGTGAAAAAAAATTCCTTATAATACCAATAAGGTAATTAAAATAGAATAGGTAGATAAAAATAGGTAAAACTTAAAAGATTATGTACATCTTAAATTACGATTATATTACTTTATTATATGATTATACGAATCAGGACTAATATCGTGGAAATAGCATAAGAACAGATAATATGGACTTACCACTTTTACACGTCTGTGTTCGTATCACCAAGAGTCCTCGCTGCACGTACCATACCATTGTCCATTTTCCATTGTCCACACGGAGTTCCATCTCCATACCATTCCATCCTCAGCTCCGCGTCGGCCTGATGTCTCCATTCTTTTTATATAGGTACCACACTGTTATCTAGAGTGGTCGAGGTGCCAGAACATTGACATTTTTCTCCATACTCGTCCCGTTTACCAGTCCTGTGTTCTTCCCTGGTCTTAGATCGCCATATGGTGGCTCCTAACTTCTGAGCCCCTCAGAAGCTAGGAGCCACCATAATGTTAACATCAATATAGATGTCATTTTATTTTTTTAGGGAAGTTTTTAAAATACAAAAAAGAGCAGTATGAATCATGAAGCAATTAAAACACTTTAGAGTCATGCATCAGCCATTTTAAATCGTTAAAGTTGCTCACTATACCAGCTTTATACATATATATGAGTGTTCAAACTTGTATATAGGTACCATTATAATACATAGATAAATATACAAGGTATATTTACTATTAATTAGTTAATAACTAATTATTAATATTAATTAATAGTAAATGTACCTTGTATATTTATCTATTAATGGTATTATTTATATTATTTTAAAGAGCACATGTAATTTTCTGACAATATCACCGACTAGTTGCCAGTCTCTGTGAACGCAACTATAATATCCCTTAGCATAGGCTTGATTTACTGAAAACAAGAGCTTTATATGCAGGTATACAATACTTTAACCACCTTGAAGATATCTGATGATATCTCAATGATAAAAAGGGATAGTAAACTTTTTGTATAAACTAGAACAATACACAATAAACGATTTTGTATGTATAAACTTATAAGTAGTACACTTGCTAATTATTGTTTTTTACTTTTATATAAATGTTAATGTTAAAGCCGTATCATTTTCTGGCTTTCTACTTTTTTTTTTAACTTTACGTATGTACAGCTGGTTCCAAAAAACTGATAAGACTCTTAAAGCCTATTTTGTGAAAAATTTAAGGATAAATACTTATTATTTACATACTGTCACTGCCAAATCTTAAAATTTGTCAGATAACTCATTCTGTTCAATCTCACAAAATGGCTGTTTGTTTGTTTATTTTATCATTTGTCTGTCATAATAAATATATGTAACATAATGTCAGACCAATCATACACTGCTCAAAATGATCAAATATTACTAAGTGGGTATCAGTTTTTTTAGAAACCAACTGTAAGTGTAATCAATTTTATTATTTTTAATTTTTAATAAATTTTGTGGAAATATTGAAAACAAAAATTTCTATGTTTTATTTTTAGATACTCTCTATGTGTTTATAATTAATTATTTTATAACTTTTTTAACAGTGTTAACGCGATCATTATATTTTCTCCCTCAATTCAGACATTTCCAACTCATGAAGATCCATGTTGGTACTCCAACTCATGTTGCTACAGCTTCAGAAACAACCGGGTCTGGACTACTTTCAACTTTTATCCTCTTATTGGAAATGGGAATTGAAGTCACCTTTGAAGTTGGTGTTGATACTATGCTTAGTGATTCTTCAGCTTCTAAATTTGTTTCTATCATTTCATTCTCTAGGAAATCATCAGCCTATAATTGTAAATAAAGACAATTAACATTTTAAAATTATTTTGAGTTTTGTTTTAATTTTTTTCTAATTTTATTTATCATATTGCCAATTTACACCAATTTTTTTATTTAGCTAATGCCTCGACAACGAAAGGCCATTGGCAAGGTAGGTACGGTGAATTTTTGCAGTTAGGTACCTAATGTCATGTGTAGTAATGTGTGTTGAGTAAGTGTCTTGTTACTTTGCAAAGTAGTAAACCAAATTGTTAATCACACAAACTATAAATTTTCAACACATTTTGACAGTTTAATTTGCCAAAATCAGCAACTGACATTTGAATATTTATGTAAAAAGTGTGTAACACTGAAGGTTTTAAAACAATGAGGTTGGTCACTGCTATGTCTACGTTTCTGTGTTTGGCCACTATCGCTGTATCGTCGGCGTAGAGGCTCATAAGGGTACCTGGTGTTCTAGGTACGTCAGCGGTGTATATTGTGTACAGCAGAGGCGACAGGACCGCTCCCTGTGGAACTCCAGCCTCCGGGTTTCCGAGCTCGGACAGGACTTGTCCTATCCGAACCCTGAAACTCCGCTGTACCCATAACCTCGCATTTTGTATATGAGCCCCTTATGTCATACTCTGTCGAAAGCTTTGCTTACGTCCAGGAATGATGCTCCAGTGTACTGCTTGCCGTTGAATCCAGCTGCTATGTACTCAGTTAATCTGATGACTTGTATCTGAGCTTCTGGGATTATCTCTAATCTGTTTGTTTCCGTTTGCAGTCTGCTGAGAATTCAAGAGAGAGATTTGAGTAAAAATCCCCTAATTTATACTTTTCGGAGATATAGCAAGAAATAATTTCAAAAATTTGAAGCGCGAATCGACCAATCAGGAAGGTTCCTGGTTGGTGGGCGGAGGCTAAGCGAGAACAGTGCGCAGATATGTGCAATTTGGTGACAATGGCCTCCATCTTCCAAGTCAACTATAGAATTTTTTGTTGAATCGCTATCGCTTCTTTCTTTCGGATCTTCATTTTATTGACGAAGGTCATCGGCTTCTAATGAATGGCGTTCAATTTCTTTGTCACTAGAAATTTCCATCTCGATAGATGGATCTTCTTCCACATTAGAATTATCTTCAATCTTGGTAGACGGATGGCTTTATGGAATAAGAACTTCTGCTTGCAACTTATCACTGGTACTAGGTTTTACCTCGGAAGTAGACAGGTGGACGGATGGAACAAAACCTTCAGCTTGCAATTTATCACCAATAAAAGGTTTCACCTTAGACCTAGGTGTTGATGATGCTTGTATCCCTCTCTTGAATGATCTATATCTCCAATAGGCTTGATGCGAGAAATATCGCCTAAAAACACCAACGAACTTTAACCGTCGTTTAACTTTGTTTTCTCGTTGGTATTTGTCGGCTCAAAATGGTCAGAATCGAATGCCTTCTTGTATTGATTAATTATTTTAACACCTTTTCCGAACTCCGTATCTGCAATCAAAACATTTTTTAGGTTATAACACACATAAGCTGTTGATTAATAATTTAACTTACCATCAAATTTGTGATGAATGTCTTCAGTAGTGTGAATTTTATATATAAATTCATCGTAGAGATATTCTACAGTATACATAATCTCCATATTTCCCGCCATATTTTTCGTAAAAGTAAACAGACTAAACAAGTTTACAAAGTTCAACCTAAATATTTTATGCTTGCAAAAAATGGCGACCGCTTTCCAAACATGTTTGACGTTAGCAAGTCGTTCAGAAGCAAGTTTTCGTATTTATACTTTAGATCTACCACAAAAATATATTAAATCCGTATCTATTCCAGAGGTTCCAAGCTTTTTTCAGCTATGCAATTGTTTTGTATACTATTTACAACAAGAATAACTGTTCAAAATATTGCCAAGATTTTTAGGATTATACATTTATTTTAATGATTACAGAAATTTGTAGTATTGGGAAAGTACTATAGCAAGCGGGGTTCAAACTCACTTTGGTAACCTGTCCATCAGGGTCTCCGAAGCTGATGGACAGAAGAGCCTCCTTTGACCTTGGTGGTGTACAAGAAGTACAAGAAGTGATCGTCAATGACCAGAGGGTTATAAGAAGTGGTCGCTTATCTCTGGAAGACGAACTGGGCTCAATAATACCAAGCTTAAGCATTTCATCTACCTCCTTTACCAGGCTTTCATGCCAGGCTTGAGGCAAGGGATATTGGTATTGCCTGAAGGGCTTAGACGAACCCACATCAATGTGGTGTTCGATGACGTGAGTTCCACCTAACTGATTCTTCGAAGAGATAGAAGAGAATGATTTAATGGCCTTATTCAACTGATCTAACTCCTGAGCATTAAGTTTACTCATATCTTTAACTGCGTTAACACAAAAGACATTAAAAGAAGACACAGATAAGGAAAATTCAGTAAAATTTAATTCACTATTAAAAGTTTTCAGAAAATCCATTCCTAGGATAACTGAATTTTTGACAGAAGGTATAACAAAAAATGTAACCATCCTGGTACACATACTAACAGAAATTTCAGTTGTGAACTGACCTAGAATCGGTTGAACTTGACCATCAGCTGTAGTCACCTGCAAACTCTCATCCATTAACTGAACAATTAACCGAAAAACTAAAAGTGAAAGAACAAAACTAAAAGTTAAAATGCAACGACCAAAGATAAAAAGCCAGAAGTTAAAATGAAAGAAATAAAACGACACAAAAACAGAGCTATAACTCCAGAAGTTAAGTGCAAAAAAGCCCCAAGTTGGGTCTAGCCAATTTGTAACCCAATACTATAGGTGTTGTAGAGAAAGGGAGTACGAATTTGAAGAGAGGCATTATGGAAGATATTAACAAGAGAGGCTTTGCTGAGAGGATCCAAATAAAACTGACGGAGAGACACAAACTCTCAAGTGAGGATTCGGGCTAGCTTTAATGCACTGAATATCAGTTTAGAAATATGGGAACAAAGATATCGGGATATGATTTAAACGTGGAAGAAAATAAGACCCATTTTAATATAAAAAAAAAACTCAATGCATCTAGATGAGACACTGGAAATAAAATGGTATGAACAGTACGCTAAGTAAAGAAGAAGAAAATGGGCGCCAACTCGGGCTATCTACGCCTAAAATTTGAAAAGCTAAACGTCCTTTACCGTTAGCAGGAAAATCTACCTTCTGGGCCTAGAATTGGAACAGCTCGAGATTTTTATTTTGAAGTAACGAACAACAAGAAATAAAATAAATAAATGACACTGGAGACATTGACAAAAATTCAATATTTACCTTGTATTGCTGGTAATAGGCTGAAATAAAAATAAAAATATGAATGACAAATATATTGATAATTTATTTATATTAAACAATATCTGTTAAATAAATCTATAAAGTAAGTAAAAGTATACATACTTTATTTACATATTAGGTAAATAGAAACCATGAAAGCAGTAGGGTGTTGAGATAAAAGACGACCGAAAAGCCACTAGTAAATAAAAAAAACACTACTGCGCTAAGCAAAAAGGTATTAGTAGAAATGTATCATCGAGTCCGTGAGAATAGCCAACGTCTTAATAATATTGTTAGTACTTAATATCTAACTGGACTATCAAGTGTCCAAATCTTACATACCAGATCTATATGGAAGAACTAAGCTTACACTATAGATGCTGGGGAATATCTGAACTTTTTTGAAATGAGTCGGGTTCACTGATTTTTATATAAATTGAGTAATATTTAAATGTGAAAATCCTTGTAATAATGTATTTACTTTCTTATTAAATTTTATGACTGAATTTATATAGAATTATTATTGACCATTACTTATTTACCTTTTACTTGAAATCCAACTCTCTTAAAGAAAAAAAAACCCCCCTCCCCTATTTTACAAAGAACTCTAAAATGTACCTGGTTTATATCGATATAGAGCAGTTTACAAAAAGTACACAAAAATCAAAGTTATTAGGAATTTAAATAACAATAAAAAAAATATAGCCTTATCTTTTCAAAAAAACCACACTGTTGTCCAATGAAGTCCTCTTAAGATGATCCTCGATCAGAAGGTAATGAACTGCCCCATACAAAGCGGATGAATTGATGTGAGATAGTAGCCAAAACAGTTGCTATATTGGTAGCTGTGGAATAAAGTAATGGTTTTGTCGGTTTCAAAAAAAAATGCAAAATTGGGTACTCCAAAGTAGAAGATGATCCCATAATTAAGGTGGCTATCTAAAAAAGAAAATAACACATGAACCCTCTAGTACATCTCTGTAATGATGGTTGCAACAATAAAGATCCATCAAGCCAGACAGATCAAACAAAACATTACTGTCCTCAAAAAAATAATAAATACATTAGGTTATGTCAAAATTCTGACACGATACTGTCAATCTTCTTTCTGCTGCCTGTCTCTGTCATCTGCGCATGCTAAAGAGGTCCTACAAGGTTACAGGTTTCTATAGTTTTTATAAAAACTGACAACAACTAACTGCTATCTTCATAAAAAGATATGATAATGGATGGCGGTGTCGTAAAAACTATGATTTTTACCCTTCTTTCACAGAAATAAAATAATGATACCAGGTATACACAGATATGAGACGAGATATTATCAAAATAGATAAATGGGTACATACCTGAGTTTTATAATGAAACAGCAATTACCGGCATTACGGGTTGAAACTTATATTTAAATTTGCTGATATTTCCTTTTTGTATTTACTCAAGTCTTCCAATGTTGCTGTAGATGATATTGATGTTATATTCCTTTGGATATATATAATTTATTTGCTTCCACGTGTTCTTTATTTAAACTCAGATGCCACCTTAAAATTCAAAGCGATGTTGTTCGTTCAGTCGTAGAACCCAGACTGATTTGTTTCTCGTATACGATCAACGATCGGCGCTTCGATCCGATGGTAAAGATCCATATATCATAGGCGTAGCCAAGAAAATTTTTAGGGGTAGTGTAGAATAAACGCTACAGTACCTCTAAAAAGAGATCAAAAAATGAGAATTAAGCGTATAAAGAGATAATTGTAAACGTGTATAAACAAGAGTTACAAGAAAATCCGGGTTTACCATTGTCTGTTATTGAGAAAAGAATAGCTGATAAAGTTCGAGTATCGGATAGTTGTGTCTTTAAAGTTACCAGCGAATATCAAACTATACACACATTAGTTGCACCAAAAAGACGTACTACTCGTAAAGAAAATCTCGAATCTGTAGATGATTTTGAATAGGTAGCGATAAGAAAAATAGTGCATTAATTTTTTTATAGACATGAAATACCCACAATGGACAGAGTTCAGCATCAGGTCAACGACGACCACAATCTACCTGATTTCAAACGTATCAGCATGTGCAAGCTTTTGAAAAAACTTCAATTTAAATTTGAAAAACTTGACAGGAAGAGTATGCTTATGGACAGAGATGACCTTGTAATCCGGAGAATAGAATTTTTAAACCAGATAAAAGATCATAGGAATAACAATCGTAAAATATATTATTTAGACGAAACTGGGATTAACGTCGGACATACTAAATCAAAAATATGGGTTGGTAACTCAGTCACCTCATCAAGACAAGCATTTTTGGACGAACTCTCGACAGGTCTGCAAAATCCTTCATGTAATATTTTTGACCATTGAATTTTTTTAACATTGAAATGGATAAATAATTTTTGAATTTTTAGGTAAAGGAAAACGACTGATTATTTACCACATAGGTAGTGAAGACGGATTGTTCCCGATTGCTCTATGGAGATGCTAAAATAAACGTGGAGATTACCATGAGGAAATGGAAGGAAAATGTTTTGAGAGTTGGTTTGAAAAAACATTACCCAAATTGCAAGCAAATTCTGTGATTGTAATGGACAAGTCGTGATATCATTCACGAAAATCTGGAAAGATATTCACCAAATCTTCTAGAAAATCGGATATCTAAATTGGATACGTCTAAAAACATCCACTTTCACGACTCTCTACTCAAAGTGCATTTTTTAGCACTTGTTAATCTACATAAAAAACAGTATGAAAAATACATTATCGACGAAATGGCGAAAAGTCAAAATAAAATTGTGTTGAGATTGCTACCATATCACTGTCACTTGAACCCCATACAACTGATATAGGCACATATAAAAAATTATCTAAGACTTACCCAAGTTTTTATTTATTTTGATCCGAAGAAAACGAATGTTTTGTGTAACAGTTGGTCCGGATGTCGATAAGATTGTTATAAACAAAAAACTTGCAAAATTACAAAAAAGCAATTTTTCGCAAGAAAAACATTTTTTTTTTGTATTTTTGAGTCATTCTAAGCAAAAAATGTTTTTGCAAGTTTTTTCGCAGAATGCATAGTTTTCGAAATAAACGCGGTTAAACTTAAAAAATCCACAAATTGAAATTTTTGAACCCGAATAACTTTTGTTTAAAAAATAAAATAGCAATTCTGCTTGCAGCAGAAGTTCAAGTCAAATTATACCGGTTTTGATTAATTGCATTGCTAAAAATAAATTTTTTTTATTGTTAAACAAAGCTATAAACAAACAGTGTTTGAGCGTTTTGACACGTGCCCGCTATGTATGTCACAAAGAAATTGCTTGTTTGTAGACACTTCCACTTGTATTCAGGTCGGTAGCGCACTTATAACGATTGCCACTTGTTTAAACTTGTTTATACATGCATTACCAATCATTGCATTGTTCGTAGTTTACAAGTTGTAATATTAGAAATAGCCCACGAAATAGAATACAGATGGATAATTTAATGATTTCAGATCTTTGTATAATTTGCGAAAATAATGCAGGTAAACATTAAAGTGACTAGTACGACAAACGGTAGAAATAAAATTATTCAGGCGGCACAAGTTCGCAAAGATGAAGTATATAATAGACTGCAAGTTTTATCAGATAAAAGTATTTTTGATTTTTACTGTAGAAAATTTAATTAAATATTATTGTTTTTCAGGTTACAACATATGATAATAAGATATTTTCTTAAAATATTTGGGAAACTACTGTTTTGTTGTAGATACGTTCGAGTATCATTTGAATAATAATTATTATAAGAAATATACGAATGCGTATATTTTGCAGCGGATTCAGACACCAGATTCCATATCAACTGTATGCTCGACTATAAAAGAAGAAAAAGAACCGCAAGACGAAGAACCGAATTCTACGGAAAAACGATTTAAGCACATGAAATTAGAATCATCACCAGTGTAATAATAAATGTTTCCTATTTAGTGGAAAAAGAAAATCTAATGATGAGCAATGAACATCTACATCTATTGTCTGATCTTGATTTATCAAATTTCATGTTTGAAGCAACTAGACCTGGATCCCACGTATGAAAAAAAAGTTGATTAATAGCAAGCTGAAAATTTGTTAATAGCTTAATGCTGTCTAGTCGGACAAACTTTGATGTACGGGAACACTGGAACAGGGGAAGTTTTAATTGTGGAACAGTTTAAAAATTTGGAACGTGAGATTACGAAAACGTTCCATGTATTTTGTCGGACAAAACATCCAATTGATTTGTTACCCTTTCATTAAACTTTCATGCAAAAAATTACGACTACTATTACTAACCCACATGATTCCTGTCATTTGACATGATCTTGGTGTTCCACTCATTAAAATGCCCAGTTGGTGACAAACACCAGTCTGCTTTCTGCATGAGAGTTTAATGAAATGGTCACAAATCAATTGGAAGTTCTTTCCGACAAAATACATGGAACGTTTTCGTAGGCTGACGTTCCAAATTGTTAACCTGTTCCACAATTAAAACTTCCCCTGTTCCAATGTTCCCATACATCAAAGTTTGTCCGACTAGACACCGTTAAGCTATTAACAAATTTTCAGCTTGCTATTAATTAAATTTTTTTCATACGCGGGATCCAGGACTAAACTCGTCATCTTCTAGATGAAGCTTTTGTAAACACTGTTGATTTACTTTCTGCTGAGTCATTTTTTGAAAGTAACTTATTCTACCACAAAAATTGCATAAGATATATATATATATATATATATATATATATATATATATATATATATATATATATATATATATATATATATATAAGGTAAGTATATAAGACTTATATATAAGTATAAGACTATATATTTAGAAGATAAGTATAAGACTTCAAAACAGATAATTATAAATTACGAATTACAAGTTGCGAAAATTAAGACGATTTGGTTGCTCACAATTTGTGGTACTCTTATGAAGTATTTACTATAAGAGAAAACAAAACAAATTGAACAAAAAGACCATCTGGATTATTTCTTTGATAGCATTAATAATAGCGTAAAAACATTTCTGATAAGTATCTGGCGAAAAATAAAACCTTTTTAAAATCTCTAAAAAGTCTAAAGACAATTCTACACCTCAAACTGCTATTGATACTCTTTTATGAAGTATTTACTATAAGATAAAACAAAACAAAGTGAACAAAAAGACCCTCTGGATTAATTTTTTGATAACATTAAAAATAGCGTAAAAATATTTTCACCTGTTATCGAATTGCAAGCCAGCGTAGCTAGTCACCGCCTTCGTTAGTTTAGAGCTTTGGATGCAAAAGTCTTGCATATTTGTAGTGAAAAAGTATCTTATTATCATAAGATATATTATTATCAGGTGTATAGTACTATCTATACAAGACTAATTACTTTCAACGAAACATTCGCTTCCATGCAAAAGAAAATTAACATAAGGCATATACTTGTAGAAAATTTATTAATTTGCAATTAGGCGCAAAACGGAAAGAAGTCAAAAGAACAAAATCATGTTGGAATTGTCTACAGCTGGGACACGCCTTTCCAGACTGTAAATTAGGAGGTTGTAAATCATGTGGAAGGAAACATCATTCTCTCCTCCATGATTCAACATTTCGCACAAATGCGAGGACACAAGCTACAGGAAATTATAAGAGGGCACAAGCTCAACCGGGAACTATTCTCATCAGACACAAAATGGTTCAAGGGCACAATTAGGCAATCAGTTAACTCACACTAATGTTTCAAATCAATCGCGATACCAAGGGCATCCAACGCATTCATCATCAAATGATAATTTTAGAACGGAAATAAATCAAGGTCCCACAACTCAAGAAGAGTAAGAAAATATTGGGGCATTTCAGTCTATTTGTTTAGGGGCAAAAGCAAATCAAGAGCATTTGGTTAATGATAATATTATTAATCATCTCTTTATGGGCAATAATTTAACACAAAATTCGGAAACGTTTGTTTTGCTTTCCACCGCGATTGTTTATATCACGGGTATAGATGAGACTATGCATGTGAAGGAAAATGAGTACGAGAGAACCCCAACGCCAGATTACATCGATGCGTTTTTCGGACACTCATTTTACGTTATTAGCAGTTTAAACTTTGTATTTTGTTCTCTTCATTTTAGGCATATAGTTGAATAAACACGTAAAAATTAATTGTGTTTAAAAATCCACGGAAACTTCCCAAACATTTTATTTTATGGCATGAGGGAATAGACGTTGTAAATGTATTTATTACATTTTTGAAACTAAGTAGAGATGCAAATAAAATAATAATTTATATGGGTAACTGCACGGGGTAGAACAAAAATTTTGCTTTATATTCATCGATTATTTGCTACATAAATTCTCCGTATTGTTCAACTCATGAAATTATTCTAAAATATTTAGTTAAGGGTCATACATTCATGGCCGCTGATGGCTTAAATGGCCGAATTGAGCAAGGTATGTGAAAGGCTAAGAACACCTACGACTTTCACGATTTTAAACAAGTTTGCTCAAAATCTTCAAGTCGCGCAGATATAAAAGTCTTGGAATATTCTGATTTTTATAAATTCGAACATATAATAATCGTTGTTGAAGATCGAATCAAGGCGTCAATTATTTTTTTTAAGGACATTGTGCAAAATTTGTTCGTGATTAGGAAAAAAGGAAAGCAACATTAATTATGCCCAGTGCAATGACAACAGACCGAGGAATATCTATTAATGCAATAGGAAATGCCTGCAAATAGGAAGCAGTTTTGGGTCGACCTTCGAGAAAACGACACATATGGAGATTTAATTAATGAAGGTGTTTAGCTCACTTAAGTTGACAATAGATTTTGTATGTGACAAAAGTTGGTGACAATGTTTTTTTCGTTTTTTGATAGTTGATGAGTATTAGCTGTTATGCCAATTCATAACGATGTTTTATTAAATATATTTTCTATTTTTTTCCATGGTAAAACTGTTTATGAATTATTTATACAATTTGTCTCTAGGAATACGAAATATAAATATAATATTCCAGATTAAGATAAGACGAAACAGTATGTCACTTGACAAACACATTAAAAAACTACAAGTATTTTTTGCTGAATGATGAACCTTACACAAACAAAGATGAGTTATTTGCTAAAGTTAACGAGGAAATTACGAAAATTGGAAATAGAAGAGAATTGATAGTTATGGGAGACCTGAACAGTAGAGTAGGTCGTAAAGTAAATAATAAGGTGGTAGGTCCCTACGGAGAAATAAACCAGAATGATAATGGTGAGAGGCTAATTGAAATATGTGAAAACCATCAATTAAAAATAACCAATGGATTTTTTAAACATAGAGATGTACACAAGTACACCTGGACCCAAACTACAAGAAATTTAAAGTCAATTATAGACTATGTCATCATAAAACAAAATACTAATATGCAAGTACAGGACACAAGATCATACAGAGGAATAACATGTGGTTCAGATCATTATGTCGTAAAATCAAAAGTAACCTGTCCATTTAGATATAAAATAACACATAATCAAACAAATTGTCAACCCCAACAAGAAGAAACTTTGGAAAAAAGAAGTTATAATTTGGATAGTTTGACCCAAGAGAGTACAAGAATACTATATCAACAAAGGCTGGATGGCAAACTAATGAATATAACTGAAACATCAACAGTAGAGGAGGTATATAGAAACGTAGTCGTTAGCGTTAAAAAAGCTGCAGAAGAAGCACTCGGCTTTAACACTCAAAGACAAAGTGAAAAACTATGGTGGAACAAAGAAATAGAAGCACTCGTAGAAGAGAAAAAGCAAGCGTATATCAATGGCTGAGCAGTAAACAACAAAAAGATAGAGATGAATACCTGGAACTCAAAAGAATAACAAGAAGAACAACAGTAAAAGCAAAAAGAGAAATGTGGGATTAGAAGTGCCAGGAAATTAATACCTACCTGGGAGGCAGAAAATGTACAGAAACATGGAAGTTCCTCAATAAAATAAGAACTAACGAAAGGAAGAGCACAAACATTCAATTAATATCCACACAAAAATGGGAAAAGTACTATGGGGAACTACTGACAGAAAATAGGGACGAATACTTAACTCAATCACCAACAGAGGTTAACATTGAAGGAGAAGATATAACAATACAAGTGACAGACATTAGAAAAGCTATAAAAGAACTGAAAAACGGTAGGTCTCCAGGACCAGGGGATATCCCAGCCGAACTAATAAAATGTGGATCACAAAAATTGTTTGAAACCGTCACTTGGTGCATAAATCAATTTATAAATGGTTCTCCCGTACCCGACGAGTGGAAAATTGCTTATATTTCGTCGATCCATAAGAAAGGAGATAAGCTTAAATGTGAAAACTATAGAGGGATATCAGTGACTAGTACATTCAGCCGTTTGTATGGACGAATAATTAGAGACCGCATTGAGAAGGAGTACAAAGACCAAGAGGAAGAAGAACAATCCGGTTTTCGAACAGGAAGAAGCTGTACTGATAATATCTTCTGCCTCAAACAACTAATAGAAAAAAAAATTAAGCACAAATCAAGAAACCCACCTCATGTTTATTGACTTGCAGAAGGCGTACGATACAGTTCCTGTAAACAAACTCTGGAACGTGTTACGACAGACGAATATTAATGTCACCTTAATAACAGCCTTAAGAAATTTGTATGAAGGGTCAACATCACAAATAAAAACTGGAAACAGATTATCGCAAAGCTTCCTGGTTAATAAAGGTCTACGTCAGGGGTGTTGTGTATCACCGACCTTATTTAAAATATATGTTGCAAAAGCATTGAAAGAGTGGAAACGAAAATGCAGAGGCATGGGCGTAGACCTTGGAGAGATTTGCTTATATACATTGCAGTTTGCTGATGACCAGGTTGTTATAGCAAACGATAAAGATGATTTAGAGTACATGGCAAGGAAATTACAAGAAGAATATAGAAAGTGGGGACTAGAAATTAATACAGAAAAAACAAAATACCTGCCAATAGGTACCGAACTATCGAACATCACATTAGAAAATAATGAAATCATCATGCCTGCGACCATTACACATATCTAGGAATCGTTTTTGACACAACGGGGAAAGATGATGAAGAAATAAAGAGAACAATACCACAATCCAGAAAAACAATAGGTTGTCTAAACAGCGTACTGTGGAATCATGAAATAGGAAAAAGAAGAAAACACAATATCTACGAATCTCTTATTAAAAGCAGTCTATTGTACGGAGCAGAAACTTGGCGGATAACCGAAAACAACAGAAGAAAACTGGAGGCAGTAGAAATGGACGCTTTTAGAATATCAGTAGGAGTGTCACGCAGAGAGAGAATACGTAATGATGAGACAAGACAGCGAATGGGGGTTGACGGCTCTCTAACAACAGACATAGAAAGAAAACAGCTGATATGGTACGGACACGTCCAGAGGATGGATAACTCAAGACTCCCTAAAATAATTATGCAATGGGTACCACCAAACCGCAGAAAGAGAGGAAGACCCAAGAAATCTTGGAGAGAGGGAGTAACGAAGGCGATGAGCGCAAGAGATCTTAGAGAGGGCCAATGGGATGAGAGAGTGTCATGGAAATTAGGCATCGGACAACGTCGCAAGACGTTTTAAAACCGATTGATATATATATATATATATATATATATATATATATATATATATATATATATATATATATATATATATATAAAATCAAATAGATGAAATAGAGAATGTGGAAAAATCCCCTTACGAACAATTCACACATCCACCATTTCATATATATATATATATATATATATATATATATATATATATATATATATATATATATATGATATATATATATATATATATATATATCTTTGATTCTATTAAAAAAATTTTTCCCAGCCCGAAATGGTGGATGTGTGAATTGTTCGTGGAAACTTTCATATATATATATATATATATATATATATATATATATATATATATATATATATATATATATATATATATATATATATATATATATATATATATATATATGATATATATATATATATATATATCTTTGATTCTATTAAAAAAATTTTTCCCAGCCCGAAATGGTGGATGTGTGAATTGTTCGTAAGGGGATTTTTCCACATTCTCTATTTCATCTATTTGATTTCGTACGAGTGGTCGTTAAACCAATAACCTTGGATCTTTGGTTCACTGAGTGTGTTTCAAAGATCTACATCTTATGTTTTTATATATATATATATATATATATATATATATATATTTTTGCTGTAATAATTATTATAATATAAAAAATGAATAACCATTCTCAATTTCGTTGCAAAACGAAGATACAGCCGAACCATATTCCAGTCCAATCAGAGAGTGCTGCAAGCACCTCTACCGGTTTCGAAACTTATTAGTCTCTCATCAGGAGGCACATATGCTGCTCTCCCTGATCCAACCAAAACAAACCCCAGCGTGCAGTCCCGAATTGCAACGAACGAAATGGCATAGATGCCCTAGCGGCAACTGCTAGCAAAAGACTAAGTTTTCACTCTAATGGCATATAACATATCCCACCAGAATGAAAACAATGGGAACCTTCTCTGGTTACACCTCCGAGGCTTCTACAATTTGCAAGCCATACGGATGCTGAGACTAAGGAAGATGAGGGAATTCTACAATTTACAATTCACGTCACATCTGCTCAGCGCGGTAAAGTTCCAACGAGACTGGTTCCCTTCATACTCCACACAGAGTAAATGTAAATAAAAAAATGAATAACCATTCTCAATTTCGTTGCAAAACGAAGATACAGCCGAACCATATTCCAGTCCAATCCGAGAGTGCTGCAAGCACCTCTACCGGTTTCGAAACTTATTAGTCTCTCATCAGGAGGCACATATGCTGCTCTCCCTGATCCAACCAAAACAAACCCCAGCGTGCAGTCCCGAATTGCAACGAACGAAATGGCATAGATGCCCTAGCGTCAACTGCTAGCAAAAGACTAAGTTTTCACTCTAATGGCATATAACATATCCCACCAGAATGAAAACAATGGGAACCTTCTCTGGTTACACCTCCGAGGCTTCTACAATTTGCAAGCCATACGGATGCTGAGACTAAGGAAGATGAGGGAATTCTACAATTTACAATTCACGTCACATCTGCTCAGCGCGGTAAAGTTCCAACGAGACTGGTTCCCTTCATACTCCACACAGAGTAAATGTAAATAAAAAATGAATAACCATTCTCAATTTCGTTGCAAAACGAAGATACAGCCGAACCATATTCCAGTCCAATCAGAGAGTGCTGCAAGCACCTCTACCGGTTTCGAAACTTATTAGTCTCTCATCAGGAGGCACATATGCTGCTCTCCCTGATCCAACCAAAACAAACCCCAGCGTGCAGTCCCGAATAGCAACGAACGAAATGGCATAGATGCCCTAGCGGCAACTGCTAGCAAAAGACTAAGTTTTCACTCTAATGGCATATAACATAACCCACCAGAATGAAAACAATGGGAACCTTCTCTGGTTACACCTCCGAGGCTTCTACAATTTGCAAGCGATACGGATGCTGAGACTAAGGAAGATGAGGTCACTTATGGGTTTCATTCTGGTGGGATATGTTATATGCCATTAGAGTGAAAACTTAGTCTTTTGCTAGCAGTTGCCGCTAGGGCAGCTATGCCATTTCGTTCGTTGCAATTCGGGACTGCACGCTGGGGTTTGTTTTGGTTGGATCAGGGAGAGCAGCATATGTGCCTCCTGATGAGAGACTAATAAGTTTCGAAACCGGTAGAGGTGCTTGCAGCACTCTCTGATTGGACTGGAATATGGTTCGGCTGTATCTTCGTTTTGCAACGAAATTGAGAATGGTTATTCATTTTTTATTTACATTTACTCTGTGTGGAGTATGAAGGGAACCAGTCTCGTTGGAACTTTACCGCGCTGAGCAGATGTGACGTGAATTGTAAATTGTAGAATTCCCTCATCTTCCTTAGTCTCAGCATCCGTATGGCTTGCAAATTGTAGAAGCCTCGGAGGTGTAACCAGAGAAGGTTCCCAATGTTTTCATTCTGGTGGGATATGTTATATGCCATTAGAGTGAAAACTTAGTCTTTTGCTAGCAGTTGCCGCTAGGGCATCTATGCCATTTCGTTCGTTGCAATTCGGGACTGCACGCTGGGGTTTGTTTTGGTTGGATCAGGGAGAGCAGCATATGTGCCTCCTGATGAGAGACTAATAAGTTTCGAAACCGGTAGAGGTGCTTGCAGCACTCTCTGATTGGACTGGAATATGGTTCGGCTGTATCTTCGTTTTGCAACGAAATTGAGAATGGTTATTCATTTTTTATTTACATTTACTCTGTGTGGAGTATGAAGGGAACCAGTCTCGTTGGAACTTTACCGCGCTGAGCAGATGTGACGTGAATTGTAAATTGTAGAATTCCCTCATCTTCCTTAGTCTCAGCATCCGTATGGCTTGCAAATTGTAGAAGCCTCGGAGGTGTAACCAGAGAAGGTTCCCATTGTTTTCATTCTGGTGGGATATGTTATATGCCATTAGAGTGAAAACTTAGTCTTTTGCTAGCAGTTGCCGCTAGGGCATCTATGCCATTTCGTTCGTTGCAATTCGGGACTGCACGCTGGGGTTTGTTTTGGTTGGATCAGGGAGAGCAGCATATGTGCCTCCTGATGAGAGACTAATAAGTTTCGAAACCGGTAGAGGTGCTTGCAGCACTCTCTGATTGGACTGGAATATGGTTCGGCTGTATCTTCGTTTTGCAACGAAATTGAGAATGGTTATTCATTTTTTATTTACATTTACTCTGTGTGGAGTATGAAGGGAACCAGTCTCGTTGGAACTTTACCGCGCTGAGCAGATGTGACGTGAATTGTAAATTGTAGAATTCCCTCATCTTCCTTAGTCTCAGCATCCGTATGGCTTGCAAATTGTAGAAGCCTCGGAGGTGTAACCAGAGAAGGTTCCCATTGTTTTCATTCTGGTGGGATATGTTATATGCCATTAGAGTGAAAACTTAGTCTTTTGCTAGCAGTTGCCGCTAGGGCATCTACGCCATTTCGTTCGTTGCAATTCGGGACTGCACGCTGGGGTTTGTTTTGGTTGGATCAGGGAGAGCAGCATATGTGCCTCCTGATGAGAGACTAATAAGTTTCGAAACCGGTAGAGGTGCTTGCAGCACTCTCTGATTGGACTGGAATATGGTTCGGCTGTATCTTCGTTTTGCAACGAAATTGAGAATGGTTATTCATTTTTTTTTTTATTTTTTTTTTATTTACATTTACTCTGTGTGGAGTATGAAGGGAACCAGTCTCGTTGGAACTTTACCGCGCTGAGCAGATGTGACGTGAATTGTAAATTGTAGAATTCCCTCATCTTCCTTAGTCTCAGCATCCGTATGGCTTGCAAATTGTAGAAGCCTCGGAGGTGTAACCAGAGAAGGTTCCCATTGTTTTCATTCTGGTGGGATATGTTATATTCAAAAAAGAAACATGGCGCCTCAGAAGAACGGTCGTGTTTACGACTCGGAAGTTAAGTGTTGTAAAAAGTGTTATAAAGTTGCACAAAGTGGTCTATTATGTGCGAATTGTGGAACGTTATCCCATAGTGGCTGCCTGAAGCAACTAAAATCGATCAAATATATCGATGATGAGACAGTTATATGCTGTGAGGAGAGTGTGAGGTTAAGTGATCCACCAAACAAAACCTTGGATAGTGAGGCTGACGATGAGGATCCGAGACAAACTGAAATAAGGTACTTAAAGAAAATTATTAATCAGAATGAAACAATAATATCAAATCAACAAATTACGATAAATTTATTGAAGGAACAACTAGATTTATTTAAATATATGCAAATAGCTGATCAGTCGCCATCTACAAAACAAAATACGAATTCAATCAACCATTCAAACAGAGACCCAAATTTTGAACGACCGAAACAGTCTAGCAGTAAAATATATCCAAAAAACGAAAACACTACACCCGCAAAAAATGTTGCTGTAAATGAAAGTCTAGTTGTTGATAAAGAAAGGAGTTCCCCAACAAAAACTCTATTTAAAAATAGTACCAATAAAAATAAACAAGTTGTTTCCTTAATCGAAAATAATAAACAATTATCAGCTGATATTTTAAGAATACAAACGGAGGCAAAATGTTCAGATATCATTAATTTAACAAACGATGAGAATTTGATAAATACTGAGTCTGAGAGTAAAAATTCGGTTCCAGTTCCAAATAATAATGGGCAAGAATGGAAAACTGTTAGGTATAAAAGAAGGAATGGACCTATTGTTATTGGCAATAATGAAAACTCTGAAATCAGTGGTGTCCCAAAATTTAGTCATCTTCATGTTACTAGGGTAAACCAGCATACAACGGCAGATAATCTTAAGAAGATGTTAGAAAAACACTTTCCAGAAGTGATATGTACGTCCTTAACGGCTAAGCATCCCAACATATATTCATCCTTTAAAGTCTCAATTTTTGAACAACATTTTGGTTTAGCGATGGACCCAAAACTATGGCCCGTAGGCTCTTATGTAAGCAGGTTTTTTGTGAAGCGTCCAACACATACTCAAATAAAATGAAGGATGAAGAAACGACCGTTAACCCTCCATCAAATTTTCAAAATAACCTAATTCAACAAGGCACGGTAAGCATGTTTCATGTCAATTTACAGTGTATATCAAATAAAGTCGATATGATCAATGCTTTTCTTGCGGATAAAAAGTTCTATGACGTCATATGTTTTTCAGAGCACTGGCAAACTGAAGAAAATCTAAAATTAATTAACATCTCCGGCTTTTCACTAGCTAACTTTTTCTGTAGGGTTGAAAAGAAGCAAGGTGGCGTTGCAATTTATGTAAAAGAAAATCTTATGTACTCTTCTCTTAATCTAAATGAATATACCGTAGAGCAAACTTCAGAGTTTTGTGCAATTTATATACCTTCAATGAGAACCAATGTTTTAACTGTATACAGATCAGGTAATGGTGACTGTGACTTGTTCTTGGTGAATTTTGAGAATGTTATAGCATTCTTACTTAACAAAGCAGACAAACTGATTATACTTGGGGATTTTAATATAAATTTTAAAATTAAATCTGACTCTTCTTATGATATTCAAAATCTGTTAATGTCTTTTGGTCTAGAAATAACGATAAACGATTATACTAGAATCACATCTCAATCCAGTAGTTGCATCGATAACATTATGACTAACTTTTCTGAAAATATCTACAGGGTGGGCGTATTTGAACCTTGTTTCTCTGACCATCGAGCACAATTTATATCTATTGATTCTGATCTTAAAGTTGTTGACACTAATCAATCACTTCAACGGTCTATTACTTCTTCTGGTTTGCAGAAGCTTAAATATGCACTAGCTAGTACAAAGATGGACTTTTTCTATGACACCAATAACGATCCCGATGTCTTGATGTTCTTTTTAACTGAAACTTATAACAACTTAATATTAAAGTTTTTTCCATTAAAAAAAGTACGACAAACTGCTAAAATAACACCCGTGCAATGGTTTAATGACGAATTAAGGTCTTACAGATCTAATCTTTCTCTCATTAAACACATTGCAGATGTCACTAAGGATCCCGATATTTTCAAACTATATAAACAACAAAAATATGAATATAATCGGCAGTTACAAAATGCTAAAAAGTCGGCTTACTCTGGTTTTATTGCTAACTCCAATAATAAACCTAGAGACTGCTGGAAAATATTAAACTTCGAAAGAGGCAATACAAGATCCAGTTCGGTACAACCAGATCTATCTCCAGACGAAATAAATCAATTTTTTATTACAATCGCAGAGAATATAATTACATCCCTTCCCACTATTAATAACGATATCCTCTTCAGTTACAGAAACTATCCTTCCCCGAGTAAGTCCTTTTGTTTCCGACCCGTTGTGGAAGATGAGATCTCTCAAATAATTAAATCTCTTAATAATTCCAATTGTAAGGACGTTCACGAAATTAATAGCAAAATTTTAAAAGAAACTTACCAAATAGTTTTAACACCTTTCACTCATCTTATTAACTTAATTTTATCAACTGGAGTATTTCCAGAAGCACTAAAGTACTCAAAGGTACTACCTATCTATAAAAAAGGTGATTCCTCGAAAGCTGACAATTACAGACCCATAAGCATTGTTTCTACATTCGGGAAAGTGATTGAAAAGGTGATCAAACAACAATTATATTCTTATTTTGAGTCTAAAAGTTATTTTAGCAACTCGCAATATGGATTCAGAAGTGCTCGTTCTACTACAAACGCGGTATATAATATTGTGAGCGAGGTGATTGAGGGGCTTGAACGTGGCAATCGCATAGCAATTTCTCTCTGCGATTTGTCGAAGGCTTTTGACTGCGTTTCACATGACATTTTGCTCCACAAATTAAACTATTATGGAATCAGAGGTATCCCTCTTAAGCTTATCTCTTCGTACCTATGTGGTAGACACCAGGCTGTAGTGTCTAAAGGTTATCTCTCCGATTTTCGACCCGTAAAACATGGAGTCCCACAAGGTTCGGTCTTGGGACCTCTTTTATTCATTATATATGTCAACGATTTGCCTCATTTCATATCTCCGTACAAATCAGTACAATTTGCGGATGATACGACATACATAATATCAGGTAATAAAAATGAGGATTTAAAAATGGCTTACGAGGAAGTCTCTGATAAATCTAGCACATGGTTTGCTGCGAACAAACTAAAACTCAATACTGAAAAAACGCAGGACTTGATTATATCTGCAAGTGGTTTACATGGCGATCCAGATGACAAAGACACTGCTAAACTATTAGGAATAACCATAGACAATCGATTGAACTGGTCGGCTCATATTTCACAAGTAAAGGCGAAGCTGTCTAGTTCATTGTTTCTTATTCGTCAACTAGCAAGGGTTGTCAACTTTGAGACATTGAAGGTGACATATTTTTCTTTATTTCACTCACACCTAAGCTATGGATTAATCTTATGGGGCAATTCAACAAATGCTCTTCAAATTTTCAGGATGCAAAAGAAAGCTATCCGGATTTTAGCAGGGGTTAGTTATCTGGAACATTGCCGACCTCTCTTCATCAAATTAAAAATTATGCCGCTACCTACTCTGTTGATATATCAAGTTCTGACTGAAATTCACAGAAAAAGGTCCCATTTAACAAAGCAGTCTGATGTTCACGTTCACAATACGCGATACTCTCACTATTTACGAACAAATCGCTCTAGATTGCGTCTTTCAGATAAAAATTGTCTTAATTATAACTACTACAATATTTTACCAAAAGATATTAAACAGCTAAGCTGTAACAGTTTCAAAAAAGTAATAAAAAGGTATCTGTTGAAACATTGCTTTTATTGCTCGGAAGAATATATGACTCATTGCAGAACATCTACTGAAATGCTTACCGTGACACAAAATATTTTTTGTTAATCTATATTCTTGTTTGTGATACATATTTATAAGTTGTGTTTTATATTTCTGTTTTATATACCTTGTGATTTTATATACCTTGTAATTTTTATATTCCTTATTTTGACTTTGTAATTTTGACTTGCTACAAACAATTTTTTTTTGTAAAGTAGTTAAATAAATCTATCTATCTATCTATCTATGCCATTAGAGTGAAAACTTAGTCTTTTTATTATAATATACTTTATTTATATACCAAATTTCATCTATCGAACTTTATAAATGATAAAACGGCACAGTAAACAAACAAAAAGTCATTTATCTCAAAACTCACTTTCTTCACATATACTGTTTTACCTTGGCAAGCAAGATGTATTAAACAAGTTCTCCAGAAATTTAAAACAAGATATAACTATGCTGTGCTAATAAGCTACAGATAAAAAATAGCAATATTTTATAGCAAATTGCGTCACGAAGTTGAAACACGTAGAAAAAGGCAGGAAGTTCAAAGAAAAGAAATATAACTTACAGCCATTATAGCTATTATAGATATAAATGGACAGCGGAGTAAGACTGGTAAACAATGTTTTCGATTAACTTTGGATGAAACTGATAAATTTATACAAAATACCCTGAGACGCAAATCGAATAGTGAAATGAGACGTCCCAGATCAGTAAATCTGAAGACTACAGTGAAACTAACCAATTTCTGGGTAAATCTATAATTTCTGGGTAAATCCTTAACCTACCTACCTACCTATAATGAACCTACCAAAATAAAACTTGGAATACCCACTGGTGACTCTGATAGAAGAAGACTCTGAACAGACTAAAATATAAGACGCTCTTGTTTCGCTTTACAACGAAATGATTAATGTTGTTCTGAAGCTATTTCCTTGTGGCATTTTTATAATCAACTATTTTTAATGGGAAATAAGCCACAATTTTACCGAAAAAATGATTTTATTAACAAAGTAAGTTATCAATCGAAGTAGCACAGAAAACGACAATAAATATCGTCTCCATACCACCAGATTGACAACAGGTGGAATACTTTCTTTGGTTACACCTCCTGAGATTTTCAAAATTTATAAATCGTACAGGGGGCCGAGGAAATTAAGATGAGAGAATTTTAAATAATTCACAGCTCATCTACTCAGCGTGGTAAAAGCTCCAACAAGAAATATTCCTTAATGCTCAAAGAAAAGAGTAAATGAATTAAAAATGTATAAACATTCTCAATATCTTTGCAATACGAAAATTCAGCAGCTGCATAATACTCTGGTTAAATCAGAGGGTGCAGGAAGAGTCTATACCGGTTTCGGAGATCTTTTTCCCCTCATCAGTAAACCCATATCCTCTTCTCTCCGATTTACCCAGGTACCATAGCTTGGGCCTTCCCGAATTGCAAAGAAAGAAATGTCACGGATGAACTAGGGCCATCTACCGAAAAACAAAGTAAGTTATCAATCCAAGTAGCACAGAAAACGACAATAAATATCGCTTCCGTACCACCAGAACAGGGTGAATTTACCACTGACAACAGGTGGAATACTTTCTTTGGTTACACCTCCTGAGATTTTCAAAATTTATAAATCATACAGGGTGTCGAGGAAATTAAGATGAGAGAATTTTAAATAATTCACAACTTATCTACTCAGCGTGGTAAAGGCTCCAACAAGAAAGATTCCTTAATACTCAAACAAAAGAGTAAATTAATCAAAAATGTATAAACATTCTCAATTTCTTTGCAATACGAAAATGCAGCAGCTGCATAATACTCTGGTTAAATCGGAGAGTGCAGGAAGAGTCTATACCGGTTTCGGAGATCTTCTCGGATTTCCGAACGGTTTCCATCACGGTTTCGGAATCTTTAGTATTGCAAAGAAATTGAGAATGTTTATACATTTTTAATTCATTTACTCTTTTGTTTGAGTATTAAGGAATCTTTCTTGTTGGAGCTTTTACCACGCTGAGTAGATGAGTTGTGAATTATTTAAAATTCTCTCATCTTAATTTCCTCGGCACCCTGTATGATTTATAAATTTTGAAAATCTCAGGAGGTGTAACCAAAGACAGTATTCCACCTGTTGTCAATCTGGTGGTACGGAAGCGATATTTATTGTCGTTTTCTGTGCTACTTCGATTGATAACTTACTTTGTTTTTCGGTAGATGGCCCTAGTTCATCCATGACATTTCTTTCTTTGCAATTCGGGAAGGCCCAAGCTATGGTACCTGGATAAATCGGAGAAAAGAGGATATGGGTTTACTGATGAGGGGAAAAAGATCTCCGAAACCGGTATAGACCCTTCTTGCACTCTCCGATTTAACCAAAATATTATGCAGCTGCTGCATTTTCGTATTGCAAAGAAATTGAGAATGTTTATACATTTTTACGATTTTATTAACGTTTCGAAGCCTAAATCGGGTTTCGTTGTCAAAATACAAAATACTACTAAAATAAACAAAAATGTTGTTGCTAAGTAAAAAAAATTCTTCTAATATAATTTATTTAATCTGACTCATTTATATTGGAAATTCAGACGTATATTCAGACGTGTATTAAGACTTTAAAATGATATCGCCAATATTTATGAGTTGCGTTCCTGGGACGACTTTACTAAAAGATAGTTCATTCGATGACATGAAATCATTCCCGACTCAAGAATATCCGTCACAAAAAAATCATATCATGTGATCTGTCTTTAAAAAGACAACCAAATGCAACGACGACAGTAAAATTCTCGCGTTAGAGATTCCATAGTAAATCACGAGGGAAAACCAGGAAAAAACCTCGTGATACTATCCCGAAATCGTGAGTATTTGGTCTTACATTTAATTTACTTTCAAAAAACTAATACCAAATTCTGACTTTAATATGTTTAAATTATAAATACTATTAAAATAATAATACATAGATATACAATAAGTAATAGAGTACAACCTCCCATATCCGGACCTGTCATATCCGGACATCCCCATATGCGGACGGTTCTGCGCCGTCCGGATCTAACGAAATCTACCGAGAAAGGCAGTCCTGCTGTTGGACAACGCACTAAAAGAAGAACTAAAAGATGGCGAAATAATGTATTATAGAATCTATAAAACGTGTCTATCGACGAAAGTTATTGACGGCGTTGATTACTGGAATGTATGAAGGAGAAAACGTTTCAGAGACTGTAAAAGAAGTAGCGGTCTTGATATCCGGATTTTTTATTCGGATATATTATTGACTTAGTCGTGGTATTAAGAAAGAAAATACCACGATTAGTAAGTCAGTAACATATCGAGTTAGTACAAATTTTATATTTTAGTATTACTTATTGTATATCTATGTATTATTAATATTATTTATAATTTAAACATCGTCAGAATTTAGTATTAGTTTTTTGAATGTAAATTAAACGTAAGACCAAATACTTACGATGTCGGGATAGTATCACGAGGTTTTTTCCTGGTTTTCCCTCGTGATTTACTATGGAATCTCTAAGGCGAGAATTTTACTGTCATCGTTGCATTTGGTTGTCTTTTTAAAGACAGATCACATGCTATGATTTTTTTGTGACGGATATTCTTGAGTTGGGATTGATTTCATGTAATCGAATGAACTATCTTTTAGTAAAGTCGTCCCAGGAACGCAACTCATAAATATTGGTGATATAATTTTAAAGTCTTCTACTTTAAAATGTATAATATACGTCTGAATTGCCAATATAAATGAGTCAGATTAAATAAATTATTAGAAGAATTTTTTTTACTTAGCAACAACATTTTTGTTTATTTTAGTAGTATTTTGTATTTTGACAACGAAACCCGATTTGGGCTTCAAAACGTTAATAAAATCATTTTTTTTTTGAAAATTGTGGCTTATTTCCCATTAAAAATAGTTGGTTAACGAATTGATTATTTATTTATATTAGTGTTACTGCTATTCTAAGTATGGTGGACCATTTTTCGTTGGAATATACCGCGCTGGATAGGTGAGAAGTGAGATGCTCTTAGATCTCTCTCGGCCTTCTTTGCTCCAGTAATTCGTTGGTTTGCAAATTTTAGAAACAACGCATAAACGATGCATAATACGCGGCGTTGATACCTTTTTTACTGAAGAATACTTGAAAAAAGCAATTAATTCCATAGTTCCAGTGGCGGAAGTGAGAAGAATAAAACGAAAAATTATAAACCCTGAAACCAAAAAAGAAGAATTTGTCAATAGACAATTGGTAGTAATAAATTTTAAAGGTAATAAAATTCCGTCCTCTATTAATATAAATATGGTTAATTTCCCTGTAGAACCATACATCCATCCAGTTGTTCAATGTGTAAAATGTTTATGTTACGGTCACAATATCGTTCAATGTAAAAGCAAATCTCGTTGTTCTCGATGTGCAAATGAGCATTCTTCCGCTGACTGTAATTCCGAGTTGCAAATGTGCGTTCACTATAAATTTTCTGATCATCCTTCAATTTCAAGAGACTACCTAATGTACAAAAAACAACACGACATAAAAAAAGTAATGGCTTTCGAAAATAAAAGTTTTAAGGATGCCGAATTATCGATTAACAATCCAGCTTATGCCAAAATTAATACCAACAATAGGTTTGATATATTAAATAATCTTGAAAACTTTCCCGATTTAGCACCAGCAAACAAAACAATTTATTATGCTCCTTTAAATAAACCAAAATCAAATTCAACCGCATTAGAATCAAACACAATTAAAAGGCGAAGAACTGAGACTTCTTCTCAGACTCCAAGCACTAGTAATTCAGATTTAGAAAATTCCCATCAAAAAAGACAAATTACTCTTCCCCCATATACACCCGCTCCACAACAGAATAATTTCATGTTTTGTCGAGATAAACTTATCTCGCAGATATATTCATTAATTACAAATATAATTAATAATCAAGGAAAATTTAAATTAAATAAGATCAGGGACAATATCATTACAATATTCGATAATAATGAAGATAATTTAGAATCCATTCTCACAGATAGTGAAAATGGCTACTAAAAATATTACAGAAAAACTAACCATATTACAATGGACTTGTAGATCCATTTCTAGTAACAAAGGCAGTCTTATGCATCATATTAACAACTACCATACAGATATAATAGTTCTATCAGAAATATGGCTCACATCCGGTCATCATTTTAGACTTAAAGGATATAACTTTATCAATAAATGTCGTGAAGATGGTTACGGTGGCGTAGGTATTTTCATCAGACAGGGAATAGATTACCAATAATCCGAAGTTAATAATAATTTCGATGACAGTATAGAAGCATGCGCAGTTTTTTTGAACAAAATGAATATCTCATTAGTATTAATCTATAGATCATCAGATATTAGAATAGAAATAAATGACTGAATCAACCTATTCCTTCAGTTTAATATTGCAAAACTATTTTTCTGGGAGATTTTAATGCTCACCACGGTATGTGGGGGCCAATTGCAGACGACAGAAATGGTAGAATATTAGTGGAGGCCATGGATTATTGTGAAATAATTACATTAAATGACGGAACACCAACAAGAATATCCCCAACTAGTAATCATTCAGCCGTTGACTTAACTCTAACATCTCCCCTCTTAGCCGACCGTATAGCTTGGTCAGTAGATTCAGATTCATTAGGTTCAGATCACTACCCAATCAATATAGAAATTCAAATCAATCCCTCCTCCTTTGTCATCAACCCATCAACAAAACGGAATGACTCTCGTACTGACTGGTCTGTTTTTGGAAATATTTTTGAATTAGAAATTAGTGAGCTCAATAATTTAGATAGGAATTCAAATTCAGTAGACAAAATCGAATTTTTCCTCAATGCAATCACGGTCGCAGTATCGAAATCTATGCCTATTAAGAAATCTTTCACACCTTCTGTACCAAGACCTTATTGGTGGGATGAGGAATATTCTGCGATTGTCAAAAAACGAAAAGAAGCTCTCAGCGAGTTTAAAAAACAAGGTATTTTATCAATTATCTACAATATCAAAACATTTCTGCTAATGTCAAACGTACGTTCAAATTTAAACAAAAAACAGTTGGAAAATGTTTTTGAATAAATTAAATAAAAACACTCCTCTGACTGAGATATGGAACACTGTAAGATCTATTTGCAATAAACACCATCAAAAAAGGAAACCACAATTAGACGAAAGCCTTATTCAAAAAGTTCTTGATACATTGGCTCCTTCATCTGCTGCAGGTTCAATTTTTAACGACATTAATCAATTTCACTTCCATCAAGACTCAGACACCCTTTCAAAAAATTTTAGCTTTTCGGAATTAGAACTAGCTTTTAAAAAATCAAAAAATACTGCACCTGGACTTGACGGGTTCACTTATACGATAATATATAAATTGCCTGAAAGTGGTAAACTTCTTCTATTAGAAATTTTTATTGATTGGTGGTTGAAACAAAAGTATTCAGATAGTCTTAAAAATATAATTGTGTGTCTTCTAGCGAAACCTAAGAAACCACCTGACTTACCTTCGTCCTACCGACCTATTTCATGGTTATCGTGTATTACAAAAACTTTCGAAAGGCTTATAAAATTTAGACTCGAACATTTTGTCGAAAACAGATCAATTTTACCAAAAAATCAGTATGGATTTCGTAGAGGTATAGGTACAATTGATGCAATCTCCCATTTAGTTACAGATGCTCAATTGTGTCTATCAAAAAATAATTACATGTTGTGTCTTTTTGTGGAACTTAAAGGGGCTTATGATGTGGTAGATTTGGAAATATTATATTCAAAAATGGTAACGTTTGGTATCAATAAAAGAGTATCTATAAATATTTTAAATTTGTTTGCTAATAGAAAAATATTTTTGCGAGATAGTCATAACGTTTTACATGGTCCAAGAGTACTTTACAACGGGCTTCCGCAAGGCTCTATTTAAGTCCCCTTTTGTTTAACTTATACACTGCAGACTTGCATGATTTGATGAGCGATGACATACAAATTATTCAATACGCGGACGATTTATGCATTTATGTCACCCATAATACCTACGATCGCTGCATGATAGACTTAAGACGTACTTTTGACAGGTTACAAAACTGGTTCGACGATATGGGTTTTAGTGTTTCACCAGAAAAGACAGCTGTGATGTGTTTCACAAGGCACAGATATCAGTTAGTCGATAATTTCTCTATAGGTAAATACACTATTCCTATCGTAAAAGAATATAAATATTTAGGTATAATTATAGATAGTAAACTTCTATGGACCAGTCACATTAAGTATGTCAAACAAAGATGTGAAAAGGGAATTAATATTCTGCGCTTCCTCCCCAAACAGAGCAGGGGCGCGGATCAACAAATTTCCTTAATGTTCTACAAGTCTTATATTCGCTCGATTTTGGATTATGGGTTACTCTCTATGGTTCTACCTCCAATACGAACCAACCTACTCTTGATCGAATACAATATAGAGCTCTGAAAATATGTTTGGGAGCCATGGCATTGTGTTGGGATACACGGCATCTCTTAGTAATCTTCTTATTAAAACAAATCCTTTTAATAATTAAAAATATCTTTAGCAAAACAAAACTACGTTTGTTGATAGTAAATACAATCGACCTACATTCGCACATATCAGTGTAACAGTTTAGGTTTGACCAAGGTCGGGTTGAAATAACAATAGTATTCTTTATTTTTATAACCTAGTCTACTCAGCACTTTTAATTAAACAATCTTACTTTCATTATATACAAAAAACAATAACAGAATTACCGAGGATTAGTTCTAATTATATCGCGAACAGTACGTAATTTATATTTGAGATCCCAAAGGGAAAACATCACAGCTACTGAGAACTAAAGTACCACCAGCTCTTTACCGTTAGTACTCTGACTTATAGAAATAAATGCATCTACTGTGAAAAGAGTTATTTCATCAACCCTTATGGTAGGGGGTAACCAACCCCTAAGTATCCAGGGTGGCTCAGAAGTCAGGAGCCACCATATGGCGATCCAAGACCAGGCGAGAACGTAAGGAACAAGCAGTCTAGAACGAGAAATGGGAAAAACGTCTATGGCTGAGGATCTTGCACCTCGACCACCCTAGAACAGTGTGGTATGCAGAAAAGGATGGAGACATCAGGCCTGACATGGAGCTGAATGGAATGGTATGGAGATGGAACTTCGTGTGGACAATGGTATGGGACGTGCAGCGAGGACTTTTTGGTGATACGAACAAAGACGTTTAAAGTGGTAAGTCCATATTAGCTATTTTTATGGTATTTCCTGATTCGTATAATAATTAAGTATTTATGATATTAGTCCTGATTCGTATAAAGTATAAAGTAATATTAACGTAATTATAATTTAAGATGCACATTACCTTTTAAGTTTTACCTATTTTTACTTATTTATTCTATTTTAATTTCCTGATAATACCAATATATACAGAATTTTTTTACCCTGATATTAGTTATTATAGGACGCAATGATACAATTTTTATATGATTTTTTTATATATTTACCAACATATATTTTTATCTTTACTGACTTTTTATCCATTTATTATTTGACTACTGATTTTTATTACATTTTTATTGGTCTACTGCTTTTTAATGGTGATTTATATTGAGTGATATACTGATTTTTTATGGCAATTTACTATATTTTTTACTATTTTTGACATATTATTTTACATATATATATATATATATATATATATATATATATATATATATATATATATATATATATATATATATATATATACATTTGTACAAATATTTTCGACCGTACTGTGTTATAGTGGTTTGAAGTTTCAGCAATTCGGTCATGTGAAATAAAAGTCTATTTGTTATTTCTCAATATTTCGTCACACTTTTGTGACTTCTTCAGGAGAAAACTGTAAATTTATTAAGATTAGAAATTAACAAAAGCTAAATATTTAATTACTTACAACTATAAGAGTATTAATTTAGATTTTTTTAACATATCGTAAGGGACATTGACTTAATTTTGATTTTGACATTTATTATTTCGGAGTTATGGTAACTGCAATAAACTTTATATTCATAGAATATTGTCTGATATTTAAAATCCTTTTTTTAATAATAAATAGGTCAAAGTAAACCAAAGAAAATATTAACGGAATTTTAAGGTGGAAAGGTATGATTAATAGTAGAAAAATTTTAGAAAGATATATATAATAAGACTGATACTAACCATTTGAGTAATATCTACTGTAACATTCTAAATAATAAATAACCTTTAAAATATTTTCAAAAAGTATAAAAATTCAAACAAATTACTCAATTATTCACCTAATAATTAATCCATCTTAATTTTTATTTAATTTCGAAAAATATCAGCCTTATACTAACTCACTATGTACCATCACTTACATTTTATAGATCAATTTAATATACTCTAGTCTCTTTCTAAAATTTTTCTACTATTAATCATACCTTTCCACCTTAAAATTCCGTTAATATTTTCTTTGGTTTACTTTGACCTATTTATTATTAAAAAAAAGGATTTTAAATATCAGACAATATTCTATGAATATAAAGTTTATTGCAGTTACCATAACTCCGAAATAATAAATGTCAAAATCAAAATTAAGTCAATGTCCCTTACGATATGTTAAAAAAATCTAAATTAATACTCTTATAGTTGTAAGTAATTAAATATTTAGCTTTTGTTAATTTCTAATCTTAATAAATTTACAGTTTTCTCCTGAAGAAGTCACAAAAGTGTGACGAAATATTGAGAAATAACAAATAGACTTTTATTTCACATGACCGAATTGCTGAAACTTCAAACCACTATATATATATATATATATATATATATATATATATATATATATATATATATATATATATATTATTTATCTCTATTTCATTTGTTTGTTTTCGTACGAGTGGTCGTCCAAACCAGTACCTGTGGATCTTTTGATCACTGAGTGTGTTTCAAAGATCTACATCTTTTGTTTTTTCATATATATATATATATATATATATATATATATATATATATATATATATATATATATATATATATATTTACTATACCTCGTAAGACTGTCAAATTTATGAATTCGTTACGGGTACAGGAATAAGAAAATTATGAATAAATGAGTAGCAACAAAGTTACTTGGGAAGACTTCATCAAAATAGCTGAGGAGATTACGCAAGAAGTAACAAGACAAAGTAGAAGGGTCTTGAAGAAGAAAGTACCTAAATCTAAGGATATACAAGAAGAAGTAACGACACAGCTAATTAAATTATATAACAAATTCACACATTTAACGAAGAAAAATTGGGAAGCGCTATCGGACAAACAAAGAAAAGCGTGCAACAAATATTTCGGAAAAATAAGAGACAAAGTTACACGCTCATTTCAAGCTGTAAACTTAAGGACAGTAGTTCCAAGTTCAATACACCAACCAATCGACAAGGAAATAGAGGAAGAACAAAGCGACGAAGAAGTAGAAGAGGAAAAAAGTGACGAGGAGATAGAGGAAAAAATTGACGAGGAAATAAAAGAGGGAAAAAGCGACATAAAACAAGATATAAAAATATTAAACATGGCTCTGACAATCAACGAATTTTTGAATATTGCAAGCAAGGTATTGCCCAACGAGTTTGATGGAAGCGCAGGGAAACTATAACCATTTTTAGACGCATTAGAGTTACATGGAAAAATAGCAGAAGGACATGAAGAAACAGCAATAACATTAATAAAAACAAGATTGACTAATAAGGCTAGAAACCTGATAACTACAGAGGATACGATCCCACTTATAGCAGCGGCATTGAAGAAAGAATTAAGAGGCGACAATCCGAAAACGATAATAGACAAGTTAGCAAAGAAAAGGCAAGGAAACAAAGATGCAGCAGTGTACGCATCCGAAGTAGAGGAATTAGCGGAACAGTTGAAGGTAGCTTACATAGCGGAAGGAATGCCATTGGAGCTAGCGAAAAAATACACAACGGAAACAGTCGTAGCAACAATGAAACGAAATGTTAATACGGATAGAGCTAAGTTAATACTGTAGGCAGGTAATTTCACAACACCGCAGGAAGTAGTATCTAAATTTTTATCGATTGATACGACAGAGGAGAACACACAGGGAAGAGTGTTCAATTATAGGACGAATTATGAAAATAGGAGAGGACAACAGCAATACCGAAGAGGATACCATAACAAATACGACAGAGGAAGAAGAAATAACTTCGGACAACGGAACGAAGGAGAAGAAACAGGAAACCAACGGAATTATTCCAACAGAGGATATAGATAATTCAACAACCAAACGTACAGAGGGAACCAGAGAGGAGGACGTAACAGAAACGTAAGGCTACTTGAGTTAGAAGACAGCCAAGAGGAACCAGAAAACCAGCAGTTGGGGTTTTGAATGAACGAAACAAGGAAAGTACACAGTCAGTGGAATATAATATTTACAACTTCGACTTAAACCTAACGAATTTTGTACGAATGAAAACAGGAATCCTAGAAAACACAAATACCTTTATCATAGACACAGGAGCTGATATTTCAATACTGAAATGTTCACAAGATTTTATGAAGGAACATGTGAAACCAAACACAAAAGCGAAAATAAAAGGAGTAACTAACGGAGAATTACAAACAATGGGAGAAGTTGAAACAACGCTAGAAGTAAAAGGATCTCGATTTGAGCATATCTTTCAGTTAGTGGAACCTAGCTTTCCTATTCCAACCGACGGAATCATTGGGAGAGACTTTATTTCAAACTTTCAATGCATACTAGACTACGCTAACCTTAAAATGCACATTAAAGGGGACAACGATTGTTACATCAGTACAAACATTTTGGATAATATAGATAATGACACGATAATAATACCGCCTAGATGTGAAATTTACAGAGTCGTAAAAATTTTTCAAACGCTGAAGAATGACAGGATAGTGGAACAACAGGAAATACAACCAGGAATATTCATAGCGAGAGCAATTATTTCAAGTAATAATCCGTACATCAAAATTTTGAACACAACCTACGAAACAGTAAAAGTAGAGACAAATGCAATCAAAACATTAGACATTAAATTATTCAACATATATAGACTGATCAACGACAGCAAGGATAGGAAAAAGGAATTACGGGAATCATTGAAGTTAGACATTCCAGAATACATACGCGATAAATTAGTATCTTTATGCGAAGATTATTCAGATATATTCGCCCTAGGGCATGACATGCTAACATGTAACAACTTCTACGAACAGAAACTGAGAGTTAAAGACCAAACTCCGGTATATATTAAAAACTATAGGACACCTCATGCACAAACAGAGGAATCAAACCTACAAGTACAAAAACTGAGAGACCAAGGAATAATAGAACCGTCTACATCAGAATACAACAGCACAGTAATACTGGTACCGAAAAAGTCGATAGAGGGAAATAAAGCATGGAGATTATGCATAGATTTTAGACAACTGAACAAGAAAATAGTCACAGACAAATTTCCTTTACCAAGGATAGACTCGATACTAGATCAACTAGGAAGAGCAAAATGGTTTTCAGTTATAGACTTAATGTCAGGTTTTCACCAGATACCATTAGAAAAATCATCGAGAAAATACACATCGTTTAGCACAGAAAATGGAGCATTTCAATTTACCAGATTACCTTTTGGATTAAATGTAAGCCCAAATAGCTTTTCAAGGATGATGTCAATAGCATTTTCGGGATTAACACCGGACAAAGCATTTCTTTACATGGACGATATAGTAGTGATAGTAATATCCGAAAAACATCACCTAGACAACCTTAAAAAGACATTCGAGACATGTCGAAAATTCAATTTGAAACTTAACCCAGGAAAATGTCAATTTTTTAGAAGAGAAGTAGCATATTTAGGACATGATCTTTCTCAGGATGGGGTATCACCAGACAAAGCAAAATATGCAACGATTGAACAATAATCGACACCTAAGACAGCGGAAGAAACAAAAAGATTCGTAGCATTTTGTAACTATTATAGACGTTTTATTCAAAATTTTGCTGAAATATGCAGACCACTCAACAGATTATCAAGAAAAGGAGTAGAATTTTTTTGGTCAGAAGAATGTGAAAAAGCATTCAATAAGCTTAAATCATCTCTGATGAAGCCACCGATCCTAAAATATCCAGATTTCAATAAACAATTCATACTAACAACAGACGCATCCAACGAGAGTTGTTCAGCAATTTTAAGTCAAGATTATAACGGAATATACCTACCAATAGCATACGCATCAAGAAGTTTTAATAAAGAAGAATGTAATAAACCTATAATCGTTAAGGAATTACTAGCGATTCATTGGGGAATTAATCATTTCAAATGTTATTTATATGGAGCACCAACATTTTTAGTCAAAACGGATCATAAACCACTAACACATTTATTTGCAATGAAAGAACCAACTTCGAAACTTACAAGAATCAGATTAGATTTAGAGGAATACGATTTCGAAATAAAATACATAACAGGGAAAAATAACTATGCAGATAGTCTTTCAAGAATAACATTACATCAACTAAAGAACCTATACATAGACAATACCCATATATTAGCTATAACACGAGCTCAAGCAAGAGAAAATAAGAAGGAAGCAAGGCAAACGAAGGCAGAAAGTGAACTCGCACTACAGCCAGAAGCCCACAAACAGACAGTAAGAAAGGTACTAAATAATTTAGAGGCGCATAGACTACCAATTTTGTCTTTTGGAGCAGAACTAATCTCACCAAGGCTGAGCATTAGGGTCAAAAACAAAATAAAGTGCAGCAAGAGCATAGCCACAGGATTCAATCATTTTGATTTAAACCAAATGTTGGCACAGCTTGATGAGCTGGCGGTAGAGAATGCAGTGCGTAAAGTAAAAATATACGTAAACGATATTATTTTTAAAGTGTGCACAATTGAGGAATTTATTAAACAAGGAAACGAAATATTGAAGAATGTAGAAATATACATATGTGAAGTACCAAAAACAATAGAAGATGACAAAGAAAAACACAGGTTAATAGAAGAATATCATAATCATCCAATGTTCGGAGGACACTTAAGGAAAAATAGACTAATAAAGAGGTAAAAGCAAGATTCAGATGGAAAAATTTGGAAAAAGACGTAAGAAAATACGTTAAACAATGTCATGAATGTCAAATTAACAAACCGAATAGAACACATGTCACAGAAGACGTGATATCGGACACTTCTTCGAAACCAGAGGACACAGAGTACATAGATACGATAGGTCAATTCACTAGAAGCAATGAAAGCAAGGAAGACAACGCCCCACATATGGTATGATTGTGTCCAAAAAAGACACATCATACAAAGATTTATTAAGCTCGGTCAAAACGGCAGTTAAGACCACGGGAGCCACAGAGTCAATCAGGACGCTGCGTAGCACCAAGGACGGTAAGCTCTTTATCACAATGGATAAGGACCAGGCCGCCCTAAAACAGATTAGAGACGCCCTGACCAACAAAGGTAGTGGGTTACGCACCCTTCAGCTTGGTGAAGAAAATAAGACGGTAACCGTCCATGTAAAAGGCATGTCGGAGGACACTAGTAAAGAGGAGCTTAAAGAAGCACTCGAGGTTTACACTGGTCGATGGCAAGAACCGAATAGAATCAAAGAGATGAGGCCATTTAGGGGTAACACCCTAGCGGCTACAGTCATCCTCACCAAACAGGCGGCCGATTCTATTCTCCAGAGAGAGACAGTAAAGGTGGGCATCGTCCGATGCCAGGTTGAGAAACGTATCCGAGTCCCCAGGTGCAATAGATGCTGGGCCTTCGACCACGCTCGGGATGCGTGTGCCGGCCCCGATAGGACCGGTACTTGCTATGGCTGCGGGGCAACCGGGCACGATACAGAGTCCTGTCGGGCTGCGGCAAGATGCGTCTTGTGCGATGAGGCGCACAGATGTGGCAGTATGGCCTGTCCTAAATTCAGAGATGTCCTGAGGATGGCCAGACAGGCCGAAAAGCCAAAACTTAAAAAACAAGATATCCCGATGCCGGGCAATAAATCTGAAATATCCGTAACTGATTATATGAAAACCGTCTCCCTCGCTGATATGCCCAATGTCGGAGTAGACGTGGAAATGGAACCTTCCACATCGTCGTCCAGCCCCACAAACACCGCGACCCAGAATCAAGAACTGGGTGATGCTGCGGAAGTAGCACCGCCCTTGTCAGATATAGCCGGTCTAGTATAAGACAATACTCTCCACCGACAACTTCAACTTTAACCTTAAACTAAGACAAGGGTAATTATCTGCAATGGCTTCGCTAGGAAAAAAAAGACTTAAAATACTCCAGGTGAACATCGGGAGGGCCAAAATGGCACACCATATGATTTATACTAAAGCCCTCGAAATTGGAGCTGATTTACTGGTTGTCCCCGAGCCAAATAAAAACATGACTAAGAACCAAGGCTGGATTGCCGACCTGAAAGTTGATGTGGCCATATACCCCGTAAACAAGAACGTGTGCATCAGCAAAATCATAAAAAAGGAGGGTCATGTAATGATCAAAATAGATAACTTGGCAATCATCGCCTGCTATATCTCCCCTAACATAACTAGGGAGCGCTACCAACAACATGTCGAAAGCATCATACAAACGTCTCAACAATACAGAGACTTTATTGTGGCTGGGGATATAAACGCCAAATCGATCATATGGAGGTCTCCTAAAAACGACAACAGAGGGGAGATGTGGAACGATTGGATACTTTCAGAAGACCTAGTAGTGCTTAATAATGGCAAACCGACGTTTGTTAGAGGCGAAACACGAAGTCATATTGATGTTACCCTTGCAAGTAGAAATTATGCCAGGAAGTTGATGGGTTGGGATGTGTTGGAGGACAACCTCTACACGCATCATAGATACATCGTCCTCGAAACTGGAACTAAGGTCATGAAGATAGGAAGGAAAAGAATTACCTTCAACATAGAACGCTTTAAGACCGAAATAAGCAATCTACAAAAAGATGATACTACTGACTTTCAAAGTCTCCGACGGACCATTGTCAACGCACATACTCTTAGTAGAACGCGTGAGAATATTACGTACACAGTCCCATACTGGTGGAACGACGAGATTCAGTCTAAAAGAGCCGAATGTTTTAGGTGTAGACGAACAGCACAGAGGTATAGGACCCAGCAAAATATCGACAATTACAAGCATTCTAAGAAAGAACTGGGCAGAGAAATCAAAAGGGCTAAGCGAAATTGTTGGCAAAATCTATGCACAGCGCTAGAAAATGATGTATGGGGAGAAGCATACAGAATCACAATAAAAACTTTGAGGTCAGAAACCCCGTACAGCCTCTGCTCACAAAAAAGGAATGAAATAGCGAACATACTTTTTCCCACAAAGCCCCGTCAAACATTCGCCCAAGTCAACATTACTGTTCAACCCGACGACTTCTCGGCGGAGGAAATAGCAGTAGCAGCAAGTAATATAAAAGTAGGTAAAGCAGCTGGTCCAGATGGTGTACCTCCAGAAGCGATTAAGATCATCATAGAAAAATATCCTGAAATAATCAGGAGGATTTTCAATAATCTCCTCCATAGGCAAGAGTTCCCCGACCAGATTAAACAGGCCAGATTAACGCTTATTTTGAAACCGGGGAAAGACCCGATATAGCCAACTCATACAGGCCAATCTGCCTGTTGGATTGCTTGGGAAAATTCTATGAATATTTAATAAAGAATCGTCTGGAGGAGGATCTGCAAAGAAACAGAAGTATCTCGGATAGACAGTACGGATTTAGAAGATCCAGATCCACAATAGATGCGGTAAAGGCAATAACTGACACGGTCAAAGAGACGAGGAAAAGATGGGCCGTTCTCGTGATGTTCGATGTGAAAAATGCATTTAATTCTGCCAATTGGGGTCACATCGTCAAAGCTCTGGAAAAGTCAAGAGTGTCAGAATATTTAATAAATATAATCAAGAACTACCTTAATGAAAGGTATGTCCAGGTGGCGAAGCCTAAAGACCTGCAAACCACAGCAGGAGTACCGCAAGGATCCATACTGGGACCAACATTATGGAATGTTCTGTATAACGGGGTTCTGGAAATTACCTATGGAAGTAAAGTCAAAGCTATTGCGTATGCAGATGATCTAGCGCTACTGATTCAGACTGAAACGAACTGGGACTTAGAAGATATAGTGAATAAAAGTTGTAGGAAAGTATATGACTGGATGAGGGAACAAGATCTCGAATTGGCTACACATAAAACAGAAATTGTCATTTTAAAAGGCCCAAGAAAACGACCCAATCTAACTTTCATGGTAGGTAGTACAAGAATAGAGCCGACAAATTGTACGAAATACTTGGGCATACACCTGGATACAGGTCTTAGATATACCAAACATCTTAGTATAATAGTCCAGAAAGCAGAAGGAAGGACCACTGCATTATCAAAGATCATGCCAAATATCGGCGGACCAAGCAGTCATAAAAGAAGAATGTACCTTCAGGTAGTGCATTCTACTCTTCTGTATGGTGCCCCCATATGGTACGAAGTTTTGAGAATGACAAAGTATAAAAACATGCTGGAAAAATCACAAAGAAAACCCCTCTTGAGACTAACAAGTGCGTACCGGACTACCTCGACAATTGCCCTTCAGGCAATATCAGGTACGCTCCCCATTCACCTCCTAGCCAAAGAAAGAATGCTATTATTATATGCAAATGATTACGGCCACTTGCCCCACATAAAGTCTGAGGTAAGAAGACAGATGTACCAAGAATGGCAAGGTGAATGGGAGGCACAAATCGAAAAGGCTCAATGGACCAAAAGGCTCATTCCAGATGTGGTGGCCTGGTCTGCATGTAAGTATATAAGATTAAATTATTATTTTACACAGTTCCTCACCGGCCATGGTTCCTTTAGATCGTATACGTATGTTATCAAGAAGACAGTAGATGACCAATGTTCAGAATGCAACATCAGAGACGACGCTCAACACTGCATATTTGTCTGCAGGCTCTTTGAAAGAGAGAGATTGATTCTAGAAACAAGGTTAGGAGAAATCTCCATTGATAACGTTATGGAAAAATCTTTGCAAAGCAAAGATAACTTTAATTTGGTGGTCGATCTGATAACCGGAATTATGAAGAAAAAGGAGACGCTTGAGGAGCGAGAGAGGATCAAGGTGGATATACTTGTACTGGATTGATGGGACTAAACTACGGACGAAGTATATATGTGTATATGTGTTTGTGTGTACTATGTATGTTTGAATGTCTGTATGTGTAAATATGTGTATATTTTAAGCATGACATCATATAGATAATTATTTGCCTGTTGTATACATTATTTTCTTTTCTTTTTTCTTTTATCCTTTTGGAAAGTTATCTGAGCCGTCTTAGGCTTGACAGACTGCCCCGCTGCACTCGAAGTTACATCCGCCAAGGAATTTGTACCGTGTGCACCGGGGGAGAAGGGGGTGGACTTTAGTTGGTAGGCAGTTAGCCAGAGGGTGCCCGTAGGCAGGACTTCTTAGGGGGAAATGCATGGGGGTAAACTCTTCCTCTCTGAATCCAACACACGCTTAGCCATCCTTAAGTGGACACGGCTAGGTACGGTATTTAGAATATTTACCACCTGCTCAAAAAAAAAGGGTCAAAAACAAAATAATGTGCAGCAAGAGCATAGCCACAGGATTCAATCATTTTGATTTAAACCAAATGTTGGCACAGCTTGATGAGCTGGCGGTAGAGAATGCAGTACGTAAAGTAAAAATGTACGTAAACGATATTATTTTTAAAGTGTGCACAATTGAGGAATTTATTAAACAAGGAAACGAAATATTGAAGAATGTAGAAATATACATATGTGAAGTACCAAAAACAATAGAAGATGACAAAGAAAAACACAGGTTAATAGAAGAATATCATAATCATCCGATGTTCGGAGGACACTTAAGGAAAAATAGACTAATAAAGAGGCTAAAAGCAAGATTCAGATGGAAAAATTTGGAAAAAGACGTAAGAAAATACGTTAAACAATGTCATGAATGTCAAATTAACAAACCGAATAGAACACATGTCACAGTGAAGCGTTTTACCTGTCTGCTCTAATGGGATCAAGGAAAGACTATCTACTAAGATACTGGGGGGTCGAAATGGGGCTAGTAGAAGGAACAGACACGCAAACCTTCATGCGAACGACAGCTCATTTTTTGTGCGGTGGCGGGTCGTAGATTCGTTGGGAGGGGTAGGAGGGTTTAAAGAAGACTAACTACATAACCAAATAAGCAAAGGATACTTACACAGACTTGAGGACTTTCCTACTATTTAAACAAATTGGGACGC
Source organism: Diabrotica virgifera virgifera (assembly GCF_917563875.1). NCBI lineage: Eukaryota > Metazoa > Arthropoda > Insecta > Coleoptera > Chrysomelidae > Diabrotica > Diabrotica virgifera. The sequence continues at coordinate 88,175,400 of NC_065451.1, read as the reverse complement.
CGTTTGAAAAATCCTCAAATTCTCATATCGAGTACTTCTGGAAACCAACTGGGGGGACATTCATCGTAGATTCCTCGTTGGGGTTATACTGGGCTATCAATTATCATCATATGGCTTCTATGCCATATCATTTTCTTCCATTCTAAAACTTAATTCGCTTGTATTAGCTATCTGTTAATAATTTTTTTAAAGAGGTTACATAAATAAAAATGTGTACATTTTATAATGTTTATTTAAACCTTACTTTGAGAATAAACATATTCTCAAAAAAGAAATGAATAATAAAAACAAATACATGATTTTACAATTCTTAACCTTATTTTTAGCAGTGTACCAAAACAAAAATTTGACATGGCTGTCAAAAGTCACTGCCATTTTTTATTTACTTTACAATAAAATTTTCCATGTTGAAAACAAATTATTTAAATATGTAAAACCTTTACCATTAATATCCACTTGTGGATTATTTAAAATAAACATTATCCATACCTTAAAACAAAAATCCATGTCACATGTCACACTTGGAACTTCAAAATTTTCCATTTGAGATTGGGGGGAGGGAAGACATTCAAATCATTACAAAACTGGAAACAGGATAAAATTGATACCAAATCAAATATCATCTTCAATACAGGAATGTTACCATAACATCATAAAAACAGGAAACCAGGAAACCACGCACTTTCTCTTTTTACCGCCGGCAAACCAAACTGCATAACAATAATAGTGTTTCACAAGAATATATCCATGTAAAATGTTGTGAAACTATTGTAATAATATTCCTTGACATTTACTGGACAAACTGTCAGTCCTTCACTTCTTTTACCATAAAAAGAAAACCATTTTAAAGCCGGCAAAGTGCGTTTCTTTGTGAGTCTGTTGAGTTCTACACAAAAAGATGCTTATACTTCAAACATCCTTTCAGAACTACCGTACTTTTAGAACTACTCTTCTTTTCGGCGGTGCGCCTAACCCTCCGAAAATTCTCCTACGCTTCAAGCCGATCATTCTTTTGGTTTGACATTTGACCAGTCGGCGGAGAGAACTCAACGATCTTTCAAAATTCTGACCAATAATATCATAGGGTTTTTAGCGCTCAAAACTTAAGGGAAATATACTGGGATTTTTCAACGGATCCTTCCAGAACAATAAATGTTTATACAAGTAAACAGGAAATTTCCTATGATTTTACTATGTTGCGAAACAAACAGTATTACTCATAAGCAGCCACGGCTTAGAATTTTTAATGATATATTAACTCACAAAATATATTAGAAAAATAAATATTTTTCTTGGGATAGGATTAAAATTAATGGATATTTTTTATAAAACATTGTAGTAGAAATCCATCTGCTACAATAGCCTCCTCGGAAGAGAGGAAACTGGATTACCTATTCAGTTTTCGATAACTACTAAAATCCAACATTGACATTTTGGGTGTGACAGGACAACAATACCAAAATATTTAAATAATGGCTAATGGGGATTAAACAAAAACAAAAACATAATTAGGGAGTGGGCTAGCGTGCCATCAATCGCCAGACTCTTTAAAGTCGAGTAGACTTAAATGTTTAAAGACTCTAATAAGAACTGTAGGTGATAAGAGTTTCTGTGTCTTGGGGAAGAAACTAATCTTGTGCCCTGTGTGGACCTCGCTGACATCCACTGCAGTAACACAAGTGATATACCAGGACAGACACAGCCTCATCACCTCGTTGCCTAACCGGGAGCGGTTTTCAAAAACTTAAAAAAAATTACGGCAGATAAATATCTGCCCAAACTCTGCTAACACCTAGCGAGTTTCACGGGACATTCGGCAACGGTTCAGCAAAAGGAGGATTTAGACAATCCAGTCTAAATACCTCGTTGAGATAAAATGTCACAAATAACTCATCTCAACAACTCATTCAAACAAAACCAGCAAAGGTGGGGGGGGGGGGGGGGGTACGTGTGACAACATAAAAAGACCAAAAAAAAACTAGTATACTGGATTCAAACGGGATATCAAACCATTTAATCAAGACCAAAAAAAAATGAACGTAACACATGACATACGAAATACTACATCATTACGTTTCCAATCAACAGTCCTACCTAGGACATAAAAGCCTTTCATGAAAGTTCACAAGACAACTTTCACATTTTCAAATCACTAACTGGGATAGGCTTTACTTTTTAAAACCGGGGATATGACCTTACTTTTCCAAAACATGAGTAGACTTTATTTTTCCAAAACATGAGTAGACTTCACTCTTCCAAACTGGGGTTAGACTACTTTTTCAAAACAGGGATGAAAGCAAACACACAGGGGAAAACCAAAGGGACATTGGAAAGAATGACAGTTCCGACGAACGACCACTTCCATTTATCCACCGAAAGCAAGCTTCACCTGTACTCAACGCGGCCAGATCCTAAGCTCACTAGCCTTGTCACAGCTTCTGCTCTTGGCCTACTTTCAATAAACAAACACAAGAGAGGTCAACGAACTATTCGCCAAAAAAAATCAAACTCCATCACGGACATGGGCTAACAGACAATACGGGATAACAGACTCTAAAATTTCCAGACAAAACAGGGATAGACAAACAAAAAGAAAACTACAGACTCAAACGACATTTAGACATTCTCCATACACATGGGCTTACAAACACAAATAATATTGAAACTTGGTACTTATATGAGCTTACACAAATAAAACCGTTCTTGCTCCGACTATTAATGGGAGTGTTCCCAGACAACTGAACAACACTTCCTCATTACGAGTATTACACTTGTGATATGCCAGATACAAGAAAACATACATAATTTTATGAACAAGTGGAGGGGCCTCGCCACGGTTTCCCTCTTCACTTTTTCATGGGGTTACTTTTTCTTCACTTCTCAAACCTTTTTCAACTAATCATTGGTATCCTTTACGACACCTACAAAGATAGATTAGTCAAAAAAAGACAACACAGATAAGTGGAGGGGCCTCGCCACAGTTTCCCTCTTCACTTTTTATCAATCATAACAGTTTTTTCAAAACAGTGTCGACAGAGAACGCTATCTTCAAATCTAACAGCGATAGCTTTTCTCCTGGCTGCTTGAAAAAACAAGGGGTCTACTTCTTCATTAATAAGTGGAGGGGCCTCGCCACGGTTTCCCTCTTCACTTCTTCATGAACAAGTGGAGGGGCCTCGCCACAGTTTCCCTCTTCACTTCTTCTAAGGATGACTTCTCCAACTAACCTGTGGCATAACATACCTAATATAGATAGGCTTCGCTGGAAAATCAAGGGACATACGCACTCAAACCATACCGTATTAGCTCATACACGGACCATACCAACTATTATCACACATCTACTCAAACGACCAAATCAATAATCACAAAAAACGTTTATTCTGTAAAAAACTGTTGATCTATAAGAATACATGCAAAAAAATATAACATATTGTTATACTCTATAAGTGGATTCAATATTAAAAACATTTTAATTGTAACTTTTAGCAAAATTTTCAAAAAATAAAATTTTAACGTTACTTTTACCAAAATTTTCAAAAAAAAATTTTTACTTTATTTTTTACTCATCTGTTTGTCTATATATTTTATCAATATTTTCCAAAAAATTTAACCAATGCTTTCATCATGGGTACAATATCAATACAATATAGTAAGTATGCCACAATATTTAACATAAAACACAATACCAGTATACTACGGTTTACATAAAATGGGGTTACAATGAAAATACACTATGATGTCTGAAATGGTACATACTTATACAATCAACAGTATGACCAAATCAACACTACAATACAAAGTGTACATACTTACACCTCTTTGGAAAAATTATTAACTTTCGTAAACAAAATTATAAAAATGGGCTCTTATATGGGGACTTAAAGACTGAAACAGTTTCGGGGGCACTAAAAGACTTGAAACAGTTTCTGGGGACAAGACAAGAGGAATCTGGGCAAAACTACCTGGGAAGACTAGTGTGATAGTTACTCGGGGTCAAACTTCAGGGTGAACGTTACAAGTATTACAAGTGTAACATCAAGTGGGGGTGGCTAAAGACATTGGGGACTAGTAGATAGGCTAACTACTAGTGCAAATGGCATACAAGCTAAACTTGTAACAATGGGTACACAATACAGAACTAGAGTCGAGCTTCCATGTTGTCGGAAACACCTGTACCACACACTGAGATCGGGCTACCCAAGGGGACAGGCACTGCCTTAATAGTTGTAGTACAAATGGGACCGAAAGGAGGCTAAAAATGGATCGAGCCCCACGTACAGGGCGCTAGTTGAAGCATTTTAAGCCTCACACGTTGGGCGCAAGTTGAAGCGTTTTTCCAACGACTTCCTGTATTTTTAATAGGGTTTAATGAAGTAATGACTACAAAACCTAAATAAGCAAAGGATACTTACACAGACTTGAGGACTTTCCTACTATTTAAACAAATTGGGACGCCGTTTGAAAAATCCTCAAATTCTCATATCGAGTACTTACTGGAAACCAACTGGGGGACATTCATCGTAGATTCCTCGTTGGGGTTATACTGGGCTATCAATTATCATCATATGGCTTCTATGCCATATCATTTTCTTCCATTCTAAAACTTAATTCGCTTGTATTAGCTATCTTTACCATTAATATCCACTTGTGGATTATTTAAAATAAACATTATCCATACCTTAAAACAAAAATCCATGTCACATGTCACACTTGGAACTTCAAAATTTTCCATTTGAGATTGGGTGGGAGGGAAGACATTCAAATCATTACAAAACTGGAAACAGGATAAAATTGATACCAAATCAAATATCATCTTCAATACAGGAATGTTACCATAACATCATAAAAACAGGAAACCACGCACTTTCTCTTTTTACCGCCGGCAAACCAAACTGCATAACAATAATAGTGTTTCACAAGAATATATCCATGTAAAATGTTGTGAAACTATTGTAATAATATTCCTTGACATTTACTGGACAAACTGTCAGTCCTTCACTTCTTTTACCATAAAAAGAAAACCATTTTAAAGCCGGCAAAGTGCGTTTCTTTGTGAGTCTGTTGAGTTCTACACAAAAAGATGCTTATACTTCAAACATCCTTTCAGAACTACCGTACTTTTAGAACTACTCTTCTTTTCGGCGGTGCGCCTAACCCTCCGAAAATTCTCCTACGCTTCAAGCCGATCATTCTTTTGGTTTGACATTTGACCAATCGGCGGAGAGAACTCAACGATCTTTCAAAATTCTGACCAATAATATCATAGGGTTTTTAGCGCTCAAAACTTAAGGGAGATCTTTTAAAATTCTGACCAATAATATCATAGGGTTTTTAGCGCTCAAAACTTAAGGGAAATATACTGGGATTTTTCAACGGATCCTTCCAGAACAATAAATGTTTATACAAGTAAACAGGAAATTTCCTATGATTTTACTATGTTGCGAAACAAACAGTATTACTCGTAAGCAGGGACGGCTTAGAATTTTTAATGATATATTAACTCATAATATTAATAAATATTTTTCTTGGGATAGGATTAAAATTAATGGATATTTTTTATAAAACATTGTAGTAGAAATCCATCTGCTACAACAGAAGACGTGATATCGGACACTTCTTCGAAACCAGAGGACACAGAGTACATAGATACGATAGGTCAATTCACTAGAAGCAATGAAAGCAAGGAAGACAAAAAAGAGCGGCAAGAAGAAAATAAGCCCAAAACAACATCACAACACTTTAAAAGAGGAGACCTAGTCCTGGTAAAAAGGGAAGAGAATGGTAAGTTTGATAGTCTTTATGTAGGCCCCTTCACAATAACAGAGGTAAATAATGTTAATTGTAAGATCAGATTGGAAAACAAAATCAGGGAAATACATAAGAATAGATTATATGCTTACAATCCGAGAACACAGTGAGTGACAAGTGAAACGGGAACAATGTCGATAACGAACATTTTTATTTTTTTGTATTTAATTATTATTTATAGGAAAAAATGTATATATTGTACTTAGTAAAACGCAGTAAGGAAGTGGTGGTACTAATAGAAAAATTTTCTTCCTTTTCCGTAGTCAGAAAATTTTTGGAAGGAAAGGAAGATGTGTTGGGATACACGGCATCTCTTAGTAATCTTCTTATTAAAACAAATCCTTTTAATAATTAAAAATATCTTTAGCAAAACAAAACTACGTTTGTTGATAGTAAATACAATCGACCTACATTCGCACATATCAGTGTAACAGTTTAGGTTTGACCAAGGTCGGGTTGAAATAACAATAGTATTCACTATTTTTATAACCTAGTCTACTCAGCACTTTTAATTAAAACAATCTTACTTTCATTATATACAAAAAACAATAACAGAATTACCGAGGATTAGTTCTAATTATATCGCGAACAGTAAGTAATTAATATTTGAGATCCCAAAGGGAAAACATCACAGCTACTGAGAACTAAAGTACCACCAGCTCTTTACCGTTAGTACTCTGACTTATAGAAATAAATGCATCTACTGTGAAAAGAGTTATTTCATCAACCCTTATGGTAGGGGGTAACCAACCCCTAAGTATCCAGGGTGGCTCAGAAGTCAGGAGCCACCATAGCATCTTCACCAAATCACGCCATTCTGGCAGAGTCTCAAGAACTTCCTCTTAGTTTTCGAAGACAGTTTTTAGCAAATAAAAGTCTATTAAAATCTATAGATGTTACAACAGTGATTTGATCGCAAAAATTAACTTTCTTGTAATTGAGAATTTGACAAATCATTATTGGAAAAAGAAAAACTCTCCTCCTTTGGCAGATGCATTTATTGATACAAACTTATTTCAAAATGATATTGTTAAACTTAATAAAATACCATTGTATGCACACAGTCTCGATTCTATAATTGACAAACCTATCACCAAATTCCCTCGGTATTCAGATTGTAATATCTTAAACCAAGCCATGATAAAATCCATTGTGAATGGTCTCGGGTCGAACTTAACTAAAATATATACAGATGGGTCAAAAACGGAGTTAACTACAGGTTCGGCATTTTTTGTTTCAAACATAAATCATATCGAAAAGTACAGAATCTCAAATTATTGTTCCATTTTTACCGCCGAGTCCTTTGCTATTGAAAAGGCACTAAAATGGTGTGCAACTCAAACATGCTCGAATGTTGCAATAATTTCAGACTCAAAATCAGCATTACAAGCTATTAGCGGTCACCCAATAAACCAATTCCGAAATGCCTTAATTTTGAACATTAAAAATTTAATTATGGATCTTAAACAAAATAATGTAACTGTTTCATTTATTTGAACGAAAGGACATTGCGGAGTCGAAGGTAATGAAATTGCGGATATAGCCGCAAAAAGTAGTCACAGTTGCCGCCATATTGACAAAGTATTTAATTCAAAAGATTTGAATAATGCTCTCAAACCTAATATCAGAAGGAAATGGGAAACTGATTACAAAAGAATTGCAAATAAATTTTCGAACCATTATTTCAGAATTCACCCTACACTTCCAAAAAACATTCCTCATTTCACCTTTAATTATAATAGAGCACACATGTCAGTATTGACTCGTTTAAAATTGAACCATGCTCGCTTTCCATCTCACTTATATAAAATTGGAAAACGTAACTCTCCTGTCTGTGGTTGTGACAATATATCCATTGGTGATCTAAATCATATATTTCTAGAATGTTCTCTGAACTCTCAATCTTCTTCAATTCTGTATCAAGAACTAATTCATCACGAGTGTCCATTGCTACTAAATATCACACACACACACACACACACACACACACACACACACACACACACACACACACACACACACACACACACACACACACACACACACACACACACACACACACACACACACACACACACACACACACACACACACACACACACACACACACACACACACACACACACACACACACACACACACACACACACACACACACACACACACACACACACACACACACACACACACACACACACACACACACACACACACACACACACACACACACACACACACACACACACACACACACACACACACACACACACACACACACACACACACACACACACACACACACACACACACACACACACACACACACACACACACACACACACACACACACACACACACACACACACACACACACACACACACACACACACACACACACACACACACACACACACACACACACACACACACACACACACACACACACACACACACACACACACACACACACACACACACACACACACACACACACACACACACACACACACACACACACACACACACACACACACACACACACACACACACACACACACACACACACACACACACACACACACACACACACACACACACACACACACACACACACACACACACACACACACACACACACACACACACACACACACACACACACACACACACACACACACACACACACACACACACACACACACACACACACACACACACACACACACACACACACACACACACACACACACACACACACACACACACACACACACACACACACACACACACACACACACACACACACACACACACACACACACACACACACACACACACACACACACACACACACACACACACACACACACACACACACACACACACACACACACACACACACACACACACACACACACACACACACACACACACACACACACACACACACACACACACACACACACACACACACACACACACACACACACACACACACACACACACACACACACACACACACACACACACACACACACACACACACACACACACACACACACACACACACACACACACACACACACACACACACACACACACACACACACACACACACACACACACACACACACACACACACACACACACACACACACACACACACACACACACACACACACACACACACACACACACACACACACACACACACACACACACACACACACACACACACACACACACACACACACACACACACACACACACACACACACACACACACACACACACACACACACACACACACACACACACACACACACACACACACACACACACACACACACACACACACACACACACACACACACACACACACACACACACACACACACACACACACACACACACACACACACACACACACACACACACACACACACACACACACACACACACACACACACACACACACACACACACACACACACACACACACACACACACACACACACACACACACACACACACACACACACACACACACACACACACACACACACACACACACACACACACACACACACACACACACACACACACACACACACACACACACACACACACACACACACACACACACACACACACACACACACACACACACACACACACACACACACACACACACACACACACACACACACACACACACACACACACACACACACACACACACACACACACACACACACACACACACACACACACACACACACACACACACACACACACACACACACACACACACACACACACACACACACACACACACACACACACACACACACACACACACACACACACACACACACACACACACACACACACACACACACACACACACACACACACACACACACACACACACACACACACACACACACACACACACACACACACACACACACACACACACACACACACACACACACTGAAACCTCTATACTCTGGGTATAGAGATTTTTGAAGAGAAGAACTGAATAAAGATGGGTAAAATAAATGATAAGAGATTTAAGACGACAAGAAGAGGGGCTTAGCTCAGGAAAAAAAAATTAAAAGGGCAGAGAGACACTAAATCTCAAGTGAGTATTCGGGCTAGCTTCAATATACCGAATATTGGCTTTGGAGATATGAGAAGAAAATTTGGTAATGAAATGATAGTAACTAGGAAGAAAATGAGACTGTTAATACAAAAATGGAAGGAAAATAGATCAGAATGCTAGAGATAAAATAATATCGAGTTACAACAAAGAAAGAAGAAGAAAAAAGGGCGCCAACTCGAACGAACAACTCGGCTCTCAGAACCAAGAAGTTGGACAGGTTCGAGATTTTGAAATAACGAACAACAGGAACTCTATGACACTGGTTACAACCACCTGAAATACAAAATACTAAATACTGATCTTGTCTTGCTATGTTATATACTGGTAATACAGACTGAAATAAAACACCAACCTTAATACATACAAATATATTAATAATAAATATTAAATAATAACACTTTACATATAACGCAACGTAATAACAGTGATAGTGGATGGGGAAAAGATAAAATAGGACCGCAAAGGCCACTTAACAAGCAATTATCCACTATCACTGGCCAAGCAAAGGTATTAAAATCAAAATCCAAAGCAAAAGTCCGTCAGAATAGCACTAAGTCCTTACAACTAAAAAGTTAGTAATTATTTCCTAAATTGAACTACGCTAGAGTGAGATCCACAACAAGAACGCTACGGTTACCAAAAATAATAAAGATCTCACCTAGCAAAAACACTAATAAGTAAATATATAATGAGTTATATAAATGAGTTATATAAATGAGTGATATAAATGAGTTGTATAAATGAGTTGGTCAGTTACTCTTTATATACAATGTAAAAACCTACAAGACATATTCCCTATTTGAAATCCGCGACAAACCTTTAACGACCCCTTCCCTATCAAATTTTTAAGCTACAATTATTATTTATAATGATTATTGAACAAGACCTAATTTTATTTATTGGAAACTACTTATATTAAATTAAAAAAAAAAACCAACGACCTAAAACCCTATCTATCAAGAAATATGTACCTAGTTTACCTCAATTGTATGCATACAAGAAGTTTACAGTGCAAGCAGCTATAGAGTACCCAAAATATGTAAATAATAAGATTAAACAACTTATCTTAACCACAAGTCCTATTTAAAAAGGTCCAGATAGGAATGAATTTCCTCTTGGCACGGCAAAAACTAGTGGGCTGCTGTGGTGATAAATCCAATCCTGGATGTTGTGAAATAGGTACTATCCAATCCAATCAAAAGTAACTCTAGGGGTAACCCATACCCTAGCTGCTTACAGTAACTGGCACATATTTATATGATGGCACATTAAATGATGATACAATCTATATAAATTGACTAGGCTAAGTGTCTATGTGACAAGTAGCTACGGGACGGAATCTAAAATAAATTTTATCAATTTAATTACATTATTTATAACACTATGTGTAGACAGCACAGGGTCACTGCACTGGAAACCAAAACAAAAAAACTCAGGTTAGGTATACATATGTCATGTCAAACTGAAACTAATTCAAATCATCAAATCAGACATGGCAGGGACATGCGCATGACATGTCTGATATTCGTTAAAACTTTTTTATATTATTACCTCAAAAAAACCTAGAGCAAAAAGTCTAATGAGAAATTGGAATTTAACTTTAGCACTAAAACATATGGCCTTGACTGTTCCTTTGCAAATGGAAATGAATATCCTTACCGTAATATAACTTATAATGTGACATTTAAATTATTTCTTAACTGAAATTAATATCTACAGATAACGAACGAGATATCTAGGATGGTGAATTTGATTTTATAATGAAGAAATAAAGAGAAATATATCAATATACTCACTTGAGCAAAGCAACACATCGGCGGTATTATAACCTTTTTCCTTTCTTGTAAATAAGTCTCCAGATATAACTACTGCTTGATTTTTATTAGTATGGGTTATTGGCTGATGTTCGAGGTCTTTTAGTTATATATTTTCCCAATTTTGCCCAAACTCCGTCACCTAAGTAATGACGATGTGTTGCCTCTTTGTGAGTTCGTGACCAACTAAACTAGAAATCGACAATCATCGATTTTCTTTCTATTGGCGCGCCTGTGCACCGAAAAATCGTAGTTGGATCTTCGCGGGCGTCACCCAAGGATTTTGTAGAGGGGTATATTTTAATCCAATTTTAATTAAAGTAATTTAATTAGTAGCGTGGTCGCTACATTCTCCCTCTTCTCCAGCAAAAAAAGGAAAACTCTACAAGTTTCCTTTTTTTTTTATTTTCCAGAACTAACTGACGCTAGGCGAACCTGAGGATGGACACGGTAAAGGAGAAACGTTGTGGTATAAAACCATAATTATGGTAGGCTCAACAGCCATACTATTTGCTGAGGAGACAGAACAAAAATCAGGACGAAGTCATACAGACAGTATAGAGGCCACGCGAGATATCTTTAATGGTATTTGCAGAAAGTATAGAACATAGAAGGGATGTGTAGCTAACCGACATACGTAACTGACTGACATAAGTTATTCAACAAGATAATTTACTTTAATTTAGTAAAACCAAAGATAGAGAAAAACAAATAATTACGCGTTAATCACTAACATTCTAAATATAATTATACAACCTTATAGAGTAAGTTAACTCTTAACACTACTTACTATCTACATTCTCAAGTGTTAGTAAACCCATGATTAAAACTAAATTACAGGTGTGCATTAACAACCCTTAACACAATATAACTAAGAACCATAAACAACAATTAACCTAAACGCATCCTATTAACTTTACCCAACATTGACACTAGAGCGAACAAATTCTATTAATCACCCCAGAATTCAATGAGGGACTAATTCATTAGGACCAGTTAAAACTACATTACTACAAACCTAAACATATATGATATGGTTCCGGATATCAACATCTAAAACTCAAGGTAAAAGATAATCCATAACGTCTACTTGCTTTCGTAGCGATAGGAAGACACAATCTAGGTAAAGATACTAGCACGCGCACTATACGCATAGTATAGGGTATGCTAAAAGGTAAAGATACTGGCAAGCCCGCATCTACTCGTGGTAGAGGGTATGCACAAAAGGTAAAAGGTAATAAAAATCCTAACTGTAATACCTAAACTGTACTATTGACGTGATCCAATTCTATATTCACGACAAGAACAGAGAAGGACAGATTCTTAGGACTTTAAAATAATCAAGATAAAGATAAGATATGCATTCAATCAAGATATAGATAAGAGATAAACTCATCTAGGTAAAAGTACGAGATAAACTCAAGGTAAAGATAAAGATAAATGCATCAAGGTAAAGGTACGAGATAAACTCAAACTAAAGGTAAAGATAAACTCACTTCAGGTAAAGGTAAAGATAAACTCACATCTACCTTTTCATATTTAAGGCAGAAGAACATCTACTAACATAATGCTCAGTAGGGAGACAAATAAGGTAACTCACATACTCACAGCCACTAATCCAAGCGAGTGGTAGAGACAGGTAACCAAACTTACGGTAATAAGATATGTTAAAACTCAAATCATTTAAAAGATACAGCATAGGAGATGACAACCAAGTTAAACAGACTGACTTACTGCTGAATATCAGAACGATCCAATTCTACATGACACATTCTAATTTCAACCTAAGAGATACTCTAGGAACAACTTATAGATATTAATATATTTTTGAGAAGTGAAGTGCCCAAGTCCAGGGTGATCAGTCCTGAACCCACGCTAAACCCTGACACAGTAAGTAAGTGAATGCATAAGCTTTATGGCCATGGTCCACGAGCTCATGCAACCGTCAATCAAAGAAAATATTATAGAAACGGTTTCCTAACTATCCCTATAAATATCTATCTAACCCAGAATTCAAGATGGGGAAAATTCCCATTATCCATCCTGCACTCCTATGATATATAGTTTGGACTTTCAAGAGACAACCAACAGCAAAATGAACAAGTCCATAAACTAAGATATTAACCAACATTAAGATAAGATAATATAAGATAAAATAAGATAAAAGGCATAACACCAGATGTTAACCAGGTAAACAAAATAGATAAACAGATCATAAATAACAAACTGGCCCGCACAATTTAATCTTCATCTGAAGATGAACCATCTGAATTGTCAGACAAGTTATGTGGACCTACAGTCTTATCCTCAAGTAAATCTTTGACATGAAACCTTCCTAGTTTCCTGCCGGTGGAAGTTTCCTTCAACTCATAAATCAAAGGGGAGATAACCTTAATAACAGTGCAAGGTATGTATTTTTGACACAACTTGGCAGATTGGAAATTCACTTTATCTGACTTGACAAAATTTTTCTTCAAAACGGAATCTCCGACTCTGAACGATAAGGCTCGCTTTCTCAGGTCATAACGGCACTTATTTCTGTCATAAGATGCTTTCAAACGTTTGCGAACATCCACATATATGTCAGGAAGATGCTGAATATCTTCTAAGCGGTGTAACTTATCTGATATCGCAGGAAAATTAGTGGCATTTTCTGAGATTTTACCAAAATAATCACCAGAAAGAGGAACATGACGACCAAACATTAAGTACGATGGAGGACATTTGGTTATTTCGTGAGAAGAAGTCCTGATAGCTTGTACTATAGAGTGGATATGAGTATCCCAAGCTCTCTGATCAGGAAATGAATATGATCTTAAAGCAGTAACGATAGATTTGTTTACTCTTTCAGTATGATTAATTTGAGGATGATAGTTCGCATTGTACCAGATCTTTTGTACATTATATTTAGACAGGAGATCACGAAAAGCCTTGGCTGTGAACTGGGGTCCATTATCGCAAGACACGATCTGTGGAACACCATAAATTAGGAAAACTTCATTCTCTAGATACTTGATAATGGCTGAAGTAGTTGCTTTAGACATAGTATGCACCAAAGGAAATTTTGTAAAGTAATCAACAACTACTAAGGCATATTGAGCACCTTTATACGACCTAGGATAAGGACCAATAAGATCCAAAGATATAAGTTGGAATGGAAAATCAATCCGTCGATAACTACCCATTAAACCTGGTTGGGGAAGATTTGTCGACTTACACGTAGCACAAATTTTGCATCGGGCGAGATAACTACGAATAGTCTGACGCATCTTCGGCCAGTAATACAGTTCAGATATACGACAGTAAGTTTTGTAGAAGCCAAAATAAGCTGCAGTAGGATGGTCATGAAAAGTGGCCAAAACCTCTGCTCTATTTGCTGTTGGAACGACTATCTTCCATTCCGACATTCCAGTAAGGGCATCCATAGAACTTAACACATAGAACTTAGGTATACATATGTCATGTCAAACTGAAACTAATTCAAATCATCAAATCAGACATGGCAGGGACATGCGCATGACATGTCTGATATTCGTTAAAACTTTTTTATATTATTACCTCAAAAAAACCTAGAGCAAAAAGTCTAATGAGAAATTGGAATTTAACTTTAGCACTAAAACATATGGCCTTGACTGTTCCTTTGCAAATGGAAATGAATATCCTTACCGTAATATAACTTATAATGTGACATTTAAATTATTTCTTAACTGAAATTAATATCTACAGATAACGAACGAGATATCTAGGATGGTGAATTTGATTTTATAATGAAGAAATAAAGAGAAATATATCAATATACTCACTTGAGCAAAGCAACACATCGGCGGTATTATAACCTTTTTCCTTTCTTGTAAATAAGTCTCCAGATTAGAGACTGGAAAATATGCACTAAAAAATGTCTAAAATATGCATGCAATATGCATTTTAAAACAAGCTGAATATGCACAATTAACATGCAAATATGCATTTATATATGCACTTATTTTTATATGAATAATTTTATGGTTTACGTTAAATACATAAATAAATAAAAAATAATAAAAATAAATAAATAGGTTTGAATTTAAACCAAATTGTATTATTATTTCTTAATATATTTTTTAACTTCAGGTTTTGTGACAAATAAAACGGCAAAATATTTTATTTTGACCACAAGATAAATAAATAAGAGTACAATAAAATAAATGTACATATTTTTATTGTTACAATATTGATTCATATTTTCTAAACTAATATTATAAAAAGAGTACAATAAAACAAATTTACATATTTTTATTGTTACAATAAATAATCATATATTGATTCATATTTTCTAAACTAATATTATGTCTTCTATCTGTTAATATTTGTTTATAGGCAGAAAAAGATCTCTCAACGTCACAAGATGTAATTGGGGCATATTTAAACTTTGCTATTAGAGACGGATCCATATTAATATTTTCATCGAAGTTTCCAAAATTGATTATATTATTTATTGAACGCAATAAAGTGAAACCCTCATTTTTGTTTAAAACGTCATCAAGTTTATCTTTAATTTTTACTCCAATTTCCCCATTCAGATTTGTTATTTTCTGTTTAACCGAATCAACAATAGACATACTATTGTGAAGACATAAATTTTGAGCCTCTAATTTTGTAATTGAACTTTCAATGATATCGAAATTCGATTTTATATACAACAATTGATTTTTAATAGACTTTTCTTTAAAAATATTTTGACAGTTATCAATAGCGGTACAAGTCGGATCAAAACTTGAAATAACGCTTTTGATGTCGTCGTAGTGTTCAGATAAAAATATAGCACTTTTAAGCCAAGTTCCCCATCTGGTTAATACTGGTTCTGGTGGTAAAGGAATATCGGGAAGCATCTCCCTATATACCTGTACACGTAGTGGTGCTTTCAGAAATACTTTTTTTACATTATTTATTAAGGTGTTTACATTGGGAAATTCAATTCTAACTTTCTCTGCAACTCTGTTTAGGCCGTGCGCCAAACATGTACAGTGAATTAAATTAGGGAAAAAGATTTTAAGATTGGATGCAGCTTTCATCATATATGAGGCGGCATCACTAAGCATTAATAATATTTTTTCAAATGGTACTTGATCAGGTAAAAAAAAATTTGTTAGGGATTCGTTAACAAATCTAGCTATTGTAGCATAGTTTGTTTTTTCCAAACATTTTACACTAATTAAGTATGAGTTTTTAAAATCGCCAGAGTCGTTAAGAACTCCAACAATTAGATTCGCAATTTGTCGACCCTTTGTATCCGTTGTTTCGTCGACGGAAATCCAAAGATAATCGGCTTTTAACTGATTTTTAATACTCGTCATCACATCTTTGTAACATGCACTGACATATTTTTTCCGAAGAGTTGAAGAACTTGGTATTTGAGCTGGTTTATCTTTAATCTTGCAATAAGTTTTTAAAAAGTTTTGACACGATTTATGTTCTAACTTGTGCAGAGGGATATTGCAGTTCAAAAAAAAAATGGCATAAATCCTTTGCAAAGGTTTCTTGCCCAACTGACGTATTCTGAATCTGCAAACTGTTCTGTAGAATCTGCTGGCGAGGTTTATTATCATTTTTTGATAGCTTAGTTTGGTGAAGTGAAGTTTTTATGTGTTGAACTACTTGGAATTTCTTTTGACATGGAATCTGGAATATAATGATAATGATGTTTTAGATGTTTTCGTAAATAGATACCTACATTAAAATGATCAAACTTTTTAAACCTCCCCCAATTTTTTTTTATTTCTCAAAGTGAAATTGAAATCGTCAAACAATAAAGTACAGTCAGTGTACCGTAGTATACAGGGTGGGCCACTCTCAACACCTCGCTCTGTATAAGCCAAACCGTTGCGAACTTTAAAAAACAGTTTTTGAAGAAATGGGACGGTTTGTCATTTTAGAATAGACAGACACATAGATGTGCAAAGAAGTTTGATAAGTTTAAAAATCTATTGAAGTGGAGAACTTACCTTTTTATCACAAATGGTGCAAAACATACTTTCACTGTCGATAACTTTTAGATGATTGTTACTTCCAATCCAACTTCTGAGAAGACTTGATTTTTCCCTTGCTACTTTAGGCATTTTCACAATAATAATAAAATGATTTTTTTACACAGTATAGTCAATAACTTGCAATCACAAAAGTTGAATAATCGGCGATTGATTTAAGACTAACCATTCATAAAATAAAATAATCTATCCTACCCTTAAAACAGTGTTGCCAACTCGACCAATATAGTATTTGCCAAACCTCACAAGAATGATGGAATGATCAGTTCAACAGTAGGTATTCCATTATCAACTAATAAAAAATCCCTATAGCAAGCATAACCCAGTACAGATAAATTATTTGTTTTAAAAAATGCTGAAACATGATCCTGTAGTTAATAGTAATCTCATGGTCCACAGACATAAGTACTAATATAAACATTATTGAAGGCGAAGGGATTTGCTGATGTAGGTGTGTATGTGTGAATGGTTAAACATTTTTTGTTAGGAATCAGATTTGACTCACTGATATCAGTTTCAAGTTCCTGTGAGAGAGTTCCTAAGTTGTTTTAGTAATTGTAAGGCCAACATAAAAATTTGTTCTGAATTAGAAGATTTTCGATTTTTACTAAATAATTTTTATATTATTTAATATGCTAGAAAATATGCTATATGCTAAACAAGAAATAAATAAGCTAAACAACACAAAAATATGCCAAATCTAGCATAAAATAAGCTAAATTGGCAACGCTGCCTTAAAATTTCGTTTTGGTTGGTTTTCCCAGAATAATTCATAGTTGGCCGACACCAGCAGAAAGTACAGGTAATATTTGTAATGTTATTCAAAATATAATCGGTATTTACTTAGGTAATTTGTAAATTCTGAGAAGTCTATAAATCTTAAATATCCGGATAATGATACCTGCAGCTATAAATAACGCCCATTATGTTTATGGGTACAACAACAAAGGAGCTTAACAGCAAAATATTTACTTTCACATTTTATTTTAATGGATGTTGATGTTACTAATATATACCTTATTTTTAAATGGGGTAGAGTAAATTCCCATCAAAATATGCATTTATATGCTCTTAAATCTCCAAATATGCAAGGCATATGCATTTATGAAAAACATGAGAAATATGCAGCATATATATGCATATGCATTTTGCATATAATCCAGTCTTTAGATATAACTACTGCTAAAAGTATGGGTTATTGGCTGATGTTCGAGGTCTTTTAGTTATATATTTTCCCAATTTTGCCCAAACTCCGTCACCTAAGTAATGACGATGTGTTGCCTCTTTGTGAGTTCGTGACCAACTAAACTAGAAATCGACAATCATCGATTTTCTTTCTATTGGCGCGCCTGTGCACCGAAACATCGTAGTTGGATCTTCGCGGGCGTCACCCAAGGATTTTGTAGAGGGGTATATTTTAATCCAATTTTAATTAAAGTAATTTAATTAGTAGCGTGGTCGCTACAACACACACACACACACACACACACACACACACACACACACACACACACACACACACACACACACACACACACACACACACACACACACACACACACACACACACACACACACACACACACACACACACACACACACACACACACACACACACACACACACACACACACACACACACACACACACACACACACACACACACACACACACACACACACACACACACACACACACACACACACACACACACACACACACACACACACACACACACACACACACACACACACACACACACACACACACACACACACACACACACACACACACACACACACACACACACACACACACACACACACACACACACACACACACACACACACACACACACACACACACACACACACACACACACACACACACACACACACACACACACACACACACACACACACACACACACACACACACACACACACACACACACACACACACACACACACACACACACACACACACACACACACACACACACACACACACACACACACACACACACACACACACACACACACACACACACACACACACACACACACACACACACACACACACACACACACACACACACACACACACACACACACACACACACACACACACACACACACACACACACACACACACACACACACACACACACACACACACACACACACACACACACACACACACACACACACACACACACACACACACACACACACACACACACACACACACACACACACACACACACACACACACACACACACACACACACACACACACACACACACACACACACACACACACACACACACACACACACACACACACACACACACACACACACACACACACACACACACACACACACACACACACACACACACACACACACACACACACACACACACACACACACACACACACACACACACACACACACACACACACACACACACACACACACACACACACACACACACACACACACACACACACACACACACACACACACACACACACACACACACACACACACACACACACACACACACACACACACACACACACACACACACACACACACACACACACACACACACACACACACACACACACACACACACACACACACACACACACACACACACACACACACACACACACACACACACACACACACACACACACACACACACACACACACACACACACACACACACACACACACACACACACACACACACACACACACACACACACACACACACACACACACACACACACACACACACACACACACACACACACACACACACACACACACACACACACACACACACACACACACACACACACACACACACACACACACACACACACACACACACACACACACACACACACACACACACACACACACACACACACACACACACACACACACACACACACACACACACACACACACACCTTCAAATTTAGAAGCCATTGTTAAAATTAATTAGCCATTAATTCTTTCCCTTTGGTGGTAGTCAGTGGTGACCCCCAATGCGTATGTTTTGCATTGAAGTCTCCTCCAAGGATAAATCTATGTCCTTGACTGGTCAGGAAATCTACATATTGATTTTTCTTGATGGCATGTCTTGGCGGACAGTAGACCGCTGTGACAATTACCTCATAGTTTTTACATTTAATTTTTACTGATGTGGACTGAAATTCTTGAGTTCTGTATCCCATTTCCTGATAGTGCATAATATTTTCTTTGATTATTACTGCACTACCTCCTTTGGCTGCATTATCAGGGTGAGTAGTATGATAAGTTTTATAACCCCTAAATCTAATATATGACTCATTTGTAAAATGGGTTTCAGAAATGAGGCATATGTCTATTTTCTCTATATCTAGTATGGCTTGTAGTTCTTGCTGATGTTTCAAGATGCCATTTGCATTCCATTCTCCTATTCGTAAACTACCCGCCATTACCAAGTCTTTTGGGTATAGCTCCTTTGGTGCTATATTCTATTCTGGTTATACGGTCGTCCAGGTTAGTTAATCTTTCCAGTATTTTCTGTAGTGTTTGTTCTATTTTGAGATCTTTTGGACTACTATAGTTTTCTTCGTTACTTTTACCAGCTGCTACCATGCTATAAGTTCTTGTTTTGTGTTTTTCTTGTTTTGAATTTTCTACAGGTTTTGGATGCATTCTTTGTGGTTGTTTGGGTAAGGTCTGTTTCTTGTTATATTTATCTTTTATTTTCTGTATTTCCTTTGCCACGATACATCCTCTATAGTTAGCCGGATGCCCTTCTCCACAATGGACACATTTAGGTTGTGCGTCCTTGGGTTTCTCACATTTGGCTGTTAGGTGTTTTCCCGTGCAGCGGACACATCTTGGTTCTTTCGCACAGTAACCTTGTGTTTGTCCATATGCCTGACATCTTATGGTGGTATCTGTATATTGAACTGCTCTGGTGATGGGATTGACTATCAGGAATACACTATGTACTCATAACTCCTTTATTTGGGTTAAATTAATACCACATAAATGTATTCAGTTGATAGGTGACATTATTCTGCTCTAACGGCAGCAACCTCCCAAACCTAACTAACTACTTCGACTGACCCACTAATCACTCTAATCTGATCGTGTTCCCATATTTATCAAATACTTCGTTTTGTAAATATGTTTGTATATATTCTCGTTAGTGTGTCAAAATGAATAATCACAACCTTGTTGAGTAAGCAAAACGTGGACTTTAACTAAGGTGTTCTACTTTGCAATTATTATAACAAATATGCGTAATATTTATTGTTTTATAAATAAATATCTGACGAATACTTTAAGGTAATTTAAGAATTTCTAAAATATCTAAATAATGAGATAAATCCCATTATATCATCCCCCTTAGAAAAGAAAATTTTCTGAGCCATGTACCGTGCTTCCTTTTTCCTCCCCGAAGAGAAGAAAATTTTCTTACTTACTATCTTATTTCTTACTAATTTTCTTACTACTTTTTCTTACTACTTTCTTACTATCATCATCAACTGACTACGTTATATGTATAGATTTATACAAATTTTTACAACAAAAAAATATATATAAAAAATTTACAAATATATACAATTTATTTCACTAATTATCAAACATCGTCTATTCTTAGTT
The DNA here is from genome assembly GCF_917563875.1 of Diabrotica virgifera virgifera. Classification (NCBI taxonomy): domain Eukaryota; kingdom Metazoa; phylum Arthropoda; class Insecta; order Coleoptera; family Chrysomelidae; genus Diabrotica; species Diabrotica virgifera. Next base: position 88,152,902 of record NC_065451.1, on the reverse strand, counting down.
ATTTCTTTCCTTATGACTCGCGAAAATCTATACTCAGAAATTGTATTTTATACTTTACTTTGATTTTAGAGGTTTAAAAAATTACTACTCCTACATTTGAACTTACTTGTTAATTCTACTTCTTTACTAGACCTTTAAGACAAATCTTTTGATGTTCTCCAATTTTTAATATTCTTCTATTAGAAATTATCTCTTTTTTTCTTCTTCTTCTTCTTCTTGTCTGGTACTTCACAATAATTACATATTTCTTCATTTTCTTTATACTTAGTACTTTCTTCATAGTGTACTATTAAACAAAAATCTTCTTCTTCTTCATATTTCTTCATTATTCTTTATCATTTACTTTATAAATTCTTCATTTTCTAACCCTTACCCACTCGATGGGTAGTTTGTCGCAACTTTGTACCCTTGAATTTGCTTCCGGTCCTTTTGCACGTCCTTAGTCGTGAGAAGGTTTGTTCCAACAAGACAAAATGGATAGTTGTGCGCTTGAAAAATCTTCTACATCTTGCATCCCTAAATTCCTGTCTGATCTGATATACTCAGTCTAGGTGAGATCCAGTTAGTTTCAAAACACGAAATGGGTATGCTAATATCTTCTAATTTTCATTTTGTACCTTTTCCTTGACAAGAGTTGGTTTTTATTGTCTAAATTGTCTTTAATTGTACTTTATTATAAAATATTTATACTAAAATTCGACCGATATTAAAAAATTGAAATAAAAAAGTCGGTATCAAAAAAATTCAGCATTCAATTATGAAAAAAAATCGAAAGAAAGTGTGAATAAAAATAGACCATATTCTGTTAAAAAAAATATCATGAAAATTTCCTAATAATGAAAATCTCCTGAAATATCATGACAATCTCCTATACATAAAGAAAATTTCAGCTTGCAATTGCTGAGTAATTAATATTAAGTCTGGACGTCCATTAAAATATTTACATAAAAACTACTAATGAGAAAAACCTACAAGAGCTAAATAGTTAATCTAATTTTTTTTACTAGCTAAATAGAAGTTCAGTTTCTTCACGCGAATAGTCACTTTTACGTCACAAAAATAATCTCTATTTCTTTAATTGAAATACAGTCTTACATGACCTCATTCGAATAAAATAAGTATATCTATTTTATAGAAATTTATTTTATATATTATACTAAAAATTATGTTACTTGAAGCCATACAAAGTATTCTTCTTAAATAGTACTTTACTGTAGGTGCTAAGGTACTGTAGCTTTTTGTACTGCAGGTCCAAAATTCTCTTCAATTATTCTACTTTCCAGATCTTTTGACATTAATCTTCTTCAAATTATCCTTAATACTTGTCTTTCTTCTAAGATAACTTTTTAAGTCTTAATTTTCCATATTCTTTTGTCTTTTTCCTCAAATGGGATTTTCTTTTTCTTTAATATAACTCCGTTACTTAAATATATTTATATAACTTGTTTTGTTTTTATTTTTCTTCTTATATCAGTTCATCATCATTTTTTAACTGACTTTCTTTTCGTCACAAAATCATTGTATATAAATAATTCACTCTCTCACGAGGAAATTCGTTTACTCAATAAAAACTCCATATGCCATTATGGTAGTAGTTGTGGGCTCTCTCACGAGGACGAATTTTATTAGTCCTATGTACGTGGTATAATCATACTCCTTGTATATAAAAAATTGACAATGATTATTCATTTAAAAAAAAATAATTTCTTTTCCATAGTCATTTTTAATTTTTCCTTTTTAGGATTCATTTCTTGGTATTGTCATATTTATCATAAGTAAAAATCTTTGCATTTCTTTGTATTTACGTGCATTTCTCAACAAAAATTTTCATTGATTGAGACATTTCCGTCCCTAATATAATAAGTCCTTTATGCTGGATTTTCCCATTTCTTTCCAACATCTTAAAATATTTTCTTTTATCTTTCCTTATAAACATATTGTTCGAAAACTAATATCCTGGCAGGGTCGCCATATGGTGGTATCTGTATATTGAACTGCTCTGGTGATGGGATTGACTATCAGGAATACACTATGTACTCATAACTCCTTTATTTGGGTTAAATTAATACCACATAAATGTATTCAGTTGATAGGTGACATTATTCTGCTCTAACGGCAGCAACCTCCCAAACCTAACTAACTACTTCGACTGACCCACTAATCACTCTAATCTGATCGTGTTCCCATATTTATCAAATACTTCGTTTTGTAAATATGTTTGTATATATTCTCGTTAGTGTGTCAAAATGAATAATCACAACCTTGTTGAGTAAGCAAAACGTGGACTTTAACTAAGGTGTTCTACTTTGCAATTATTATAACAAATATGCGTAATATTTATTGTTTTATAAATAAATATCTGACGAATACTTTAAGGTAATTTAAGAATTTCTAAAATATCTAAATAATGAGATAAATCCCATTATAATCTGTTACATTGAGGTACCAATTTTGATTTTCTTAGCGGAAGTATTTGTACTTTTACGCTCATAATATCGGAAATCTCATAAATTCTATTGATATTTTCGTCATTTCTGAATACCAACATAAACATATTTAGTGGTTGCTTTGTTTTGTATTTTAATTTCGGTATGACATCCATTATTTTGAATCCTTTATCATTTAAATCTTTCATGATCGAATCTTTACTGGCTGAATGATGTAATTTATTGACTATAACTTTAATTGGTCGGTTTTGCTTATTTTCGTACGTATGCCATGGATAATTTACTTCACTCAACTTTTTGGTTAATTTCCTGAAGTCTTCTTCACTATCGACATTAATTTTAGCGCTCTTGTCTCCAAGTACTTTCATCTGGTATTTAGTAGTATGTAGCCTGACTAATTCATGGAATTGGCTAAATTCGACAATACTCTCCACAATTATTGGAGGTGGGAGTTGGGTTTTTCTAGTTTTTTCTTCTCTTTGTTGGACAGATGACTCTTTTTGTGGTGGGGTCAATGATGTATCCATTTTACGTTTTTTGTAATTGACACGTATCCATTCTGTCTCCTTAGCTAATTCTTCCTCATCAGTTTGATATTCATCATTCTTAGGTTCTTTCTCTTTGGTTAAGTTTTTCTCTAGATCTGCAAATTTTAATTGCAAGCTTTCATTTAATTTTTGTAAATTATCTAACTGGAGTTGGAGCTGATTTACTCTATCCATAGCGTAATTCTTCTCCATTTCCGTCTGTTTCCATGCCGCATACAGCATTTGTTCGTTTTGGGACCTTGCATAATTTTCCTGAAAGAGGGTACTATTTTGTTGTATTAACAGTACCTCGTTAGGTGTTTGAAGACCCGCATTTTGTTGGATCATTCTAGCGAGAACCAACAATTATAATAGTCGCTAGGTGCCCTTCATTATTTCTAACCAAGCGCCCGGACTATACCCAATTTAAAAGTATTGTAAACAAAACAGTAATTTGGATTTTTATCTTACCAGTTTTTGTCACTTATCTATTTTCGACTTAATTATCAAATGATAATTAGCAGACACGGAAACACACAACCTTTATGATACGAGGTTTAATGAATACTCTATGAATAAAGGTACAGATGATAAAATTTTTTCAATTTTCCATCAAAATATCAGAAGCCTAAATAGAAATCTAGGTCAGTTGAAGTTAAAAGACCAGATGACACTGGATTTTGATTGTATATGTCTAACTGAAACATGGATGATTCCTGATAAATCATTTAATATAGTAAATTTTAATACCTTATATAATGAAGAATCAAAATGACGGTGTCAAGGAATATTAATATGAGAAATAATTTAAGATAAACGTCAAAAACAACTGTCACAGTTATAATAATTTTTTGGATCTCTTACAGAAAATAGTGAATTTTGGCGGGTTTTTAGCAGATAGTGTGTTGGTTTGTGTTCCCGTTTGGTTTTTAATTTGTTGTTTGCAGTTTACTGACAATTTAGTTCTTCTGATTAGGTCAGATATTGGAGACTTTATTATACTATAGTATTAAGGTAATATACACGATAAAATAGGCGGGGATCAGCCCCACCTAAACAGAATCCACCTGATAGAAGCGTAATAAACTCAGAAATGGATATAACAAAAAACAATGGTAAAGTTTATGATATCCAGAACAGGTATGCAGCAATAGATATAAATCCCGTTTATGTCATTGTGGAACCAGTAGATAATAGTTATCGTTTATCACCAGTAAAGGTAGGTCATTCTCTTTTTAATAATTCTAATTTTAAAAACGAGGTTGTCGACATTAAATTAATAGGTAAAAACAAAGTAAAAGTTAAATTTAAAACATTCCATACAGCAAATAATAAGAATAATAATATGGTTGTTACAAACACGTTCTTTGAATTACCTAATAGACGTTTGTACACGTAGAAATCGCCAAGAGATAATGAACATCAGATAATGAGAAATCAAATAGATTATATCATGATCAAAGAAAGATATCGGAATAGTATTACAGCAGTCAAAACACAACCTGGAGCAGATATATCATCTAATCATAATCTGTTAGTAGCTCACATGAAAATTAAAATGAAAAGAATAGAGAAAACAGCAAAAGAAGAAAGAAATTATATAAGTGCACTAAAAAATCCAGAAATCAGAGAAAATATCAAAGAAAGAATTAACGTCTAAACACCGTACAGATTGAGCGGGAATACAGTAAATAAAATATCAACAAAAACTGGGAAAAAATAAAGGCTGACTTAATAGAACCTTCAAAAAAGTATCTACGCAAACCCAAAGAAAAGAAAAAAGATTGGATGGCAGACGAAATACTAAACTTAATGAACAAAAGAAGAGCATATAAGGACAAAAATAAATCGTTATACCAGCAAACACAAAACGAAATACGGCGACAAATTCGCATAGCAAAAGAAAATTGGTTAAAAGAAAAATGTGATGAAATAGAAACGCTACAACATAAACATGACAGCTTTAATGTACACAGGAAAATAAAAGAATTAACTAGAAAACCAGAATACAAACAAAATATACTAGTTGATGAAAAGGGAGACATAGTAATGGATAAAGAAAACAAATTGTTGGTTTGGACAAACTATATAGAACAGCTGTTTAACGACAACCGAGGCACAATAGATAACGAATAGTTGAAGAGACTGGACCAGAAATAACGGAAAGTGAAGTAAAACACACCATTAAAGGACTGAAAACTGGGAAAGCTGTAGGACCGGAAGAAATACCGACAGAAATATTGCAACTTATAGCCGACTGCAATATACATGTAATTGTCGAATTATTTAATATCATATACAGAACAGGTATATTACCTAAAGAATGGCTTCTATCAACATTCGTGACTATACCGAAAAAGAGAAACGCCAGACAATGTTGCGAACACCGTACCATCAGTCTAATGTGCCACATACTCAAAGTATTTTTAAAGATTATTCATCGTAGAATATACAAAAAGTTAAAACAAGACATTGGACAAACTCAGTTCGGATTTAGAAATGCTCAGGGACCAGAGAAGCATTATTTGCAGTAAATGTGCTAATACAGAGATGTTTAGATGTAAACCAGGACATCTATGTCTGCTTCCTAGATTATAACAAGGCATTCGATACGGTGAAACATAATCTGTTAATAAAATTACTGAGAACAAAGAACATCGACACTCGGGATATAAGAATAATAAATAATCTGTATTATGAACAAGAAGCTGTCATAAGAATAAATAATTTAAACACCAATAAAATAAAAATCAAAAGAGGCGTTAGACAGGGCTGTGTCTTGTCGCCATCACTGTTTAATGCATACTCAAAAGAAATATTCAAAAAAGCATTAGAAGATGAAGTAGCAGGCATAAAAATAAATGGCCTACCCATATGTGAAATTAGATACGCCGATGACACAATACTAATAGCAGAAACTATTACAGATCTACAAAGAATTTTAAATAAGGTTGTTGCAACAAGTGAAGAATTTGGTCTGTCACTAAACATAAAGAAAGATTAAATAGCATAGAAACTAGTAGACGATAAAATGGCGGAAGAGTTAAGAATTTTACATTGGAACGCAAACGGCCTCTTGCAACATCAGCAGGAGATGCTGTTTACCTTAAATAACCAAAAAATCGATATATGTTTAATATCAGAGACACACTTCACTAAACAAACATATTAAACTGAGAGGATATCAAATATATCAAGCTCTTTACCCTAGAAACACAGCTAGTGGAGGAGCAGCAATAATCGTTAAGAGTAATCTAATTCACCTCGAAAGAGAAAATATAGAGACTGAAGCCATCCAGGCAGCTAGTATAAGTGTCAAAACAAAAAAATATGAAGTAACAATAGCAGCTGCATATTTTCCACCCAAACACAATCTAAAAAAAGAAAATTATGTCCATTTGCTTAACACGCTTGGAGAAAAATTTATTATTGGTGCAGACTTTAATGCTAAAAACACTGTATGGGGTTCAAGGTTAATCAATACAAAGGGTAGAGAACTACATGCAGCAATAGAAAAGATAAACGGTAAATGGCACTCAACTGGAAAACCAACATATTGGCCCACTGATCAAAATAAAATACCAGACTTAATTGACTTTTTCATTTCAAGAAAAGTTGCAACAAATTTTATGAAAATAGAAGAAGTTGATGGTCCCAGTTCTGATCACTCTCTAATACTACTCACAATCAGTGAGCATATAATACTAAGAGAAAATAACCCAACATTAACCAATAAGAGAACGGACTGGTCTAGCTTTAGACAGGAGTTAAGTGACAGAATTGAGCTTAATGTACCAATCAAAACTAATGAACAACTTGATGAAGAAACAGAGACACTAACCATAAATATACAACAAGCAGCTTGGAATAATACCAAACAAATTATAAGAAAAACCAAAGGACAAAATTATCCCAAAGAAATTCGAGAACTGGTGCAAAGAAAAAGAAAAGCCAGGAAGACATGGCAAAAAAGCAGAACTGCAGAAAATAAAAATATATTAAACAACCTCACCCAACAGTTAAGAAGGGAAATAGATTTAATTAAAAATGAATCAGTAAACCAATACCTAAATGATCTGACAGATGACCAAACCACTGACTACTCGTTGTGGAAATGTACAAAAAGAATAAATAGACCAACGCAACAGATTCCGCCGATTAGAAAAGAAAATGGAACATGGGCAAGAGATGGAAAACAAAAAGCAAATCTTTTCGCTTTATACTTGGAAAATGTATTCCAAAATAACGAAATGGGAAATAATCATCAAGCCGAAAACGAAGATGATCAAAGCACTGAAATTGATTTGAACAATACTGATCAAGACATAATAAGGCCTACTACTCCTAAAGAGGTTACCAACGTAATCAAAAACAATATCAATCCCAAAAAGGCTCCAGGATTTGACTTAATAACAGGAGAAATACTACAACAATTACCTAGAAAGGCCATCGTAAAAGTCACAAACCTTATAAATGCAGTATTCAGGTTGCAATATGTACCAATAACGTGGAAAACATCTGAATTAATCATGATTCCCAAACCAGGGAAACCAACCAACAAGGTAGAATCATACAGACCAATATCTCTGCTACCAATTTTATCCAAACTATTTGAGAGGATATTGCTAGCACGAATGCAACCTATACTCGACCACAGGGAAATTGTTCCTTCCCACCAATTTGGATTTCGCAATAAACATTCAACAATAGACCAAATTCATCGAATAACAGATATTATAGAGAGATCTCTGGAGGAGAATAAAATATGCTCAGCTATTTTTCTAGACATAGCAAAAGCATTTGACAAAGTGTGGCACAAAGGCTTGTTACTAAAATTAAAAAGATATCTTCCCATCCAATTTGTACATCTAATACAATCATATTTGGAAGATAGAACTTTTAGAGTTAAACAGGAAGGCGAATATTCAGAATTACGGCCAATTAAAGCAGGAATCCCACAGGGCAGTGTTCTGGGACCCATACTATATTTATTATATACTTGTGACATACCTGTTACAGAAAATATTAAACTGGCAACATTTGCAGACGACACTGCAATACTAGCAGTCGGTGAAACATTCGAAGAAACAACTAGACACCTGCAAAATGCAGTAAACAAAATAAACACCTGGAATAATAAATGGCGCATAAAAATCAATGAAGGGAAATCTGCCCATATCGATTTCACCTACAAAAGAATAAATTGTCACCCAGTTAGAATAAACAATAAAATCGTTCCGTACAAGAAAACAGTTAAATATCTAGGGCTACATTTGGATAGCAAATTAAAGTGGCAGGAACATATCAGAAAGAAAACCGAAGAACTAAAACTGAAGTACAAGAAGTTATACTGGTTATTAGGTAGAAGCTCACAACTTACAATCAAAAACAAAGTATTAGTTTACAAACAAATGCTCCAACCAGTATGGTCCTATGGTCTACAGTTATGGGGCTGTACTAGTGAGAGTAACTATGCTTGCCTTCAAAGAGTCCAAAACCGAATACTAAGAAACATAGTCAACGCTCCATGGTATATCCGCAACAAAGACCTACATCGGGAACTTCGTATAGCAACAATCAAAGAAGAAATAAAGAAGATTGCCAAGGGTCACGAAAAACGACTCCACAACCATACAAACAGGGAAGTGTTAGAACTTTTAGATAATCAAAACCTAGTCCGCAGGCTCAAACGCACCAAACCTTTTGAACTTGTGTGATAGTGATAAATCTATAAAAATGTCAGTGTCAGTTTAAATTCGGACAGTGAACCTAGCCACAACAGTGATGTGTGCAACAATAATTATTAATTTCTAAGGTGAACCGTTGGGAATACCTAGGACAGTACAGTAGTAGATTAAGTTAAATGTAAAATGCTGGTTAGTCTTAAGATTAGGTGCATTGTTAATTTAATAAATAATAAAAAAAAACTAAACATAAAGAAAACGAAATTCATGGTTATATCAAAGAAAATTATTAGAAACATCAATCTACACGTAAATAATAAGACGATAGAACGAGTTCAAAATTATAACTATTTAGGGACGAACATTAGTGAAACAAACGATTATACCAAAGAAATCCGAATTAGAATAGAAAAGGCTAGAAGTGCATTCACTAATATGAAACAAATATTGTGTAGTAGAGACCTCAGCCTAGATCTTAGAAAGCGAGTACTAAAATGTTATGTATTTTCTGTTCTTTTGTATGGTGTGGAGACATGGACTCTCAATAAACCATGCCTCAATAGATTGGAAGCATTTGAGATGTGGACGCATCGAAGAATGCTGAGAATCTCCTGGACAGACAGAATAACCAATGAGGAAGTACTAAGGAGAATGAATACAGAACAGCAGGGAGATACTGGATTCCATCAAAATAAGAAAACTTCAATACTTGGGTCATATAACACGTGGTGACAGATATGAACTCCTAAAATTAATTATGCAGGGAAAGATTCAAGAAAGGCGCAGCATAGGTAGGAGAAAATGTCCTGGCTGAGAAATCTCAGAGAATGGTTTGGATGTAGCTCAACTGAACTCTTTCGGGCTGTAGTGTCGAAAGTGAGAATAGCCATGATGATTGCCAACCTTCATCGCGGAGATGGCACGTAAAGAAGAAGAAGATACAGCAAATAAAATCATTGAACATGAGGTTACTAAAAAAATAATTTGATCGCTTACATCCCTATTTTTTTAATCACAAAAAGGGTATTATCAGAGAATTGACACGTTTTTAACGGACAAATATATATCAGTTAATATTGAGAGCTAAAGAAAAGTAGTACAGGTAAAAAGAAGGGCAAATAAACTATTAGACTCGGATAAGGAGGTACAATATGTACCTAGACAAATGCTTGTCGTGACTTTTTAGGTAATAATTTACCACAATATGTAAAAATAAATTTGGTCAGGTTTGTAGTAGAACCATATATTTATCCGGTGGTCCAGTGTTTCAAATGTATAAGATAGGGACGTACAGCAAAATACTGTAGAAGTACCACAAATAAATGTAAACGGTGTGGCCAAATACACGAAAATGCAGACACTCAAGAATGCACAAAAGAAGAATATTGCATACATTGTGGAAAAAAATGGCATCAGTCTAGTTCCAAGCACTGTCCCAAATATTTGCAGCAGGTAAATATAAAAAAGATTATGTCACAAAAAAAAATTATCTTTTAAGGAAGCGGAATTAGAAAAAAATAATAGAAGTTACTCTACAGTAACTTCTAATAATAGTGGACGAAAAGTATTATTTATTATTGGATAGACAGTTCCGCCCTTGCTCAATGACGGGAAAAAACAAGCATAAAAAATACACAACATTTTTGTCAGATTGTCATAAAAATTATTAGATTGATTGTCATAAATATAAATCACATTTTTAACAATTTGTAATTAATTTTTTTAGCTGAATACAAGAAGTTTTTAATATAAGTATTACAGTCCATTCTATCAGAAGTTTGTCCATAAAATTTGGTACCTTCGAGCCCGAGAAGCATAAAATTTGGTCCGATCGAACCCGATGAGTGAGACATAGATCCAGATCGGTATGAAGATTATTGGTTTTTGAAGAATTTATGATTCAGCGAGATTGGATCCGCTCTGCCGATTGAATTAAATGTGAGGTTTTTCCATTTATTATCTTGATTGTTCTTTGTTTATCCTTCATATTTATTTCCTTTCAACAAAGTGCCAATAAATTATTAGATTTTTGAGGATTTTTGAGGTTCAATTAAAATTTTGATTTTGCGCATTGAATAGTTGATTTATAACCTATAATTTTATTTAGCTAAAAAATAATTACTTATTAGATTGATTTGTACACATTTGTGTGTATGTAAATATGTATTTGGGTTGATTTGGAGTATTAATTTGTGGAATGCTATACGATTTCTGATTATTATTAGTAGATATTGCTATTATTATCGGATTTATTTAAATATAAATGATTATAGGACCATAGCCAATATTCGGCTAAGTTTGATTATTAGATAAAAGACAGATCTAGATTTGACTTTTATTACTTGATTGATTAGCGTTGATTTTTGAGTTCGTACAATTAAATAATATTATTTGCTACGTATTTTGATTAATATAAAGCTAAAAATGCCTATGAAAGCTTCTGATTTTCGTCAATTATATCGCAAAGAGATATAATTGAACAAAGATTAAACAATTTTATTGAATTTATAGAGTCGATGACAAATATCGCGATTAATGATTTAAGCGAAGACCATTTTTCGCAGATAGAATTGAATACAAAAATAACTGAAAGTTTGTTTACTGAATTTGATGAAATCCAAATGTCAATTGAATTAAATTGTCAGGATCAAGATATTCAACAAGAGTATGCGAAAAGACAACGATTAGATACTATATTTTCAAAAACTTTGTCTAGAGCAAGAACGATGTTAAAAAGAAAATGTTCCGATTTATCCAGTTCACAGTCGAAAAGGTTAGATATAAACCATGAATATAGTGGATTAGAAGGTGTCAAATTACCTCCTATTCAGTTGCCTGTCTTTCATGGAGACTATTTGAAGTGGATTGAATTTAAAGATACTTTTGAAGGGTTAATTCATAATAATAAAGTATTGGCAGATATTCAAAAATATAATTATTTACGTGCGAGTTTAAAAGATGATGCATTGAAAATTATACAAAGTTTAGATTTTTCTGCACAAAATTACAATTCTGCATGGCAGACTCTATGCAACAGATTTGACAACTCTCGGATGTTAGTAAACAATCATTTAAAAGCTCTTTTTGAGATTGAAAATTTAAATAAAGAATCTGCATTAGGTCTTAGAAGCATGATAGATTCAGTTAAAAAGCATTTATTCGCTTTAAAATCACTTCAACTACCGACTGAACATTGGGATGCTATTATGGTTTATTTGGTAAGTGGTAAATTGGATAAATTTAGTTGTCGGGAAAGGGAAAAAAGAAAAATAGATAATTTTTTGCCAAGTTTAAACGAATTTCTTGAATTCTTGAAGAATCGTGCTGATTTTTTGGAAACTATAGAGTTAAGAAATTTGACAAAACCGGATTATAAATCTAAATACCAATATAAACACTCTAGATCTCTGCTAACTAGTAAAAGCAGAAGTTGTAATTTTTGTAAACAAAATCATTTGATTTACCTATGTGAAGAATTTCTTAAACTTTCAGTAGCCCAAAGATGGGATAAAATAAAACAATTAAATTTATGCCGAAATTGTTTATGTACCGGACATTCCTACAAACAATGTAAATCGTTCGGTTGTAAGATATGTAAAGCCAAACACAGTTCTCTTTTACATGAAAATAAACCATCTGATATTCATGTTAAAGACAACAGTTCAATTAATTTCAACCCGAACAATGATTCAGAGAATGAACCAAATAAAGTTAAGTTGTCAACTAATACTTCAGAACATAATGTTAATAGAAATGAGATTGTTTAAAAAAATAATTGTTCAAATAATGATTATGTACTGTTGAGTACTGCTAAAGTTAGAGTATATGATAGATACGGAAATACTCATATAGCACGAGTAATCCTAGATTCAGGGAGCCAATCATGTTTTATTACAGAGGATTTTCTAAGTAGACTCGATTTAGACACAAATAGAGCAAATATTTGTGTTTCAGGAATTAATAATTCCGTTTCATCTTTAAATAGAAAATGTCAATTAAAAATTGGTTCTATATTAAACAATTTTAAGTCAAATTTACATTGCATAGTGGTGCAACAGATTACTGAGAATTTGCCAACTTATACTTTTAATGTCTCAAATTTCTCAATACCCCCTAATATAACTTTGGCAGATGATTCATTTAATGTAAGCAGTAAGGTAGATATGTTACTTGATACTAGTTTGTTTTGGGATATAATGTTAGATGGTCGCATAGATCTTGGAAAGAATTTACCCTCCCTCCAAAATACTGTTTTTGGTTATATTGTGGTTGGTAAAGTTCCATATCCAACACAAAATCATATTAGATGTCATTTTTCACAAAGATTTAATAGTGATGATTTACAATTAGAGAAATTTTGGTCTGTTGAAGAACCAAAGTCTCATATTTCTTATTCAAAGGATGATGTTTATGTTGAAAATCATTTTAAAAATTCATTTTCTCGATCAGAAACTGGTCAATTTATTGTTAAAATTCCATGGAAGGAACATCCTTCTGTCCTAGGCGATTCTAAACAATTAGCTGTTAAAAGATTATTGTATTTAGAGGATAGATTTAAGAAATGTCCCGAACTTAAAAATGGTTATTTAAATTTCATGAAAGAATATTTAGGTTTAGATCACATGTCAATTGATTATAATTTAGATGCGGAAGGCACCACAGAACCTAATTATTTTTTACCACATCATGGTGTTATCAAAAATGAAAGCCTGCCAACCAAACTCCGTGTTGTTTTTAATGGTTCTGCCCCACCGACTAATGGGAAATCATTGAATGATATCCAATATTCAGGACCAGCAATTCAAAATAATATTTTGAGTATTTTGATTAAATTTAGACATGCAGTTGTTGTTGTTTCCGACATCAGCAAAATGTATAGGATGATACTTGTTCATCCTGATGACAGAAGAATGCAAAAAATTGTCTGGAGGAATAGTCCTTCTCAGCCAGTTTCAATTTATAATTTAAAAACCGTAACATATGGCACTGCCAGTGCGCCATATCTAGCCATTAGGTGTATCCAGCAATTGTCATTTGATAATAAAATCAAGTTTCCTGAAGCAAGTGAAATTATTCTGAGAGATTTTTATGTTGACGATCTGATTACTGGATTTTCAAGTGAAGCTGAAGCTATTAAAAGATGTGATGAAGTGGTCAAAATATTGAAGTCAGCTTGTTTTAATTTAAGGAAATGGTCTTAAAACAGCCAATTGGTATTAGATCACTTTAAAGATTATTCCGATCCTTTAAAAGTACTTAGTTTAGGAGATCACGAGTGTAATAAAATTCTTGGTATTCAATGGTCTAGTAAGTTAGATATTTTCAGTTTTCATGTTGAAAATCCTGATCTTTTATCAAAAATAAAGAAGCGCACAATGCTTTCTGCAATCGCAAAAATTTATGATCCCTTAGGTTTAGCCAGTTGTTGTATAATCCTAGTAAAAATTATGATTCAATCTCTTTGGTCGTTAAAACTTGATTGGGATTCCGAAGTCCCCTCTGATTTGTGTGATAAATGGAAAAAGTTCCAGTCTAAATTATGTCACTTAAATGATTTAAGAATTCCACGGTGCGTTCTGAGTAACAAACCTAAAATAATGGAATTACATGGATTTAGTGATGCTTCACAATACGCATATTATGCAACAATTTATGCTCGATGCATTGATTCACAAGGTTCTATAAATGTTCATTTGTTATGTGCTAAGACTAAAGTGGCCCCAGTCAAACTATTGACTATTCCTCGATTAGAATTGTGTGGTAGCTTATTATTAGTCCAACTTATGAAAGCTGTTTCAGATTCTGTTACTTTTCAGTACACCCCATATTATTGGTGTGATTCACAAATTGTTTTGCATTGGCTCAATAATGACCCAGCAAACCTTCAAGTTTTTGTTGGAAACCGTGTTGCAGAAATTCAAAGATGAATTCAAAGATTGAAAATTGGAATTATGTTAGCTCGTCTGAGAATCCTGCAGATGTTGGTAGTAGAGGAATTTTGCCAGACCAATTAGCTCACTGTAAGCTCTGGTTTAATGGCCCTCAATTTTTATCAACAGATTTTGATAAAACTAAGTTCTATGATCTTCTTGATATATCAAACCTTCCTGAAATGAGAAAGAAATCTAAGGCATTAGTTTCTATAAAAAATGTTTTTAATTCACTTTTTTATAAATACTCGAATCTGAACAAATTAATTAGAATTATGGCTTATTGTAGAAGATTTGTTAATAACTCAAAGTCAAAGTCTAATAGTAAAAGGTATGGCCCGATTTTAGCAATCGAATTTACTGATTCAGAGGTTTTTCTTGTTAGATTAGCTCAGACAGAAAGTTTTGTTGAAGAAATTTCATTATTAAATAACGGTAAATACCTTCCGTCAAAGAGTAGATTATTACCTTTAACGCCTTTTCTAGATGAAACTGGATTATTGAGAGTATGAGGACATCTTAGAAAATCTTCTAGGAATTATGATGGGAAACATCCCTTACTATTAAATAAGATTAATGTTTTAAGCAAACTAATATTGAGACATGAGCATGTTCAACTTCAGCATGCAGGTCCACAACTCTTGTTAGCGACAGTTCGTCAAAAATTTTGGATAATTGCGGGGATGTCCCTAGCTAAAACAGTTGTAAGAAATTGCATTAGATGCTATCGGTTTAAACCCAAACGTGGTTCTGCGATTATGGCTGATTTGCCAGAACATCGTGTTAATATATCACAACCTTTTTTCATAACTGGATTAGATTACGCAGGGCCAGTTACATTAAAGGGTAGAAAAGGTCGCGGATGTAAAACGTATAAAGCGTACATATGTTTATTTATTTGCTTCGCCACGAAAGCAGTACATTTAGAATTAATTAGTTCTTTGACATCTGAAGCTTTCATGGCAGGCCTTAGAAGATTTGTTTTTAGACGCGGTAAACCCGGGCATCTGTATTCAGATAACGGTACAAGTTTTGTAGGTGCCAAAAATGAACTAAAAATTTTGTATGATTTCATTAGAAAATCAGAGGATGAAATTGTCACCTCTTGCACAGCTCAGAATATTATATGGCATTTCATTCCTCCTAGTACTCCAAATTTCGGGGGATTATGGGAAAGTAATATAAAAGGGGTAAAATATCATTTATCTCGTATTATTGGTCAAACCCTTCTAACTTATGAAGAATTCTGTACATTTTTAATTCAGATTGAAGGCACTTTGAATTCACGTCCTTTACATGCTCTATCATCTGATCCTAACGATTACACTCCTTTAACTCCCTCATATTTTTTAATCGGAAGACCGATGACCGCTGTCCCTGATCATACGTTTCAAGGAGAGATGAAAATAAACCAATTGTCTAGATTCCAACTGATTCAGAAATTGTTGCAAGACTTTTGGAAGCAATGGTCAAAGATTTACCTGAATGATCTCCAACAACGTCATAAATGGAGAAGTAGTACTTCCACCATTCAAGTCGGATCTTTAGTGCTCTTAAAATCTGACAATTTGCCCAATTGTCAGTGGCAGTTAGGAAGAATAGTGTCTGTTCACCCTGGTGATGATGGTGAAATTCGAGTGGTAACTGTTAAAACCGCTCATGGACTTTATAAAAGTGGAATAACTAAAATTTGTCCATTACAATTAGCTGAGACTTGTTTCTAGTGTTCCTCATTGGTGATTTGTGTTTGAACGGTCTTGGAGCTGTTCAAGGCGGGGAGTATGGACGAAAAGTATTATTTATTATTGGATAGACAGTTCCGCCCTTGCTCAATGACGGGAAAAAACAAGCATAAAAAATACACAACATTTTTGTCAGATTGTCATAAAAATTATTAGATTGATTGTCATAAATATAAATCACATTTTTAACAATTTGTATTTAATTTTTTTAGCTGAATACAAGAAGTTTTTAATATAAGTATTACAGTCCATTCTATCAGAAGTTTGTCTAAATAGATTTGATGTATTAAAAAATTTGGAAAATTTTCCACAAATGAATCAAATTGATAAATCTGACATATCATCTACCAACCGGTTCAAATAAAAAATGAGTACCTCGACCACAACCGCAACCAAAAAGGCGTAAAGCTATTTCACTGATTATTGTAGAAGAAACACCAAATTTTCAAAACAAAATTAAAATAAATAATTCAATCTTGCCGAATCCTCACAGAGAAGACTTTCAGATATACAGTGAAAAATTAGAAATGATAGTAATGCAAAAACTACCTATAATATTCGAAAATATATATAAAAAACTTAATTTAGATGTCATAGAAATGCAGGTTATAAAAGACACACAACATGAACTAAAAAATTATTAGGATCTATTCAACAAGATGATGGAAATCAAGAAAATGAATAAGAAGTTTAATATATTACAGTGGATTGCAAAGTCTATAATAAAAAATAAACAAAATCTCTTGGATCATATAAACCAAACACAAAACGTTGATTTAATTGCACTAAATAAAACTCGGTTATCAACGAATTTTAAATGAAATTAATTGTCAACAAGAAAACATTGATAAGTCCCCATCCAAACGAAAAAGCTCTGATAAAAAAGCGTCACCAAAAAAATTCCATTAGCTAAACCGCTGAATACTAAAACCTCAGTTAATTACGAAAACAGTAAATCAACATTACAACCTTCTGAGTTGATAAATAATGATTTACCAACAAAAGACAATGTGGATAATACATTACCTTCTGAGCTGATGGATCATGATTTGTTAACAAAAGACAATGCGAATAATACATTAGTGGTAATACATTACCAACAAACGACGATGTGGATAATACATTTGGTACGTTGCGAGATATAAGTTTAGGTTCCACCTTACATCAAGTTTTATTAACGACATTCAGAGATTTGATCCTACCACTGATGTAATAGGTGATTTTTCCGACTTTGATCAAAACCGTACAAACGACATGATCAATACTAATAGCAAAACCGACATTTCCGATAGAAACCTGAACGTCAAAACACATTCCAATAATGACAATGAATTAAAAGTTATTACTATTACCGGGGGTAACATCTCTGAAAGTGACCATAACGTTAAACAAACAATAATCCGAGGAAGTCAGAAGACAATGACACAAGTGCCACAAAAGATACTGTGCCTAACCCAGATATTTACCTTAATCCTATAGCCAGTTCTAGTAATCAAGATTACCTAGACAATGAACATTCCCAATCGATTAAAATTTGAAAACCAGTTACTAATACATTGTGTAAACATGTAGCTAAAAACAAGGAAGAACGAGAATGGTTAAAGGAAAATAAACAGAAAAAAACTGCAAAAACCAAAGAGACCAAAACCAAACAGAAGAAACCAAAGAAAAAACTAAGCACAAAAATTTCTGCGAAAATATCTTGTGCAAATTGCAATGAAGACTTAAATAGCGACACAGAAGATGATGACAAAAAAATATAGGATGCGTTTTATGTGATAAATGGTATCGCAAAAAATGTACCACTTTTGTAGACACCCCATATCATATCGCGGCAGTTCAAGATTACAAATGTGAGAAAGACATTTATTAATTAAGTACCTAAACAGTTTTGATCTAAATATATGCCTCCTCTACTTGCTACTTTCTTTGGTTGCAATCTTAGGTTGAGTACTAGTAGGTAGTAGGTATAGGTTAAAATTGTTTGTGATTCGTATCGTACGTTTCAAACCTAGTTATTTTTTTTGTAGAATAGGTACCTAGGTATCTAGTAATAAGTAATATCAACCAAAGGTTTCTATCTTAGTACAAAAAGGTATTATAAGTTTAGGTTTTTTTGTTTGATTGGTTCTCGCTCCGCTGTCGCTCGTGCTCTAAACTTCGCGTGCGTTCGCAAAAAGCATACTTCACGAACTGTTTCATAAATAACTATTATCTACTCTATCTCATTTTATGTATAAGTTTTTAGTTTGTGAAAACTGTCATTATAGTTAGCAGTGCGTGAAGGGTTTAAAGTGTGCGTGAAGTAACAATGTATTTTAAATGGGATTTACTTTTTCGCACTGTTTTTGGCACACTTTCATATAATCAAATATCCTTAACTTTCGCGTTGTCATGGTGATGACATGTGAGCAATAAAGTACAACAAATTTTTGACAGTTTTGTGGTTTGAAAGAATTTTGAATTTTTAAATGTCAAAGTTCTAAAAATTGTAGAATAGAAATGTGACGAAGTGTTGCAGTTTTTTTATTTGTTTATGGTAGATAAAATATTGTATGAAACAGTGCGTGAAGTACATTTGCGCACTTACGCGATGTATAGCACTCGCTGCTCACGTGCTCTAAACAGTTAAATAAATATAGGCACAAAATGTTTACCTACTTTATGAAAGTATAGGTAACCTACCTAGTTTTGACTTTTAAGTTTTTACAACTAAATACCTATAAGTACCTATGTTTTTTTAAAGATTTTTAAAATATATTTTGTTCCGGAATGTACGGAATTGTACACCCCGGAATTATTAAACGAGGCCCTGGAATTTATTCAAAGTAAAACAATGTCTGCGTATAAAGCTTCGAAATTATACAATACAGGGTGTTTCATTAATAATTGTCCATATAGTAACTGGAGAAACCTTAGCACAAAATACGAAGATTTAACCTAAAACACTTAAATAAAATGTGGCTCCTTACTGAGTTACAGGGTGTTTTATCTAAAAATTTAAAAATTATTTTTGCTCAGCATTTTAAAACTATTCGACGTATCCTTTTCATAATTGTCAGGAAGTATAGATACTGTACAAACTACTAAATTATGTTAAACAAACGTTTCTGGCTATTACCAGAGGCGTACGACGGGGGAAAATGAATGGTTGACCCTTTCCAAATTCTACGCCACTGGCGAAATTGCTATTTTAGTTCAATTTTTGGATTCTCCAATACTTTCTATGAAAATAATATACACTTCTTTCGTAACGATAAAGTCATTAGTTTTCGAGATATTTGAAGTTAAAAATGAAAAGACACGGTTATTTTGATTAATTTATTGTGTCGCTTCATTTTTAATTTTAAATATCTCGAAAACTAATCAGTTTATCGTTACGAATGAATAGTCTATTATTTACATAAAAAGTATTGGAAAATCAAAAAATTACACTAAAATAGCAATTTCGTCAGTGGCGTAGAATTTGGGAAGGGTCAACCAGACTTTATCCCCTGTCGTACGCCTCTGATAGTAGCTAGAAACGTTTATTTATCTTAATTTAGTAGGATGTACAGTACTTACACTTTCTGCCAAGTATGATAAGAATATGCCAAATTGTTTTAAAGTACTGGGTACAAATAATTTTTAAATTGTAATCACATGAATCATATCATAAATAATCAAAATAACTATCCGGTTTCATATTTAACTTCAAATATCTCGAAAACTAATGACTTTATCGTTACCAATGAAGAGTATATTATTTACGTAGAAAGTTTTGGAGAATCTAAGAATGGCACTAAAATTGTAATTTCTCCAGTGGCGTAGAATTTGAGAAGGATCAACCATTCACTATCCCCTGTCGCACGCCTCTGGTAGCAGCTAGAAACGTTTGTTTATCGTAATTTAGTAGGGTGTATAGTAGTCGCACTTTCTGACAAGTATGAAAATTATACGTTGAATAGTGTTAAAATGCTGAGTAAAAATAGTTTTTAAATTTTTAGATAAAACACCCTGTAACTCAGTAAGGAACCACATTTTATTTAAGTGTTTTAGGTTAAATCTTCGTATTTTGTGCTAAGGTTTCTCCAGTGACTATATGGACAATTATTAATGAAACACCCTGTATACCTAAACAGACATTATTAGATAAGATACACAGAATATACACAAAACAATCATTTGATGGAGCCCCAACTATTCTAACAACTGAAGAAAATCTTATAGTAAAATGGTAAATCATTTAGCAGATATTGGCTTTTCGGTTACTAAAGATCAGTTATTATATTCAGTCTCAAAACTTATCAAAGAGATCAATCGTCCACACAAATTTAAAAATGGTTTACCAGGCAGACATTGGTATGAGGGATTTTTAAAAAGGAATTCAACTATTACTAAAAGAGTCCCACAAACCCTTACCGTAGCGAGGGTTGTGCTAATGCAGAGAAGATTAGAGCTTCGTTTCAAAAAATTTACAGTTACTTGGAAGATAATAATTTGCTCGAAATTCTCGACGACCCTTCCAGAATTTACAACTGCGATGAGTCAGCATTTTTTCTATGTCCCAAAGGTCAGGGTGTTTTAGTACGAAAAGGTACTCAGACCGTGTATTGCATGTCTGGAAATGATGAAAAGGAATGTTTGATTCTTTCTCTGGGCTCTTCTGCTGATGATAAATTAATGCCCATTTTCGTTTTGTTTCCGTACAAGAAGATTCCACAAAATGTATTATCGAAATATCCCCTCCACATGGGCACTAGGTACATCGGAT
Source organism: Diabrotica virgifera virgifera (assembly GCF_917563875.1). Lineage (NCBI taxonomy): Eukaryota > Metazoa > Arthropoda > Insecta > Coleoptera > Chrysomelidae > Diabrotica > Diabrotica virgifera. The sequence continues at coordinate 88,131,819 of NC_065451.1, read as the reverse complement.
AGTGGCTGGATGACGTGCCAAACATTCTATGAATACGTCACAAACGGTTTTTATCCATACTTATTGAAACAAAACAATAAACGGCCAGTTATACTATTCATGGATGGACACTCTTCCCACCTGTCGCTACCTCTAAGTAAATTTTGTAGAGACAATGACATTGTTTTAACTGCCTTGTTGCGTAACTCCACACATATATTGCAACCCATGGATGTGGCAGCTTTGCACATCCTCAAAAATGCGGAGGAAAAAAGTCCATGACTGGCAAATGTAAAATAATGGTCGACGTTTAAAACGTTGCGAATTTAGTCCACTATTAGAAGACTGCTTTTTAGAGTCTTTAAAACCTGAAACTATACAACACGACTTTCGTCCTTGTGGATTATTTCCTTTCAATCCGGATGCAGTAAACTATAGCAAGCTCATAAAATCTTCGAGTTCTAATAACACCACTAATGTCAACACTCCATCTACCAACTTCCCGATACAATCCTCCCCAGGAACTTCAACTAACAAGAATTCCGACCAAATAGTCAAATACTTACTTAGGAGTGGGCAGGTAGTCAGAAAATACGTAAATTTAAAAATGCGATGGGCAGTGGATAGGAAATGTAAAGGATACAAATTTGTATCTTTTTTGGAAAACAGTCAACAGCAGTGTAACGACAAGCGAAAATAAAAACGATAATAATTTTGTGTTGGGCAACTCAACACTGGAAGCAAACTTTGTGGATAACCTGTCTGACATTAATGTGGATTGGTCTGCCGTCAACAATGACGATTTTAAACAGTTTGAAGTACAATATTCTTCCCAGGTTAATAATTAACAACAAATATTAGTTCAACACCAGACTCACAATCTGATAACCTACTAATACCTGAAGATCTTACAATACGTACCCATTCAACACCAGCAAAAAACTGAAACCACACTTAGTAAGAATAACTGCGAAATGGAAGGAGTAATACCTGAAAATATTACAACCGATAGACATTTCACACCAAAAAAGTAAAACTATAGCAGTTCAGTCCTATCGACAAACAATTGGGACACGAAAAGATTCTAAGTCAGAATTTTCTACACCGTTTAAAAATGCATTCTATTGGCCAGAAATTGCCTCTACTAGCCAAAATAAAAAACGGTCAATAGAAAAATATCTCCAGCAGTAGAGACGTGTTCAGAATACATAGAGTACAAGACGTGTGGAACAAGAAAAGAAAAGTAAACTGGAAAAAGCAGCATTGAGGAAGATCGAGAAAGAAAACCGACTAATAAATAAAAATAAAAAGGAAACTAAAAGCGCAAAGCAAACGAAACTGTCCAATAATGGAAACAGAAAAAACGAACAAGAAGCAGGAGAAAAGAATTTATCCGATCAAGAAAATAAAGATGATAACTGCGAAACAAAAAATTACACATTCTAACCTCTTCCTAAGGCAATCCAGATAGGAGATTACGTAGTGATTTCAAACGAAGGTGAAAGGTTTCCAGGAATTGTAAAGGCAGCTATAAACAAAAATCCAAAACAATACGAAGTCAAAACAATGACATTTAGTGGAATCAATTGGCGCTGGCCCGATAAGGACGATATACTCATTTACAATTCTGAGGATGTCTTGAAGAAAATAAAATGTCCTATATCAGTCAACAAAAGGAGTATATTTTCTGTTCCTGACTTTAATGATGCCGATCATTAGTTAAAATTAAGTAGTCTATTGTGGATTTCCAAACTGTTTAATTTTAATTTTTTTTGTGTACTTAATACTTAATTACATTTTGTAAGTAATATTTTTAAAATTTAAATATAAACATTTTTTTATATAACCCCTAATGGATTCTGCAATCTGCCGGAAGGGCAATAAGCGTTTGCTTTGACAAATGTGGGATTGACATGTAGAGTATCACTCCAGTGAGTGATCTCCTTTAAAGAACTAGCTAAAGGGCCTAGCCGGGTAAGATGGTGAAAAGTGCCCCCAACTCGATTTAAATTCCATATAGGCCACTTTTTAGCACATATAGACTTTCTGAAATTTTTAGCCCCCTAGGTGGTCACGTGACCCCCCTAGAGCCTAATTAGGCTTTTTATTTTTTTATTTTTTATCTCAACCGCATCAAGAGCTACCCAAAAACTTTATTTAAAAAAGTTGTTTCAAAAAGATCTATATGAAAAATTTTTTTAAAATTTTTTGGCGGGAAATTCGAATTTTTAGAACAATTTTAAACTTTTAAATAACTCTGAAAAAAACTAAGACACTCGTTTTTACGAAAATCAATTATAACGTGTATTTTTGCACAATCTTTCACCCTGAATTTTTTCAGATTTTTAAAATTGGTGAAACGTACCTTTAAAAATAAAAAACCGCATTTTTTCGGTTTTTTTTTTCGTTTTTTGATACGATTTTATACATATTTGTCAAAAAAGGTAACACCGTCACTAGAATAGGTAAAAAACTGAAAAATAATTGGGGTTTGCTTTATAAAATGTTTTTTAACCCCATCCATTTTCAAGATACAGGGCGTTGAGGAAAACAAAATTTTACACATTTTTTACGATTTTGCTGAAACTACTGGCAACATTGTAATAAAACTTGGCGGGTTTTAAGAGGTAGTTATTGTGCATGTTTTGACATACAATTAAGGATTTGATATTCATCATTGGCGCGCATAGGGGAAATGGTCTGAACTTTTTAAAGAATAAAGATAGTACGCCACTCACATATTTCAAATTAACAATCGTTTTTGAATTCCTCGTTCAATTTGTGACAAAAAATCTATCTTCTTATTTTTTCATACGACGCGCCATTTTTATTCAAAAAATAAAAGATCTTAACCCTTACAAAGCATTCGAACTTCTAGTATCGAACTTCCACATCTACATACATAAACTCGTACCGGGTGTCCCAATAAGAATGGCTCTCGGCCATATCTCAGGAACCGTTTATAGTAGAGCTTTGAAATAAAAAATTTTATAACAAAAGTTGCCTCAGGAAAAGCCTGGAAATTATTTTCATAATTGTGGGACCACCGCTAGAGGGCGTAATTGAATATCAAAAATTAAAAAATCTAAATTTTACAAAATTTTCCTAATGAAGGGGCACTGGAAATCCGATCGTCGTATTCTTCATAAAATTCTACGCATATTTGATTTGACAAGTTTAGGTCTATATTTGGAAATAAGAGGTGGGGGTGAGTGGGAACCTTGTTATGAAAAACTGGCTGTGAGTCCGGTTCTGCTTAATCAAATTTTGCAAACTTGGTCTTGTTGAAGACAGATCTTTTTCGTCAATGTAAAAGTTATGACTTCCAACCAACTTACTGAGTAATATGCCAGCTAGAAGGCGTTATTTAATTTTTTTCAGAAATCTAGTGTTCCTTGGAAAATATTAAATACAAATATGCATTTTTAATACCATATTACAAAATTAGACAAAATTAGCAACAGAATAGCGAAAACCGCATGTTAATACCTTTTTTCTATCTCGAGATATCTTACAAAACGTGTAAATTTAAAAACATAACTGTTACTGTCACCGGTAAACGGTGTAAATTAATGTAAATTAATTAAAAGTAGTGTGATATGGAAACAACAAAGAAACAGTTTCCAGCTGTCAACGTATATTAGGTCTTTTCAACGCTTCTCATTTGTTTCGAGCCTCGTTCATATCTCGTATATTAATATTATACACGGATTATACGGCATATGACAGAGGCTCGAAACAAATGAGAAGCGTCGAAAAGCCCTATTACAAAGAAATAAAAACAACTATTTAGTGATGACATAAACGTTCAAATTTTTGCCCATCATTTTCGTTGCAAACATTTACTCTTTCAAGAGTAGATTGAACAGCAGTCTCAATTTCTGCTTTCGATATGCTTTGAATGGCGTTTAGTATTCTCTGGATAATGTATCCTAGAGTAGTGTATGATGGGCAACAATTTGAATATTTAGGTCGTCACTAAGTAGTTCTTTTTGTTCTGTGTTATATTTAATTTTAATAGTATTGTCTCTCTTTATATTGTTGTTTTAATTAATTATATTTTTATACCTTGACATCTGGAAAATGTTATTTTGTTTTTTTCCACAGCACACTACTTTTCATTAACTTAGCTTACATACATAGTATGTAACAGTGATAGTAACAGTTATGTATAAAATTTACACGTTTCTCGAGATATCTTGAGATAGAAAAAAGGTATCGACCTGCGGTTTTCGCTATTCTATTGCTAATTTAATCTAATTTTATAAAGTATGATTAAAAATGCATACTTGTATTTAATATTTTCCAAAGAAAACTAGATTTCTGAAAAAAATTAAATAACGCCTCCCAGCTGGCTTATTACTTATTAGGATGGTTCAAAATTATCACGCTTACATTGAAGAAAAAGATCTGTCTTCAACAAGACCCAGTTTTCAAAATTTGATTTAGCAGAACCGGACTTACAGCCATTTTTTCATAACAAGGTTCCCACTCACCCCCACCTCTTATTTGCAAAGGTAGAGTTAAACTTGTTAAATTAAATATGCGCAGAATTTGATGAAGAATACAATCATCGGATTTCCAGTGCCCCTTCATTAGGAAAATTTTGTAAAATTTTTATTTTTTTTATTTTTGATATTCAATTACGCCCTCTACCGGTGGACCCACAATTATGAAAATAATTTCCAGGCTTTTCCTGAGGCAACTTTTGTTATAAAATTTTTTATTTCAAAGCTCTACTATAAACGGTTCCTGAGATATGGCCGAGAGCCATTCTTATTGGGATACCCGGTACATCCATTATAAAAATTAATTCGAATACTTTGGAAGCGTTAAGATATTTTATTTTTTGCAACGAAACGGCGCGTCGTATGAAAAAATGGGAAGATAGATTTTTTGTCACAAATGGAACGAGGAATTCAAAAATGATTGTTAATTTGAAATATGTCAGTGGCGTACCATCTTTTATTCTTTAAAAATTTCAGACCATTACCCGAATGCGCGCCAATGATGAATATAAAATTCTTAATTGTATGTCAAAAAATGCACAATAACTACCTCTTAAAACCTGCCAAATTTTATTGCAATGTTTCCAGTAGTTTCGGCAAATTCGTAAAAAATGTGTAAAATTTTGCTTTCTTCAACGCCCTGTATCTTGAAAATGGATGGCGTTACAGAAAAATTTTATTAAGCAAACCCCAATTATTTTTCATTTTTTTACCTACTCTAGTGACGGTGTTACCTTTTTTGAAAAATATGTATAAAATTGTATCAAAAAACGAAAAAAAAACGAAAAAATGCGGTTTTTTATTTTTAAAGGTACGTTTCACCAATTTTAAAAATCTGAAAAAATTCAGGGTGAAATATTGTGCAAAAATACACATTATAATTGATTTTCGTAAAAACGAGTGTCTTAGTTTTTTTTCAGAGTTGTTTAAAAGTTTAAACCTGTTCTAAAAATTCGTATTTCCCGCCAAAAAATTAAAAAAAAATTTTTTCATATAGATCTTTTTGAAACAACTTTTTTAAATAAAGTTTTTGGCTAGCTTTTGACCCGGCTGAGATAAAAAATAAAAACATAAAAAGCCTAATTAGGCTCTAGGGGGGTCACGTGACCACCTAGGGGGCTAAAAATTTCAGAAAGTGAGTTCCTCTATATGTGCTAAAAAGTGACCTATATGGAATTTAAATTGAGTTGGGGGCACTTTTCACCAGCTAGGCCCTTTAAATTTAGGTTTTTTTGACAATGAGAGTACTTATTGGTGTCTATATGTCCTTAAAAGCTAAAACTTATCTGAGTCCTGTAGACAGGTCGGCAGGCAGCAGGCGTCCAAGTCTACGCACTTCGTTTACATCGGGCACGTTTAGGCGGTTGGCCAACACGTTAGGATGCACTGACACTCTTTCACTGTAACGAACACTGAACTGGTAGATCACTTCCTTGATGGATTCCAACTTGACGTCGTATAGAATGACCCTGTTGGGGATGTAGAAAGGTACATCGACGATGGTTCGCAACACTTTGTTTTGGAATCTATGAAGGATGTCAATGTTGGAATTACTGGCGGTTCCCCAAAGTTGTATACCATATGTCCACACAGGTTTGAGAATGGCCTTATACAACAGTATTTTGTTGTCCAATGATAATTTAGATTTGCGTCCAATCAGCCAATACATTTTGCTGAATTTAAGGCCTAGCTGTTTTCTTTTGGTGAATATATGTTTCTTTCAAGTCATCCGTCGGTCCAAATGCATGCCAAGATATTTAGCATCGTCAGCTTGTGGGAGGTAGCAGTCGTTGATTTTTACTGGTGGACATGTTTCTCTGCGTAAAGTGAATGTCACTTGTGTAGATTTCGTTTAATTAACTCTGATACGCCATCTTTTTAGCCACTTTTGGATTTTTATCAAGGTTTGTCTGAAGGTTCTTTGAGGCTGAGGCCGGATTGGTGTGGGATGCCAAGACCGCTGTGTCATCAGCGAATGTTGCTACAGTGGTGGTTCTTGTTCTTGGCAGATCAGCTGTATAAAGGAGAAACAATATAGGTCCCCAGACGCTGCCTTGAGGAACGCCAGAATATATTGGATGTAATGCAGTAAGTTCACTCCCTTGTTTCACGAAGAAATGTCTGTCTGAAAGGTATGATTTTAGTAGTAGATAGTGGGGATAGGGTAAGAGTTCTTTCAATTTAAATTGTAAGCCGCTATGCCATACTTTGTCAAATGATTGTGATATATCCAAGAAGGCTGCTGAGCAATATCTTTTACCATTCAGATCTCTGTAGATTTGGTTAGCTAATCTGTGCACCTGCTCAATTGTTCCGTGCTTTTTTCGTAATCCAAACTGATGATCTGGAATCAATTTTTTTGAATTTATTATTATTTCGAGCCTACTGACGTAGAGCTTTTCGAAAACTTTGGATAACATTGGGAGCAGGCTTATTGGCCTATATGAGGAGATAGTATGGTATAGTTAGACCCAAACCCAGACATCCAAAGTGAAAGTTATCCTCCAACACCAAATTGTTCTATATGGTCCACATAATGTTCAGAAAAAAGTCACACCATTTTGTGCGTCGCGTTTGGGGGGGACAGGGGGAGAAATCTGCAAATTCGTAGTTTTTTACGTTTTTCGTCAATATTTCTAAAACTAAGCGGTTTAGCATGAACAACCCACTACACGAAATTGTTCTACATTAAATTTGAAATAAAAAAGAAATGCGTAACCCTTCTAAAATGAACGGTTCCAAAGTTACGGAGGTAGTATAGTATAATTGGTCAAAAAAAAAGGCCTAACCCAGACATCCAAAGTAAAAGTTTTCCTTCAACACCAAATAGTTCTATATGGTCCACATATTGTTCAGTAAAAAGTTACACCATTTTGAGCGTCCGGTTTGGGGGGGAGATGGAGGAGAAGTCGGTAAATTAGTAGTTTTTTACGTTTTTCGTCAATATTTTTAAAACTATGCTTTAGCGTAAGGAATGTTCTATAGAAAAATGTTCTACATAAAATTTAAAACAAAATAGGTTCTATACATAATTGTTATAAAATCAACGGTTCCAGAGTTACGGAGGGGGAAAAGTGGAGGTTTTCGATACTTTTTATATTTACCGATTTCTCCCCCCTCACCCCCCCCCCCCAAACCCGACGATGAAACTGGTGTGACTTTTTTCTGAACATTATGTGGACCATATAGAACAATTTGGTGTTGGACGATAACTTTCACTTTGGATGTCTAGGTTTTTGGTATAGTTATATCATAAATATTGCCCAAAAAATATAAAAAGTATCGAAAACCTCGACTTTTCACCCTCCGTAACTCTGGAACTGTTGATTTTATAACAATTATGTATAAAACATTTTTTGTATTAAATTTCATGTAGAACATTTTTGTATATAACATTGTTTACGCTAAAGCATAGTTTTAGAAATATTGACGAAAAACGTAAAAAAACTACTAATTTACCGGCTTCTCTCCCATCTAGGTAGTCCATTATTTCTTTTTCTTCTGCGGTGGATACCTCGGAAGGAAATGGTTCAAATACATTTTTTAGGTGCTCCGCGAAGACTTCAGCTTTTTCTTTATTGCTTCTGGCCCATGTATTGTTGAAGTTTTTGATTGGTGGATTTGGAAGTTGTTGCGTTTTGAGTTTTCTTGTTGCTTTCCATAATGAATATTACGTTGCTTCTGTAGGTGTAAGACTTTCTAGATAGTCTTGAATGCCTTGGTTTAGCTCTTCTTGAATTAGTTGTTTCAATTCTTTGGTTACTTTATTAATTTTCTTCTTGTTTTCACCAGTCCTTGCCTGTTGCCATTGTTTCCGTAATTGTCTTTTGACAGCAATTTTTTTCTTTAATTGTAGGGGATATTTGACTTGTGCCTAGAGGTGTTTCATAGTTTGTAGTGGCTAACCAAGATGCTTCTTGTATATTCTTTGTTAGTTTTTCGACTGCTGTTTCGAGGTCTAGTACAGTTTTTAACGGTAAGTCTAGGAAAATTAAATTATCTAGTTTGTCCCGGAATATGTTCCAGTTCGTCCTACTGTTGTACAGAGAAGGTTGTTTTTCTTTATTTCTAATCTGAGAATTAACCTTTATTATTACTAAAGAGTGATCGGATGATAAATCAAAACAAGATTCTGCTTTACATTTCTTAGTATCAATACCTTTCGTGATACAAAAGTCTATGGCGTCTGGAATTTTATTACTATCTGACGGCCAATATGTTGGATCGCCAGTAGATATTTGTTGTAGATTGTTAGCCTTCATTGTTTTGACTAATTCTCTTCCTTTTGTAGTGGTAATTCGTGAGCCCCAAGTCACATGTTTAGCGTTATAGTCACCTCCTGCAAAGAACCTGGTTCCAAGTGTATTGAAAAAACCTTCAAACTGTATCTGTTTGTTATTATGTTTGGGTGGGCAGTATATGGCAGACATTGTTATATGACCGTGCTCATCCTCGATTGTAACACTAGTAGCTTGTAGGTAATTTTTGTCGAATTTCTCTCTTTCGTAATGTTTGATGTTTTCCTTTATGATTATAGCAGTACCTCCATAAGATTTGTTATATGGATGTTTTGTGAAGTATAATTTATATTTCGGAATACAAAGATAATTTTTATCTGTAAAATGTGATTCAGAAATCATCATTATGTCGATATCTTGCTCAATGAGGAAGGTTTTTATTTCTAACGCGTGTTGTTGTAGGCCATTGGAATTCCAGATAGCTATTTTATATTTGGGTTGTACTGTCATTAAGCTAATTTACTAACGACTGCGGTAAGTAAATTTAACATTGTCCCCATTTGCCCCATTAGTTTGGTTAACATCTCCTCTAGTTTAGCCATGTTGTTGACAGACTGGATATTTTCTGGTATTGTTTGACTGGTTTGTACTTGGTTATTTGTTACTTGGGCATATGTCATTCCAGGTTGTATATATCTGTTAGCTGTTTGTTGATTTTGTGGTAAGGCGTTGTTTTTCTCTCGTAATGCTGGATACAATTGTTGCTGTAATTGTTTGTGTACGTTGCAGCCTCTGTAATTCGCAGGGTGATTCCCTCCGCAGTTGGCGCATTTTACATGTTCATCTCTTGTTTTGCGGGAACAATCTTTTGTTTCATGTTGTCCTGCACATTTGACACATTTGAAAATCTTCCTGCAGTAAGCTTTGGTGTGACCAAAAGCTTGGCATCTAGTACATTGAGGTATTATTCTCTTGGTGTATGGAGGTTCGCATTTAACGATATTGTTTCCGAGGTTCGTAATATTATATACTTCCTTGTTATTTTCATTGGGCTTAATATCAATGTAGAACATAGGCAAGGCTATTTTTGTAATTCTATGTTTTATATTGTGGATATTTGTTGCCTCATGGCCAAGTTTTTGCAGTGACTGTTTTATAGTTATTTATTTATATATTTATATAAACTTAATAATAAAACCCTTTTTTTATTATTACGTCTTTTACTTGTATTTTCTAGTGCTATTATTCCTAGTACACAAGTTTATTTGACCACCTAACCGTAGGCCGGAAATAGGTACTCACTAGAACGGAATTACTGTAGTCCTCGAAATTATAGCACGTAATTAAAGACATTGGAGTGGTCATTAAAAACATTAAATTTGATATGAAATGTAGGTTACTCTATATAAACACCGCACTCGAAATATAAAAGTTCTGTTTTTGAGTTAAAATTATACGACATACCCTTATGTATATTTATTTTAACAATTGAGAATTTTGTCTCAGAGGTAGAAAAGTCTTAATAGGCCGGAATCTGGCACAATTACCTTTTAATTCGAAAACGATCAACTTTAGAGAAAAATTACAAGAGACCGAGAATATTCATATTTGCAATTTGTTAAAAAAATTCTTGAACCTTATTCTGGGGTGTCTCACTAATGTGGTTGTGCAAAAAAATCTAATGGGAATATTTTTCCAAGGAAGCCGACGTTTTCGCCTTTTCTATAGGTTATTGCGGAGAACTAGTGAAATAAAAAGTAAATTACTATTTAAGTAATTCATTTGAAATAACTATTTATGTATTAATTTTTAATTCAGTGGCGTAAGGAAATGTATCACCAAAATCTACAAAATCAAGTAGGGGAACATGGGTAACAATGAAACACGGGGAACAATGAGACACGGGGAACAATGAGACACCTGTATTTCTGGCTGCCTGTACGACTTTTTCGTCAATATTTTGGCATGCGCGCTTTAGCTTTTATGTAAGGACCACGAGGTTCCTGTTTGCGCGCAAGCCGTGTGTTTAGTTTCATTCCGATCGGTAGTGAGTCTTTTTTTTTAAGGTACGTATTTTTTCATTTTTAACGAAAACCACGTTTTCTTTCATCTTTTTGGCGAATGGATAATATGCCGGGCCTTATTATTTGATGAATAGAGATATTTTTCCATTGATTCGATTTAAGGTTAGACGAAAATTATTTCTTTTTTGTTGTAAAGGTCGTTTGGGTAACAATGAGACATTGCGTGTTGGGTAACAATGAGACATGTCTCATTGTACCCCATATTGTAAATTATTTTTTATCTTCATTTTTAACTTATTTTTTAGGTTTTTTTGTGAAAAAAATGCCGCGAAATCCTCCCAGGAAATCAGACAAAGGGAGCTTTTCAGAGGAACAAATGCGTACAGCTGTAGATGCTGTATTAGCCGGATCCAGCATTAGAAGAGTAGCTAAAGAAAATAACTTGAAGTTTCAGACGTTGGCAAGGTAATTTTTATAATAAAAACAGTAGCTTAGCTTAACTTATTGTTAAAATATTTTCGATGTTTTAGTTTAAAACACCAAACAGTTTAGACAGGCAAATGTTTTATGTACTTTTGATACCTATTCTTTCAGCTGTCGTGGTAAAATAAATGGGAGTAAATTGTTAATATATTTTTATTTCTTTTGCAGATATGTTGCCAAAAAGAAAGCTAATGAAGGGCCCATCAGATACACACCACATTATGATGTAAACAAAATTTTTACATCGGAACAAGAGCAGTCCTTAGCAGACTATATCATCAGATGTTCTCAAATGTTCTATGGTTTGCCCCTACTAAAATGCAGAAAGCTAGCTTATGAAACGGCGATGACTAATAATTTAAAAATGCCTGCAACGTGGAGGACAAATAAGATGGCAGGAATAGAATGGATGAAAAATTTTTTAAGAAGAAATCCCAGAGTTTCTCTACGAACTCCAGAAGGTTGCAGCCTATCCCGATCCACATCTTTCAATCCAAACAACGTAAAAAAAATTTTGGCAACCTAAAGGTAGTGATGGATCGTCAGAAAAGATTTTTCGATGGCAAAAGAATATTTAATTTGGATGAGACAGGCACGGTAACTGCTCAAAAATCAGCAAAAGTGTTAGCAGCTAAGGGAATAAAACAGGTTTGTAAGGTAGCAAGTGGTGAGAGAGGTACACTTGTTACAACATGTGCTATTGTCAGTGCGACTGGCAATCATCCACCGCCCGTTATGGTGTTCCCACGTGTGCATTTTAAAAAACATATGATCGCCGGAGCGCCAACTGGGACCTTGGGTTTGGCGACATCATCAGGCTGGATAAATGCAGATATTTTTTTTGAGGTCATGAATCACTTCATAAAACATTCATGCAGTTCAAATGCCAATCCCAGTCTTCTTTTATACGATAATCATGAAAGTCATCTGTCGATCAAGGTCTTGAATCTGGCTAAAGAAAATGGAGTTACGGTTGTAACTTTTGCTCCGCATTCAACGAGCAAGTTGCAACCTCTGAATGTAGGAGTCTTCAGGCCATTTAGTTTGGCTTACAACGCCGCCGTAAATAGCTGGTTAATGCAGCATCCTGGAAAACCGGTATCCATATATGAGGTTGCAGCTTTTGTAGGAATAGCTTTTGAAAAAGCTTTAACTTCGCAGAATATTATATCGGCATTTAACAAATGTGATTATTTTTCCATACGATAAAGATATTTTTACAGAACTAGACTATTTACCATGTGCCGTTACAGACCGGCCATGTCCTGAATCTGAACCGTCAACCTCAAAAGAACATCAAGTAAATGATGATGACACTGAACATGTGGCTGATATCCAACCGTTTAGAAGCCCTGAACAAATTAGAGGATATCCCAAAGCCCAGGAGAGAAAATTAACAAGGAAAGAAAGAAATAGAGGTAGGAGTATGATTCCCACCGATACCCCAAAAAAACGTGAGCTAGAGGAGAAATATAATAAGAGGCAAAATACGGTTCAAAAACAAAAAAGGTCGCCGTCAAAAGGAAAATTCAAGAGAGTGACAATGAGGAAAATAAGGCAGATGAATGACATTCTGATGCTTCATCTGACAATTTTATGCCTGAATTAGATCCAACAGCATTCGAAGAGTTAGAAAGAAATCCTTGATCTGGGGATTACGTTCTGGTAGAATTTTCTCCAGAGAACATTAAAGGCAAAAAGATATATTACATAGGAAAAATATTATCAGCAAATAGTAATGAAACTGAATTCGAGCTAAGTTTTTGAAGGAAAAGCACAAAAGTCGATGGAAAATTTTATTTTCCAAATGTTCAGGATATTGCTACAGTTTCGAAAAAGACATAATAATGATTTTGCCATCTCCTGTTAACTATGGCAAAACAAAAAAACAAAAAGCTTTTTATTCATTTGAAATTAAGTTTAATTTGAATATTCAGTAAAAATAATGTTTATGTTTTTCTTATATTACAATAAGGTTTAGTTTGTTTATTTCTGGAATGAAGAAAAATTAATGTTTTTGTTTTTCTTATTTTATTATTATTTTGTTCAGTTCTAATATTCAGTCAAATGAATGTTTATCTAGGTTTTTCTTATATTGTTATTAGTTTTAGCTCATGCTGGTGTTTTATAATAAATAATTAAACATTTGATGAATTAAAAAATTGAATTTTTCAAATAGTGTCTCATTGTACCTCCGGTATGGGTAACAATGAGACAAATGACATTGTGATAGCATATTTGTTGTATTTTCATTATTTATCATTTTTTGCATTATATTCTATTCAAAATTATTTGGAGATACTTATACCATCGTGTAACACTCAAAAAATAAATATTATTTGCCTTGGTTTTTAAAGTACTAAGCTCAGAAAAGTGTCTCATTGTTACCCATGTTCCCCTACCAAATGGAGAGTTGTGTAATGCGCCCCAAGTATATGTATACTCAGCCTCAACAACCTCCAGTAATATCACCCCATTCTATAGGTTCCCGAGCAATGTCCACAACCGGTTCAGATACAAGAATAGGTAACAAATCAATATAATCTAAACCAGTATGACCTAAACCTCCCTGTACCTCCAGTGGATCAACCAAATATATCAAATACTTCCCAATACTCTGTCAGGGAAAATAAAATTGTCATGGAAAATAAAATTGTCATGGAAAACTCGAGCGAACAAGACGACGAAACAATAGAACACGCTCATGATTTGCAAACAGTCAAAAAAAATTACAAAAAAAGAAAGACAAACCCCAAAGATGACAACACAACAACGCGAGTGAGTACAAACAACAGATTTGAACCATTAGAAAACTTAACCGATAGTAATAACACACCAGTAGCACCTAAACCACCACCTATATTTATCTATGGGGTAAATGATAACAAAAAATGACTGAAAACCTATCAACAGTCATTACAGTAGAAGACTCGAAAGTCGAAAGCTCTCCCAAATGATAAAATAAAAATAAACACCAAACCTATTGAATCATACCGATTACAGCATTTAGATAGCAGCTAAATCGGAGCATGCTGTTCGTAGTATCATTAACGTGTTACAAAGAGTCAATAAAAAACATTTGTCAATGTTCTATGTGGACCTAGAACCGAAAGAAAACAACAAACACATTTATACACTGGATCAATCTACTCTGCATGCGTGAAAACTTGTGATGTCTTGTACTGCTTTGGTAGCAATTGTTTTGGTTGTTCCTCAGTTTTCTGAAGGTGCTTCAGTAGCAGTGACGGAACATTTGCCTTGGGGGAGGGGGACTTCCAATAAAACACAATAACTTCCATATACTTATATGCAATAAGTTCCCTTAATTTTCCTAACTATCGGGTTTATTGGGATGAATCTGTCACTTTATAATTAAAGTTTCATGTCAGCTAATGTATTCAAAAATTTTTTCTTTAATTCTGGACCGTGTTACAGGAATAGGATTCCTCTAATCCCCCTACCATCTGGGAAGATCCGTCACTGTTAAGTAATTTTTTAAAGATAAGGCGGAATAGCACGGCTGCCACACGGTTAAACACAGTAACTCCAATTGCACAAGTTTTGAGATAAATCACATTTTACAACAAAATGCAGCCTTTCCATATTAGTGCAGTTAAGTCCTAATTTTAAGCAATGGCAATATACAGGGTGTAACAAAAATACAGGTCATAAATTAAATCACGTATTCTGGGACCAAAAATAGATCGGTTGAACCAAACTTACCTTAAAAAAGTTATAGCCCTTTGAAGTTACAAAATGAAAATCGATTTTTTCCAATATCTCGAAAACTATAAGGGATATTTTATTGAAAATGGACTTGTGGCATTATTATGACAGGAACATCTTAAAAATAAATTATAGTGAAATTTGTAGATCCCATAAAAATTTTATGGTGGTTTTGTTCCTTAAGCCCCCCAAACTTTTGTGTACGTTCCAATTAAACTATTGTTATGGTACAATCAGTTAAACACAATGTTTCTAAAGCTTTTTTATCTCTTAGGACTTTTTCGAAAAGTCCATTTATATCGAGATCTTTTAAACATTTGTCAAATCCGCCACATATTTGTATATGGTTACGT
The DNA here is from genome assembly GCF_917563875.1 of Diabrotica virgifera virgifera. Lineage (NCBI taxonomy): Eukaryota > Metazoa > Arthropoda > Insecta > Coleoptera > Chrysomelidae > Diabrotica > Diabrotica virgifera. The sequence goes on along the minus strand of NC_065451.1, from coordinate 88,116,508 downwards.
ATACCTGGTAATAATATGGCAATTTATTTATAATTTACAGTTTTAGGTGTATTTTGAACCATATTACAAAGGAAGCCACATCTCGATAAAAGGTGCTTTACCAAAAAAAATACTAAGTGGCAAAAAAGTTTTAAAAACACTGTGTTTAACTAATGGTACCGCAATAATACTTTAATTGGAATCTACATAAATATTTGGGGGGTTTAAAGGAACAAAACTCCCATAAAATTTTTATGAAGTGCACAAATTTCACTATAATTTATTTTTAAGATGCTCCTGTCATAATAATCCAACGCATCCTTTTTTTTATAAAATATCTCTAATAGTTTTCGATATATTGGAAAAAATCGATTTTCATTTTGTAACTTCAAAGGGCTATAACTTTTTTATGTGCATATTTGTACTAAGGTAAGTTAGGTTTTCTTACGTCTTTTTGGTCCAAGAATGTGTGATTGAATGTATGATCTGTATTTTAGTTACACCCTGTACAATCTGTACTGCATGATTTACTATTCGGTTTTATTTAATATAATGAATATTTGTCGAAAGGCAACTTCTACTTTGTTTTTATACTTGGTTTGTGATAATAAATAACATACAAATTATTTTAATAAAACACAGTAAATGAAATTACTGTGTTTTTTCAAATACCATGCGGACAATAGTAAAAAGATTTTAATAATGTAAGTGCAATAACTGTTTTTAATGTAAAGTAATATTTTTTTTTAATTTCTTTAATAACGACGGAAAAACTAGTAAGTGGAATCTCAGTTATCATTTTTTTAATTGCAAATGTATAGCGTTCAGCACATTTCATTCTATGGCAGGGAAAATGCTAAATAAACGTTTTTCACAAAATTCAAACATTAATTTATTAATCACAAAATATTGTGAATAGTACAGAATGAAAAATAATAAGAAATAAACAAAATAAATTTAGATTTCACTAACTGGATAGGATTAAAATTCTCCAACCAGTTCCTCACTATTACTTAGATCGCATGATACATCTGATTCGGAAAGGGTTTTCCAAAAGATTTTCCGGTTTGCTGGCATCAATGGGACTAAATTCTTAAGTATTTTATTTTTTTAGCTGTTGCTATACTACGAACTGGTAACGACTGTGGGACGTGATCAAGACGATACTTTTTTTGCAAGAAATCCAATTTCGTAAATTCGTAATCAAAATCTAATTTGAAAACGACGACGTCTTTTAACTGGAAGTCTTTCATTGTCTCGTTGCCAGAACCTTTGGTGAATATTTTTTTCTTATTTTCCCAGCCGTGAAATTCCGTCAACTGAATCACATTCAAGTTTGCCCTGCTAAACTGTATTAAGTCACATAATTCCTGAAAGTCGTAGACATTTCTATGTTTTAGAATTTTTTTCTCTGTTTCCATGTACTTCATCGGCACTCATATGAGTGTGACCTTTTGTCAGGTATCTGATTATTACTTTAGAAGGACCTTCGTTTCGATTGAAGATGTTAATTAATGTTGTGTAGAGAACCCAGTTCTTATTTTGTGCTGTGCAGTTGTCTGCCCAAAATACTAATTCAGAAATATCACGTTCCTGGGAAATTATTTCAATATCGAATCGGTTATTGCTTCTGCCTTTCTACTTCCAATTGCCTCGTGCCAGAGAACGCAGCAACTTTTATAATGACTGGCATTACCCAAAGAAGCAAACGTTTCATTACATACCACAAGCCTGCTTATAAAAAAACTGAATTTTATTTGCGACTTGATAGGAAGTAATATAATTTTTTGGAGATCCATAGAATAAATACGTTTGGCAGAATTACTCGATAGTGTTTTTGCTTCCTCAGAATCTGTCTTATACTTACTATTCACCTTCTCTGATTTGGATCGATGTATAAGTAATTTCTCTAGAGCAGTGTTTCTCAACCGCCGGTCCATGGACCGGCGCCGGTCCGTGGAAAAATTTTGCCGGTCCGCAGAAAATATGTTGCATTTGCCAACACCCGCTAATTTCGCGCTCTCATACAGTGACATCCAACAGAAAAAGTTCGTTGGCCTGTGCACTGATGGAGCAGCTAATATGACAGGAAAGCACTGTGGTGTTGCTAAAAAAATTCAAGAAGTTTCGTCCTCAGATCTCATCATTACACATTGTGTCATACATCGTCAACATTTAGCAACGAGAAATTTGTCACCAGGACTAAATGATGTTCTTTTGCGAATTTATAAGAATCGTGAATTTTAATAAGAACGGCGATTTAAATTCAAGATTATTTGCAATACTTTGCCAAGAAGTAGGGGCAGAACATTACTTGTCACTACAACTAATAACTCTTACTTCATGCTGAAGTAAGATGGTTGTCTCGGGGCAAAGTATTGACAAAATTATTTGAATTACGAAGAGAAGTGAAAATATTTCTAAATGAAAAAAAAATCTTCATTATCGAATTATTTTTCCGTTACAGAATGGGTCGTAAAACTGGCCTATCTGAGCGACATATTTTCTTACGTTAATGATTTAAATTAAAGTCTTCATCTTCGGGGTAGTACAACAGATATATTTAATTTGCACAGCAAAATAGATGCTTTTAAGAAAAAGATTAAGTGTTGGTTAACGCAAGTTAAACAAAATAAGTGTCAAATATTCTCCGCTTACTTAGATTTCCTAAATACCAACAAAGAATTAAATTATATAAAACGTAATGCAACAATTTGTATCCATTTACAAGCATTGTATGATGGGTTTGAAAAGCGTTTTCCCACAGACATCGGTGTTCCTACTTGAGAGTAATTTATCGATAATATAACAAATCCTTTCATTTGTAGTGTTAACAAAATGAATCAGGGATACAAAATGTGTAACTGAACCATGAGAATACTTTGCTACGCAGATGATGCAATCTTAATAGCCGAAAACGAAGATGACTTACAACGCCTACTACAAAAATTCAAAATAAACGCCGAAAAGTATAACCTGACACTATCCACAGAGAAAACCCAATCGATGGTAATATCCAAGAACCCAATTAGATGTAAATTAGTAGTGGACGACCATATAATCGAACAGGTAATGGATTGTAGATATTTGGGTATGGAAATATCTAGCGACAGGCATCTGTGGCAAGAAACAAAACAGCAGGTAACGAAAGCAGCGAGAATATCTGATTTCCTGAGGGATATAATCTGGCGGAATAAATATATGGGCACCGAAAGCAAAGTCCGCATTTATACGACATGTGTTAAACCCGTACTGACATACGCAGCTGAGACAAGGGCCGAGACAACAAAGACCAAACAAATAATCAGAATAACAGAGATGAAAACCCTAAGATCCATGAGAGGTACCACACTCAGAGATAGAATACGAAACGAAGACACATTGAGGGAGCTAGGTGTTCAATACGTAGTGAGATGGACAAGAGCACGACGACGCATGTGGAGAGACCACGTAGATCGGATGGACCCTGAACATATGGCGCAATGGGCGAAAACACAGAAGCCCAACGCCAAGCGACCCAAAAAACGATGGTACGAGAGCAGGAGCTCCGGATCGCAGCAGAGACTGTAACAGAAGAAACAGGACAAAGTCCTATTACAAAAAGAAAAAGAACAAGAAGAAGAAATCCTCTCATAGAATATGAAAATCTTCAATTAAACAATGAAGGGAAACAACATATTTTAAAATTGGGTTCTGATTTGACGTTAAAGGTAAATTTTTCGACAATGACATCCAATGAATTTTGGACCCAAATGAAAGAAGAATATCCCAGTATTCACAACCAGGCTATGAAGATGTTGCTCCCTTTTGCCACAACATATTTATGTGAAGCGGGATTTTCGACAATGACGACAACTAAAAACAAAGCGAGGAATCGGTTGTCGATAAACACGTGACTTCGATTAGCACTAACCAATAATTTACAACCCGAAATGGACACTGTTATACAGAAGAAACAGACAATCACATCACATTAAACTGTTAAAAATTTTGTGAAAAAATTTTTGTAATTTTAGTTTACAATAATAATTTACTAAACATGTAGGTAATACATATTTGAAAAAATTATTGGTCCGCTAAAAATTATCCTAAGTATCACCGGTCCGCTAAAAAGCTAAAAATTATCCCAAATATTACCGGTCCCTGATAAGAAAAAGGTTGAGAAACACTGCTCTAGAGTCCTGTCATCCTTGCTATCAGTACTATGGTTGTCATTAGAGTTATTTTTATATAGCGTACATTCTTCACAAGCGTCAGACTTTGGTGGGCGCAAGGAAATGTTCATAGCCTTCATAACTTCTCGGTAGATATCTATTTTGCAAATTCCTGGGTATTTTAAATTAAAATCGTGGAACATTTGTTTCATCATTAATTCCCTAGACAGATATCTTACATTGGGAGCATTATGTCTTCGGTAATGACTTACGCATGGATGATAGGATTCAATATGTTTCACGATTTTCTCAATCTCGATTGACTTTCGGTTTAGAATGAATTCCTCTACGTTCCTTTACCATAGCGCCGCATGGTGCACTTTTCATAGCTGCTACCAACTCGGTGATAACGGAGTCATTACTATACCCTAGGGTATTCAGAAATGTTAATCTACATACTGAAATATCAGTTCCATCTTTCAAGGGCATTGTGAATTGTTTACTTTCTGATCTTTGATGGTGTACATGAACTTTTCGAGTTTTCACAGGAGCTAGTTTGACGTGTTTACTCAACCACTTTCGACGGCTGGTGTATTCCATATTCCAATATTCCTCCCATATGATTTGGCGATTTGAGTCATCGTCTAAGTATTTACACTTTTTTCTACATTTACTTTTGCATATTGGTCGATTCGGGTGTTTTTTCTTATTCCTCTCAACTTTTTCACTTGCAGTAGAACACTTTTTCTTTTTCCTTAAGATTTCATTGTTTGAAGCGGGAATCTCATTGTTGAAACTGGCAGCACCTGCAAAAAATTAATTAAGTAAATATGTTTAGAAAATTAGTCATTTGTACCTTTGTGGAGGTTGCACTTCTATTCACAAGATTTGGAATGGGTTCAAATTCACGTTGGTTCTTCTTGTTTTCATCAAAGCTTCCGTCAGATTTTCTCCTTATTTTGTAAAGAGCGATATCAATACAGGATATATGATAGTAATCTAGAATATTTATTAGGTAGAAATATTATTTTGTTATAAAACAGCTAAATATACCTCATTATCTGTTTTCGTAATATTTACGAGAGCTTTTATCTTAGAAACTTCTTCTTCAGATGAACTGTACGTTTCACTCTCAGGTAAATAATTTTTATCATCACTGTCATCAAAAGTACTAGAAATATCGTCATAGTTACTCACACTTTCTGCAGTCTTTGATAACTCATAAAAAGAATACAAAACATTCGTGTCTAAGTTTAAGTTATCATCGAGTTATCATAACAGGCTGTCTCATATTTTGTATGTGGAAACAACTTAAGCTCGTCAAGATTTTGACATTTTTGTCGCAATGGGCTCTGAAATAAATAGTGCAAATAGTAGATATTTTATAAAAATGTAATTAAACTCACTTTTTTATTAAAACTGGATTCAACAGATGCAACGCCATTGGAGCTACTTACAAAATTATTCTGAAATACAATAAAATAAGTACAGTAAAAACTATCACCATTTTAAATATATTTACATCAATATTGGAATAATAATGTTCAAGAGCTCTAGTTACGACGCACGTAGCGCGATCGAGAACTAACACCATTCTTTCCTGACGCGTGACAAGACATGTTCAACTCTTAGCCACCTCAAGTTAACTGCTGGCTGGACATGAGATGAGGCAAGGCAATCTCCAAATTAAAATCGTCGTGCAACGTCGTGGTGCCGAAAAAGAAGTGGTAGTAGATCGTGTTCGATGATTTTAAAACACAGTAATTGTTTAAAATATGGAAAAACACAGTAAGCCTGAGTCAGTTACTGTGTTTTTCTTCAATGTTTCGTACTCACTGTGTTTTAATCCACTGAAATTGTCCGGATAAAGTCACTTACTGTCAGTGATTAATTAATTTTTTTTCTCTGGTTCTGGCCTTGGTTTAGAACTATAACCTTTAGCCACGTAATTGTATATCTACTTATAACTAACTCAGGTGTAATGTGTAGTGTGTGTGTGTTGAGTAAGTGTCTTGTTACTTTGCTAAGTCGATGTCATTGTCTTTGCAAAGAGACGCTAATTGTATCCGAACGTCTGCGGTCCCTCCGGTGTGTACTGATTAATTAATTAATGTTACTGATTAATTTCTCAGAATTATCCGATGCGCAAAAAACACAGTAAATAAGATTCTGTATGTAATTCATTTTTTAAAAATCTAGCACTGTTTTTTTATCAGGCAGCCGAGCAGCTATGCTGGTATTGGATAAGTGCGAAGCATTCATGAAACCATGATAATTCTTATGTCGCTGTTTCAAAATTTTTCTGCTAGTGAAGATGGTTTGCCACCCCCTCCTCCTTATGTACTTCTTCTTCAGGTGCCATCTCCGCTACGGAGGTTGGCAATCATCATAGCTATTTTAATTTTTGAGGCAGTAGCTCTAAATAGTTGTTTTGAGCTGCATCCAAACCATTCTCTCAGGTTCTTCAGCCATGAAATTCGTCTTCTGCCGATGCTTCTTCTGCCATCTATCTTTCCCTGCATTATGAGTCGCAGGATGCCATACTTCTCGCCCCGCATCACATGTCCGAGGTACTGTAGTTTTCTTTCTTTAATTGTCAGTTCAACTTCCTTCTCTTTACCTATTCTTCTCAGTACTTCATTGTTCGTAACTCTATCTACCCAGGAAACCCTCATAATTCTTCTATACGTCCACATTTCAAAGGCGTTAAGTCGTCTCATTGTCTCTACATTTAACGTCCATGATTCCAGTCCATAGTATAGTACACTATATACGTAGCATTTTGTTAGGCGTACTTTAAGAGCTAATGTTAAATCTTTACTACATAGGACCTTTTTCATTTTCATAAAATTAGAACGTGCTTTCTCGATTCTGACTTTGATTTCTGCAGTGTAGTCATTATTTTCGGTTATAAGTGTCCCTAGGTAAGTGTACTTTTTTACTCTTTCGATCTGCTGGCCCTCTACTATCAAGATTTCGTTAGTATTATGGTTGTTTTTACTAATTTTCATAAACTTTGTCTTTTTGATATTGAGAGAGAGTCCGTACTCCCTACTACACCTTACTATTTTACTCATGAGTATTTGCAGGTCTTGTAAATTATCGGCTATTATTACTGTATCATCTGCATATCTGATGTTGTTAACTAAGACTCCATTTACTCTTATGCCGACTGTTTCATCTTCCAGAGTTTCTCGCATTACCTCTTCAGAATAAGCGTTAAATAATAGAGGTGATAGTATGCAGCCTTGCCTGACTCCTCTTTTTATTTCCATTTCTTCAGATGTTTCTGTTTCAATTCTTACTATTGCTCGCTGATTGTAATAGAGATGTGTTATTAGTCTTAAATCTCTTTCATCTAGGTTTTTAGTTTTTAGAATTTCCATGAGTCGGTCATGTTTTATTTTATCAAACGCTTTATTGTAGTCTATAAAACAGACGTAAAGAGAACGGTTAACATCCAAACATCTCTGTGTCAGCACGTTGAAGGAGAATAATGCCTCTCTGGTGCCCATTCCATTGCGGAACCCATATTGAGTGTCACTAATATCCAGCTCCAGTTTAGAGTGTACTCTGGCGTGGATAATTTTCAGCAGAACTTTCAAGGTATGTGACATTAAGCTTATGGTTCGGTAGTCACTGCATTCTTTGGCATTCACTTTTTTTGGCAAACACACAAATGCTGATGTCAACATTTCTCTAGGGATGATTCCCGTAGTATAGATAGCGTTGAACAGTTCTACTATTATGTCCAGGTTTTTCTCGTTGACCAACTTTATCAGCTCGCTAGGTAATTCATCTGGACCAGCAGATTTATTGGTTTTCATAGAGTTTATTGCCTGACTAACCTCTGATTTGGATATCTCTGGGCCTACATCTCCGGTTTGGCTATCTACGGATGTACTAGCTTCTCTCTGGTCATGAAATAGTTCCTCGATGTACTCTTTCCATCGTCGTAGTTTTAGTTCTGTCTCTATTATAGTATTTCCGTTTTTGTCGAGCAATATATTTGAGGTTCTTCTATTTCCTATTCCGGCTAGTTCTTTGACTTTTTTTATGTAGGTTGAAGTTGTCATATATGTTTTGAAGTTCTTCTATTTCTTTACATTTTTCAGAGAAGTAGGTTTCTTTAGCCTCCCTAATTTTTCTTCTTATTTGGTTTTAAAGCTGTTTATAGCGAGTCTTATTAATTGTTTTGTTTTCTCTTCTTTCATTCATCAACTCTAGAATTTCCTCCGTCATCCATTCTTCTTTCTTACATTTGGTTGTTGTAAGTACTTTCTTACTTGGATCTAATATAGAGGTTTTGAAGAATTGCCACTGTTGTTCTACGTTGCAATTATTTCTTGGGTTTCTATCTAGATTTGTGTTGATTTCATGTTTCAAATTTTCTTTTGTTTCTTCTGACTTAAGTTTCTGTATGTTAAGTTTATTGTTGTTGCGGCTTTTTTGCGTCTTTTTTAGTTGAAGTTGAAACCTAGCAATAAGAAGACTGTGATCAGAAGATACGTCCGCTCCTGGATATGCCTTTACTGCCTGAATTGAGTTTCGATATCTGTGCTTTATTAGGATGTAGTCAATTTGATTTCTGACGATTTTGTTGTCTTTGTCAGCTGGCGATTTCCATGTATAAAGGCGTCGCTTAGGTAATTTAAAGAATGTATTTGCGACTACAACATTATGTTCCTGGCAAAATTCTATTAGGCGATCCCCTCTGTCATTTCGTTCGCCAAGTCCATATGGCCCTACATTAGGGTAGCATTTTCCTTCGCCAATTTTTGCATTGAAATCACCCATGATCACTGTTATGTCTCTAGATGCTGTGAGCTGTAATGTTTTTTGAAGTTCGCTATAAAAGTTCTTTATTTCTTCTTCATTTTTGTCAGCAGTTGGCGCATAAATCTGAATTAGGTTCATTTTTCCATGAGCTGTCAATAATTGCAACATTATAATTCTTTCGGACACCGGAACGAAGCCTGTTACTGATCTCGTTACTTTTTCACTGAGGATCATAGCAACTCCATATCTGTGTTGGGTGTCGCTGCTTCCAGAGTAATAGATTCGCCCATTGTCTGTATTGAGTTCGCCAGAACTGACCCATCTTGTATCGCTTATTCCTAATATATCGATATCTAGTCGCATCATCTCTTGCTGTATATTCCTCAGTTTTCCAGGTTCATACATACTTCTTACATTCCATGTAGCGATTTTGTAGGTGTATTTGTATATATTTAGGGAACAGGGATTTCGCTGACTAACGGCCTGGGAAGCCCTGTCGTTGCTGTTGTTTCTTCCCCTGCCGAATCTTGGCATCCGAGAACCATGATTAGTAGGTCGTTGATTGTCATTTCTGTAAGCCATGACGATTTCTAGGGATACTCCATGAGTCTTTAATGCAGTGGTTTCCCGTTGCCTTCTGCATTCTTATACCGTTGACCATTCTGTAGGGTTCATCCGCCTTCGAGACCGATTTCTCAGTCTCAGGACAAAAGAGTGCCCTGCCACTTACCAACTCATCCGCCCGAAGCCGTTGGTCAGTAAGTGGGGGATTGCTTATACCGGCAATCATTCGGTGAAGAGCAGGTAGGTTGTAGAAAGAAAGAAATATAGTGACCCGTCTGCCCTCGGAAACCTAATAGCCATTCGGGGTCGGAAGAAGAAGAGGTAGCCAAGAGAGGCCGATAGGAAAGATTAAAGACATTTCACTCAAGACTAGTTGAAAAAGAGTAAAATGTGAAGGCCCTTATGATCCGCCAGGTGCGTTTCATAAGCGTATGAGTATTAATACACTTTTTGTTCCCGCTCATACTTCGGGGTGTTGGACTACAGGCTGTATGGCTCGTCCAGCATGCCATAGCACGGAGGGTAGGGTGCATGCCATTTTACAATGTAAACACCCCAACTCCATGGCCTGACATTCTTATGTACCGTCGATTTCTAATCAAAATACCGAGGTATATAATAATAATATAGAGTTTATTTATAGCAAAAAAATTGTACAATACAAAAAATTTATAATATATAAATAAACCCAGTTTCTCACAGAAGTTGTGAGCCACATGGACTACAACTTGTACGTGATGTTTGGATTTTTTTTGTTCTTTTTAACACTGTTTTTTATATAGAAAAGTACAAATTGCAAAACTTTTTACAACTTTACAACTTTAAAATACAAATATGGAAACTTTTGACAAATTCAAATTAAAATTAGTAGAAAAAAAGAATTATTTATCTAACACTTCAGTTCCTTACTTTTTTTACTATTTACAACATACAACAATTACAAATTCCAACAATTTTACAACTTTAAAATAGAAATATGGAATCTTTTGACAGATTAAAACTAGTAAAAGACAAAATTATTTATCTAACATTTCAGCTCATTACTACCTATCCATTAATTCGTGTAATGTATGTCTGTCACCATGGATCCACTTTGTTAACTCTTTTTTAAATTCTTTATAATTGTGTATTACTTTAATGGTAGAAAGTAGGTTATTGAAAATTTTTGGTCCCAAAAATCAACGCAACGTTGGTCGGTTGTTTTTTCTTTTTTTGGTACTAATGTCGTTAAATTTCTATTTCTGGTTGGGTATGTATAGTGGGTACAATCCAGAAATGATTTCTCGCTGTGTAAATACAAGAAAGATTTGTACGAGTACAACTGTCTGTAAATAATTGGTCCACTGAAGACCTTATACCCCTTCTACATATTACTCTAATAATCCAAATTTGTATAATGTGTAGATTTTTAAAGTGAGCATTGTCGGCTCCATCCCAACCAATAATTCCATAGGCCAATTGTGATTGTACTAGAGAAAAGTATAAAGTCTTCAAGTGGTGAACATCCAGGAAGTTGAGAAGATATTTAAATTTTGATAATAATCCTCGTATTTTTTGGACTACATATTTTATATTATGATCCCATTTTAGGTGTCTGCCTATTATAATGCCAAGGTACTTAATGCTTTCTGCATCTGGAATTTTTGCATGGTTGTCAATTTCCAGTTGGTTGAAGCTTGGCAACCCAGTGGTGTATGATGAAATACCGAAGTATATTCCATCACAATAGTATATACCGCAGTAAATTCTAGTAGATTTGGGTAGTAAGTATACTAGTACTGATGACGTTGCGCATATGAGAATTACCATCCAAAATAATCACAACATTGGAAAATTACGGCTCCTAAAAAATTGTATTAATAATATTTCTGTTCCGAATCAGGATATTTCAACCACTGCAAATAATCAAAATAATCTATCGCACTTCTTAAGTTTTCTTAAAACTTTTCGGAGGTTTTCAGACGACTAAAATACGATGCGTCTATTTTTGAGCACGAATTAATATGCAACACGCAAATATGCGTGAAGAAAATGAGTCTCTCTTCTTTCAATAATTTTATAATAATTTCAATAATTTTATACCGCTAACGCTGCTTTGGCATTATAGCGGGGTAGTCTGCTATCTCTTGGGCTTACGATATACAAGGAAGGTAACAGGCCCAGTGTTACGCTTCAACCACCTATTATTACCCCTGGTTTTACCCAAGGTACTCATTTTATTCAGACTGAGTCGACCTGTGGCCTTGCTCTTGCTGTCGCTGGGATTCGATCCCCGGCCTTCTGCGTGGAAGTCAGACATCCTACCGCCTGAGATATCTGGCCCGCTTTGTTAATAAGCCCTTTATACAAAGATTCGTCCTTATGTATTTATAACGTTCATGGATTATATTCGTTTTTATGCTATTTTCGTCATCGTATAGTTTGTGTTTTACCCATTATTTATCTTTATTTCAACCTGAAAACTATAAGAGGATCTTGAGGTCCTCCTGCCGAAGCAATGCTTTTTGTAAGACAAAATATTTCGCAAAAATTAACATTGTTCTGAAGCTATTTCCTTATACAGAGTGTCCAGAAACTCTACCGACAAACGAATACAGGAGATTCCTCAGGTAATTTTAAGACAATTTAACCCAATTCATCTAGTCCGAAAATGCTTCCTAAAGGAGCTAGAGCTATTTGAAGATGGCGTCTGGTAATTGGTTTTTCTTAAATATCTCCAGAAAGCTTATATTTAGAAAAACGAAAATTGGTACACATATGTACTTATCTTTAAGAGATAAATCGATTCCATCCATTGCAAATTTCTAGTACCGGTCACAGGCGTCCGTTTTGGGTAGGGGAACAGATATATTATCGCATAACTTTTTTGTTTTTTAATTTTTTAGCATTTTTGAGTCTCGATTATTAAAATTTAAGGTATTATAGTACTAAAAGGTACTCTTAGTTTAAGTCGATAGGATACACCGTTTTCTAAAAACATCGGTTTTAATATTTTTCGTTTTTTTAATATCAATAAAAAAATAAAAAAAACTATTTAGAAAAAAGAAAACTGGTAATTTTATTTAAATTATACAGATTAATCGATTTCATTAATCGCGAATTGCTAGTACCGGTCATATGCGTCCGTTTTGGGTAGGTCAACGGTTATTTTATCGCATAACTTTTTTGTCTTCAATTTTTAAGAATTTTTGACACTAGATTATTAAATTATGAGGTATTGTAGTACTAAAAGTTACTCTCGCTTTAAGTTGGTAAAATAGGCCGTTTTTTAACTTTTTAAAAAATTTTTTTTTTAATTCAGGAAACGAAAAATTTTCAAATCGATTTTTCTAGAAAACGGTGTGTCGTATCGACTTAAAGCAAGAGTACCTTTTAGTACTAGAATACCTTACAATTTAATAATATAGTATCAAAAATGCTTCAAAGTTAAAGACAAAAAAGTTATGCGATAAAATAACCGTTGCCCCACCCAAAACGGACGCCTATGACTGTGAGAAGACCTGTGTTTTGCTTTTCGATGAGATGAAAATTCAGACATCGTATGAATATGATAAGAAAAATGATACTACACTAGGTCCAAGCAAATATGCTCAAGTAGTTATGGCTCGAGGAATTTTTGGCAACTGGAAACAACCAGTATTTTACAATTACGATTGTAAAATAACAAAAGACACATAATTTGAAATTATAACGAAAGCGGAAAATATTGGATACCCAGTTAACGCAATTAACAGTGACTTAGGCGGTAGTAATAACAATAATATCGTATGGCATTTTTGCCGGGGAGATCCTTTCGGACAGTTCCGGCGGCAGTAGGCGGTAATAATAGAGGTCTTTTGAGTGCTCTAAATATAAGCGAACAGAATACGTGGTTTGAAAATCCCATTAGTAGAAAAAATGTTTGTTTTTGCGAATACGCCACATATGATTAAATTATTAATGAATCATTTTGTTGATTCTAGTTTTCTATTAAATGGTCTAATAATTAATTCGAATCCAATTTTAGAGTTACTTAATAATACAGAAAAACTAGATTTAAATATTGCTCACAAAATAAATAAAGACTTTTTGACTGTCAAAGGTGCTCAACACCAAAAAGTTACATTTGCCACTAAATTATTTTCACATACAGTTTCTCGAGCCATTTCTAGATTAGGAATTTACGGTTTATATAAAAATAAAAACAACAACTGGCTTGAGTGCTCTGACTTCTTCAAAACTGTTAATGATTGGTTTGATATTTTTAACTCCAGAGTACACTACAGTGACTCTAGAAATCATATGAAAGCGTATGGGTTGGCTTTGAGGGAACAAAATGAAATTTTAAATAAAATGGAGCAGACAATATTATTTGTAAGAAAAATGGGATCTACTTAAATCTTCCAATCTACTTCCATTTCAGTGAGGTATAATAATATCAATTTGATCTTTAAAACAACTTTTTGTTGACTTAAAAAAGGACTTTGATATAAAATTTATATTAACAATCTTAATCAGTACCCTCTAGAAGGACTATTTTTAATTATAAGAGCAGTTGGTGGTCTACATGATCATCCAATTGCTATGGAGTTTAAGTATAGATTATGAAACTATACAGGGTGTCCCGAAAAGATTGGTCATAAATTATACCACAAATTCTGGGGTCAAAAATAGGTTGATTGAACCTCACTTACCTATATACAATAGTGCACACAAAAAAAGTTACAGCTCTTTGAAGTTAAAAAATAAGAATCGATTTTTTTTCATATATCGAAAGCTCTTAAAAATTTTTTATTGAAAATTGACATATGGGATTCTTATGGCAGTAACATCTTAAAAAAAAATTAAAGTAAAATTTGTGCACCCCATAAAAATTTTATCGGGGTTTTGTTCCCTTAAACCCCCCCAAACTTTTCTGTACGTTCCAATTAAACTATTTTTGTGACACCATTAGTTAAACACAATATTTTTAAAACTTTTTTGCCTCCTAGTACTTTTTCGATAAGACAGTGTTTATCGAGATATTTTGAATATTTGTCGAATCCACCACATATTTGTATATGGTTAACTTCGATTATAGAGACCTGTTAATACTCTGAAATTTTATTTATAATTTACATTAATAGGTATATTTTAAAAAAGAAGCCACACCTCGATAAAAGGTGACTTATCAAAAAAAGACTAGGAGGCAAAAAAGTTTTAAAAACACTGTGTTTAACTAATGGTACTACAATAATAGTTTAATTGCAACGTACATAGACATTTGGGGGGTTTAAAGGAACAAAACCCCCATACAATTTTTATGTAAATATATTAAAAAAGAAGCCGCATCTCGATAAAAACGGGCTTATCGAAAAAATACTAAGAGACAAAAAGGTTTTAAAAACGTTGTGTTTAACTAGTAACACAATAATGAATTAATTGGAACGTACACAAAAGTTTGGGGGGTTTAAGGGAACAAATCCCCCATAAAATTTTTATGGGGTGGACAAATTTCACTATCATTTTGTTTTAAGATATTCCTGCCATAAAAATGATACATGTCCATTTTCAATAAAAAATCTCTAATAGTTTTCGATATATCGAAAAAAATCGATTTTCATTTTGTAACTTCAAAGGGCTGTAACTTTTTTTATGAGCACATTTGTACTAAGGTAAGTTAAGTTCAATCGAACTATTCTTGACCCTAGAATGTGTGGTATAATTTATGACCAATCTTTTCGGGACACCCTGTATAATGGGTAGAAATGATGAAATTATTTCAGCATCTGCGAACGTAAATGATGTATCAGAGTCTGGGAATATTACTATTACCAATCTAATTAATTGTGAAATTGTCACTGAAGAGATGTTTTTCTCGCTAAACCTGCCTAGTGGTGATACAGAAATTGATCACAAAGGTTTAGTTGACAGTGAAGAAGATTTTATTAGTCCGAATATCACAGACCTAAAATGGGACGGATTGGAGAATTTAGCCGGCTTCATTGCAAGTTAAAAAAAAAAGAAAAACTTGGATATATTCCGGATGCTAACGATAAATCGTTTACTTGGGTAAACCACGTTTCTGAGGGTGGTTTACTAAAACCAACCCTGGAATTTGTAACTAAATGTAGTTAACTGTAACAAATTTTTCGTACTTATAGTCGCAGTATATTAAAAATTAGTAAACATTATCTGAAAAACCTAGTAGAAGCCGCAAAACAAGTAATTCTCAGCGACGACGTAAAATTACTTTTTTTTTATGTAAAATGTATCTTAAAATAAGGTTGCTAAATAAAAATATTAAAGATAGTTATAATATCCGCAAGAGAAAAATCAGAAAAATTGTCAAATAATATCATAAATAAATAAATAATAATAAATAATATTCATAAAGTCTGAAGTATGACACGTTTTTCGTTTATTTTTCAAATTATTTACGTTTTACCGACTTTGTATAATATTTAATTTATGTCTTATATCTTTATTTATTTTGTTTGTAATGTACACAATCAAATCGTAGATTCACATATTTCTATAATTAATTTTACAAATTAATTATGCATTTTCAAACCACGTATTGACATAAAGTAACTAGTTATGAATACTTAGTGCAACATACGGCATCAAGGGCCACTCACCGTTAACAGTTCAAGTTTCAAGTTATTCATTTATAGTAATGAAACAGCGTTGCCATTCATCGTCAAAATAAGATACACACAAGTTCCCTGGTTTAGTCTCATAGTGACGTCATGCGCCAGTCGATTGAATTTATAATTGCAAGTGTGCATATCTTCCTGTCATAGTATCATGGGTAAGCATTGTATCTGCATTACCGGCCAACCTTAGCATGGTTCAGAACCTTTTAGTCATGACCGAAACCATATGACGTCACACTACCTTATACTTTTAATTTCAATCCATTTTTTAATTTTTATTAACCGCGCAGTCTCGCAATATTTTTTAATAATTATATTTTTAAACTTAAAGAAAAAGTCTTCCAGAAGTATTAAAGCAATCGATAAATTCTTTTGTATGTTCTATTTTGTGGTCTTTCTTCAAGCAAACTGTTAACGGTTTTGTTATTTTAGCATAGTTCTTTATAAATTTGCGATAATATCCTAAGAGACCTAAAAACGATTTAATCTGTTTTTGTGTTCTTGGGATTGGAAAATTCTGTATAGCTATTATTTTGTCTTTGTTAGGTTTAATTCCTTCTGGTGTCACAACGTGACCAAGAAATTTAACTTCTTTTTGTAAAAATTCACATTTGTCTAGTTGAATTTTTAAGCGTGCTTCTCGTAGTTTATGAAATACTAGTTTTAAATTTTGAATATGTTCCTGTAAGCTAGTGCTAAATATTATTATATCATCCATATAGACCATGCATATCTTGTTCTGCAAATCTTTTAATACTTCGTCCATTACGCGTTGGAATGTTGACGGCGAATTTTTGAGACCAAAAGGCATTCTTAGAAATTCATAGTGACCGTTGTCTATGTTGAATGCTGTTTTCTCTATAGATTTTGGATCCATTTCGATTTGGTGAAATCCGCTGGCCAAATCTAATGTGCTAAAATATTGCGCTCTTCCTAATTTGTCTAAAATTTCTGTAATATGTGGAATTGGATATCTATCCGAAATTGACTTCTCATTAAGTTTTCGATAATCTATAATAGACGGTATTTTTCTTACCTGATGCGTCTAATTTCTTGTTTACAATCCATATAGGCGAACTCCAAGGCGAGCAGCTTGACCTTATGATTCCTTTGTCTAATATTTCTTGAATTTGCCTTTTAACTTCTTTTTTATGGCAGTAAGGATATCTATAAGATCTTGAATGCATAGGAACTTCGTCTGTAGTTTTTATGGTGTGTCTGACATTGGAAGTAAATGTCAAAGGATCTCCTGCTTTTAGAAATATAGCTGAAAATTCTCTACATAGTTTAATTATGTTTTCTCTTTCTTCTGAATTCATGTGGTCTGTCCTTATTAGATTTCCTAAGTCTATTTTATTTTTCATGCTCCATTTCTCATTAGGATTTTTGTTAAAATAATTCAGGTTGTATAGTTCATAATTTTCGTTTTCAAATATGAATACGTCTATTGGTCTTAGTAAAGTTATCTTCAAAGATTTATCTGTTGTGTTTATTATTTCCATTATAGCATAGCCATTTCTTGCTACTGTTAATATTTCGGGTATATAAACTTTGTCTAAATATGTTTATTCTATTATTATTTCTCCATTAGGTATTGTGACAGGAAGAGGATAAAGAATTCTTTCCTGTGCTCCTATAGTAAATTCAAATTTAATATACATAGGTCCTTTAAATTTAATCGGTATAAACCTTATTATTATAAAGTATTTTATTAGTAAAATCTATAACTAAGTTAATTCTCATCATATCTTTTAATCCTAAGATTCCATCAAAGTATTCGTGAAAATCGTATAGGATATAATTGATATAAAAGTCACTTCCGAATTCTGGAAATGCTGGTATTGCGGCTTGATATTTAATAGTCTTAGTATAAAGAGCAGTATTTATGTCTATATTTGACTGGTAAATACAATTAGAAAAATATTTTTGGGCAATACTTGGTCGTAGCAAAGACCTGGCACTACCGGTATTAATTAATAATTTTATTTTTGAATTTCCTACTTCAATATATGGTAGGGGATTATTTGAGTTTATTTCGATGTTGACTGTTTCACCGAGGCAACTATCCGAAAATTTTGGTCGTCTTGACCGTTTTGTTGTAAATCATACTCAGGATTTATAAAATAATCGAATTGACTAGCATGTTGAAGTTCTCTTGAATTAATATTTTCGTTTTGATAATTATTTGTGTATAGCTCTTCAGCTATAGTATCAGGAATTCTTCTTGGGAAATAATTTTTTCGATAATTATTGTATCTATTGGAATTTGGTCTAGAGTTTGAATTGAATGTATTTCTGGATGCTATTGTCATCGGTTATGGCTTAGGCAACCTATCATTAGGAATTCGGTTGGGCCTGAAGACATTACTTTCTGGTCGAAAGTTTGTGGAACGATTCTGAGATGTGGAACGACTTTCAAAATGTCGGGGTCCTGAAAGATTTTGGTTTTGATAACCTTGATTACGATTAAAATAATTAGAATTGGAAGGGTTTTAATTTTGATACGTTAAGTTTGGATTTGTTTGGTATTGATGTGGGGGGTTCGAACTTAGGGGTCGATAATAGTTGTTAGGCTGAGTTTGCCTGTTAGATTGATTAAAAGAATTGTGTGCCTTAAAATTATGATTATTTTTTGGAAAATTATTACTGGAATGTCCATATAAATTTTCAAAACTATGAAACTCGTCGACATATGCGTACATCTTCAAGAGAATTTGGTTTCTTAAGGTGCATATTATTTTTAAGAACACCTGTACATCCCGCAATAAAAGTGTTTAGTGCGATCTCATCACAATGGTTAATTTGGCATACTTTATCATTAAGTTCTATACTAGTATCGTTACTTATTCTTTGGGCTACATTACTTCTTAAGAGTTTGTATCCTTGTTCCAAAATTATGGAGGCTTTCATTTTTATATAGTTTTGTTCGTGTAAGTTCTTGCATTAAGCAGTCTAAATCACGTCTATCTGCGAAGCATTGTTGTAATGCTTTCTTTATACTATCCCATGTCGTTAATTCCATGATGTGTAAAATGTCTTTTCCGATCCCGCAGGTATCCTACTGACTGCGCCAATTATAACTTTGATGTTCGAGAAGGAGTTTTTAAAAAGTATTTTATTTTCAAAATATAAATTATAAACTATTTTCAAAATACGAAACAACAGAAGTGTTACGATAAACTTACAATATGAATAAAATTAAACAAAAGCTGAACAAAAGTTAGAATGATCTGAAAGTCCCTCTATTTATTAGGTACTATTGCGTAGTTTCTCGTATCCTAGAATCTGCAGAATCCAGTGGCGTAACTATCTGAAGCGCATCTTCAACAACCCATTACACCTCTCAATTAGACAGCGGGTATACGTCAGAAGATTTTTGATTGCTACTAAAGTATGATCCCTAAATTCGGAACACTCTATTTTCATTTTAATTCCCCAAGATTCAAGGATCGATATATTATTAAAACATAATGTATTAAAAAATGTAAGTTGCAAGTTTGTCAAGAATACTTTTATTCCAAAAATGCTTTAGTTCTGATCTACTGGCATTTTTTAATGTTCATTTGATTTTGTATTCCTGAAGAACTTGCATCAATTGTTAACAAACTATTATTGATTCCTGAAACATCGAAAACTAAAATGGAAATATCCTGTATATTATAAATAAATACTTACCTAATAGGAAAAATGATCTTCCTGTTCTCAAAAAAGATTACTTAGTACATTTGGATAATTGGATTGATTATGCATCATGTGTAGCACCTGTATAACGTTGCTGTGCCACGTTAAGTGGCTGAGCTATAGCGCCTTAAGTCCGGGATTTATTTGGATGTATAATAAAATACCATTCTCACTATAATTAAATTTGAACTTCACAGTGTTCGTTTAAACAATTAAACAATGGCCTATTTGTAAACAATAACTAAGGTATTATTGCTTCATCGTGACTAATCGATTGATCTGAATGTCTCGTCACTTCTCTGGTTGGTATATACAACACTAAATAATAACATAGATAAGTTAAATAGCGGTCAATGCCGATCATATGTACATTAATATAAACTATATTATATTTTATTTCGTAGAAGTTCTTTTCAATGCTAAGGGTTAATGTTACATCATCCCTTTTTGGGGAAGAGGGCTTATATCGTCAGATATTAGTCTTCAACTATATTAACACCCTAACTTAACAGAAATACTATTTTTATCTAAAATATAGCAATAAAATATTTATATTATTCCTTATTCTAATTGGTACCTATTCCTTAATTGGTACCTATTTTATAAGCAAATTAAATCTTATTTACAAATTAAATATATTTTAGTCCTTTTTCCACACTACTTCATTTCTTGTGTGAATATAACCTGTTCTTATGAACTTCCTTTACTTTTCCCGATTTTAACTCAATTTTGCAATCCCTGGGATTGTATTTCTACCTCGACGACGGTGGGAGGGCCGAATAACCGGTCGTGGTCTCTAAAAAATTGTGAGGGGAGCACGACCGGTGAAACCAAGAACAGTCCCAGCGTCCAGCGACTGTGCACCGGGTGGGCGCCGGACACCGCCCCTGGACGCTAAAAGGCGTCGCAACTGAGGCGAGCAGTTGCGACGCCTTCGCCTTCAGCAGTTGCATTTTACCCTCCAACATCCCTACGGCTACTCTGATCCCTAAAGTTAATCTCGTCCACCCCAGCATTGTGGCCGGGGGTCGATGGGGGAGCCTCAAGCACAGTGCGGGAGGCTTAGCCGTCGGAATCCGATCACAAATCTCTTCTCGAGGTCATTCTCGATATCTCTACTGCGAGTAGCCGACATGTCTCCCCGTCAAAGTACCTTTTCCCGCCACACATCCTTTCCAAATCCCGCGTAACAGAGTAGGCAGCAGTTACGCGGAAGCACCAAGCAGCCTGTGAACACAGACTGCTACTGCATCCGGAGGCAACCGTGATAAAAAGCCTAGAGGAGTAAACCTCAATAAAATAATCCCCACTATCACGGTGGAAGGCATCGTGCCAAAGATATGAGAAATGCGAGGGTTAGAGCATCACAAACGATCCCTTCGGGATACCTGGTGACCTCCCGAAGTAATCTAGCCTTAGCGCGGTAAGGGCGCACTGCCGCGCCGGACACGTAGAACGTCCCGACTCGTGGGACTTACATGGATTCTACAAAAACAAAAAAGGAATAGTAAAACATGAAGACGATTACAGGCAAGGGAATAAGGACGATGAAAAAACTAAGAAAAGTGATAATGGGGAAGAACGGCCGCAAGACGGCAGACTAGAAGAGGAAGAACAAAGAAGATTCGAAGAAGAAATGTTGGATTGGTACAATAGGCAGCCAAAGATGAACAGGTCGGGTACTCAAAAACACTCGACACTGTTAGGGGATGATGTGTTAAAAGAACTAAACAGAGCAGAAGAAGAGAAAGAGGAACAAGATACAGGGGAAGAAGATCCCTCGGTGGAAACAGTGGAAGAGGAGGAGACAGAAGCTGAAGGGAAAAAAGAAAGACAAAGAAATGCACAGTGGCAAGACATAGAAGAAAGCATCTTGTCAGCTCTCCTGTTTGATGAGGAGGACAGAGAAGAAATGAAACAAAATAAAAAAGAAAAGGGGATAGCCTCGAGATAAACGAAAAATTTAAGAAAGAGAAGCGAGAAGAAAGCGTAAGATATTCAGAGGAAACGGAAAATGAGAGGATTCAAAGGAAACCAAAGAAGGTATTAGACATCCTAAATGCCAAAGGATCCATAGAGGGAGAACAAAAGACCAAAGCGAGAAAGCTAATAGGTGAAATAACCGCCATACAAAACAAAACTAGTCAAAACCAAAACCAAACGACACAAGGGGAGGAGGAAGACATTAAGTGCGAACAATGTAAACTTAAAATAGAACAGGAAAGGCAGAAAAAAGAAACCGAAAAAATAATAAGGGTCTTAAACAAAGGGGGGGATATTAATCACTTTAGTCAAATATATAAAAAGAAATGGGAAGAAATAGTTTACGAAAAAACGAAATGGGAACAGGGGGGTCTACAAGAGATGATAGAGAAGAAGGAATGCTTGATAGTAACGAGGAACAACATAAAAGAGGGAGGGGTAGAAAGTGTTATACGTACAATTAGGGAAGAAGTCTATGAAATTATTGAGGGTTGAAATGAGGGAAATGTAGAATATATAAAAAATTTGAAGAAAAGCTCCATGGCCAGTCAAAGAAGGCAATGGTATACGTACGTAGTAAAAATTAAGAAGCAAGGCATGTATGAAATGGCTGAGAGGGCACTGAAGCAAATCAAAGAGAGGGAGGAGCCGCCGAAAACAATCCGCGTAGTAGTAAACAACGAAGTAAATAAAGAAGAGGTGCGGAAGGCCCTAGAATTCTTGGGTCGGGGAGAGAACATAACGTGGGAAATCTTGATGTGATAAGAGAGAAGGAAATGGACAAAGAGGCTAGACATGAACAAGAGGAAGCTCTCCTAATCAAAACGGGAGGGAACACATACACCGATGTCCTGAAAGAAATGAACCAGAAGATAGACATCGGAAAAATAGGAGTGAAAGTAGACAGGATGAAGAGAACAGAAGTGGGGACATCTTGGTTAAACTAAAGGGGAAGGGAGCTGCCGAAAAGTTAGGGAAGGAAATGGACACGAGGATGTCCGGGATGAATATGGCAATAAGAAAGAAACTTACTTTACGATAACTGGACTGGATCCCGGGGTCACGGAGAAAATATTACACAACGCCATAAAGGCCTACACAGGAATACCCAAAGAAGAGGTCGACGTAAAAATGCTTAGGACGAGCAGACACGGGGATCAGGTTGCAACAATAGCCGTGCGCCCTACAAAAGCAGAAGAATTACGAAAATATAAAACGATAGCGATAGGCTGGGTGGACTGTCCCATAATGGAAAGGTACACCCCTACAAGGTGTTACAACTGTCTCCAACTATGGACACAACACCTACGAGTGCAAGGGGGAAAGCAGGGTAGCGTGCTGCTACAACTGCTTCAAAACCGGACACACAGCGGCGCAGTGTAGCAGCGCCTCATACTGTTTAACGTGTAAAGAGGAGGGACACAGAATGGACCGAATGCAATGCCCAGCCTACAGGGCGTTGGTGTACGGCAGAGGAGGAGAAAGGGAACCCCAGAGGGGTGCGTAAAAAGAAAAGTGATATAGTGAGAGGTGATTTCCCGGAGAACGGGAGTGGGCCCGTATACAGCCCACCAGCGAAACAGGAAACCACTTCTCACAAGGTTTTACGGGAGGTAGGTTATATTACGAATCGAGCACCAAATTATTTTATTTATACAAATTTTATTTATATATTTTATTTATTTATTCTATTTCATTTATTTTATTTATTTATATATTTTACTTATTGAATAATTTTATTTATACAAATTTTATCTATTTATTTATTTTATTTATACCTATTTATTTATTTATTTTAGTTTGTAGGAATTTTAATCCATCAAAAAGACGCGAATCCATTGCAGATACGATCTCAGGGAACTGAACCAAAGTGAACCTCAAGGATCAACCTGGTATACGGATTTTGCAGGTGAACGTGGGCAGAGCGCGCCGAGCGCACGACCTTGTCCACGCAAAAGCCTGCGAGCTAGATACAGACCTGCTCATCGTCCCTGAGCCAAACAAAAAGATCACGTCAGGCGGTGGCTGGGTTCAAGATAATGGAAAGAACGTGGCGCTGCTCATTAGAAATGGGGATGTGGGAGTGCAGAGCATTGTCAGGGGAGGAAATCATATCATCATTAAGCTGAGGGATTTCAGCCTCCTGGCATGCTATATATCTCCGAACATCCCTATGATGAGATACGAGACCATCGTTGATGAAATAATGAGCGCCGCCATAAATGAAAAACAAATACTGATCGCCGGGGATATCAACGCGAAATCTAGATTATGGGGTTCCCCCATCAATGACAAAAAGGGGGAACTCTGGAACGAATGGATAGCCCAGGCTGGCCTCCAAGTATTAAATAACGACAAGCCAACCTTCGTAAGGGGGGCCAGCCAACCACATATTGATATCACATTCGCGAGCGAAGGGCTATCCAGAAAAGTACATGGATGGGATGTCCTCGACGATCAGTTGTTCACCTACCACCGCTACATAAAGTTCGAAATAGAGACAAAAGGGAGGGTAAGACGGCCGATAGGTCACACGGAAACTTATTTCAACAAAAGTAGGTACCTATCGGAGGTCAGAAAGATAAACGAAGAAGAGATTTCTGACCTTGGCCAACTGAGAACAGCTCTAGAAAAAGCAACAAAGTTGGCCACCGTGAAGAGGAAGAACAATAAAAAATCCCCCTATTGGTGGACGGATGAGATAGATGGTTTACGGGAAAGATACCTCAGAGCTCGAAGGAATTACACAAGAAGCCAGGGCAACCTCGAGCTCAAAGAAATATACAAAGAAATGAAGAGAACGCTAAATAAAAAAATAAAACAAGAAAAAAAGGAAAAGTGGCAGACCCTCATAAAAGCATTGGACGAGGATATATGGGGCGATGCGTACAAGATCACAATGAAGACATTGAAGATAATCGCCCCATATAGACTCGACGAAGACCAGCGGATGGAATCAGCTGAACTCCTCTTCCCCACTAAGGAAATACAAAACTTTATCAAGATATTCCCAACGATGGTCGAGGAGTTCACGGAAGAAGAAATAAAAACCGCTGGTCAGGAGATGAAGACAGGGAAAGCTCCCGGCCCTGACGGGCTGCCACCAGAGGCAATAAAGATTATAGCAACAGAGA
The DNA here is from genome assembly GCF_917563875.1 of Diabrotica virgifera virgifera. Classification (NCBI taxonomy): domain Eukaryota; kingdom Metazoa; phylum Arthropoda; class Insecta; order Coleoptera; family Chrysomelidae; genus Diabrotica; species Diabrotica virgifera. Next base: position 88,091,617 of record NC_065451.1, on the reverse strand, counting down.
AACCAGGTTTGATCAGAAGAATATGTAACGATCTACTGCAGAAGCAAGAGTTTCCCAGGGACTTGAAGGAAGCGAACCTGGTTCTACTTCTAAAGCCTGGGAAACCCCCGATTCAGCAGCCTCTTATCGGCCAATACGCCTCCTGGACTGCCTTGGTAAGTTCTATGAAAGACTTATCAAGAGGAGACTGGAAGGCGTGTTGGAAGATGAGAGAGTGCTATCAAATCAACAATATGGATTTCGAAAAGGCAGATCGACAGTCGATGCCGCGACCTGGATAAGGGACGCGGCTAAGGCAAGCAAGAAAAGATGGGTGGTCCTTGTTCTGTTGGACATAAAAAATACTTTTAACTCGGCTAACTGGGGCCTCATAGTAAATCGAATCGTCGAATTTGGGGCTCCAGAGTATGTGTCCAACATAATAAAGGGCTATCTATCTGAAAGATCCGTATGCATATCAAAGAAGAAAAAGAAAGAAATGACTGCGGGAGTACCCCAGGGGTCAGTCCTGGGACCCTTACTTTGGAACATATTATATAACGGGGTACTAGAAATACACAGGAAGAGAGGAGTGAGAGCGATAGCATACGCGGACGATCTAGCCCTGGTCGATACGCTGGTCGAAGACGATACGAATTGGGGAATAACAGAAAAAGTAAATGAAGCGATACGAACGACCGCGGCGTGGATAGAAAAGAACGACCTAAGACTAGCAGTAGAAAAGAAAGAGAAACGAGATAACTTTTAAATATCAAGGCTCCGAAATAAGACGTTAGGTACCTGGGAATAACGTTAGATGACAGACTCTCTTTCGGACAACATGTGCAAGAAGCATGTCGGAAGGCGGAAAAGAGGACCTCAACACTGAACAAATTAATGCCCAACATCGGTGGGCCCGGATCCCAAAAGAGAACAGTAGTGCTACCATCTATATTATCTATACTACTATACGGGGTCCCAGTGTGGCACGAGGTCCTTCGGATGAAAAAATACAAAGATATGCTTCTCAGGGCCCAAAGAAAATCCCTGATCAGGGTGTGCAGTGCGTACAGAACTGTATCAACCATTGCCTTACAGGTGGTGGCTGGTTCTGTGCCGGTGCACATCCTGGCCAGGGAGAGAGTCCGAATGTACCGGAGGGGCAACGGGTCGATAGGTTCAGTGCCACAGGAAAGAGCTACAAGTCTAGAGATGTGGCAGAGGGAATGGGCAGCCGAAGTCGGAAAGGCGGACTGGACGAGATCCCTGATCGCGGACGTAGTGAGGTGGTACGGGTGTCGGCATCGGCGCGTCAACTATTACTTCACACAGTTTTTGACGGGGCATGGATCGTTCAGGAAATATACCCATCGTATAGGGAAAACCGAGAACGATCTATGTCCTGAGTGTGGGGTGGTAGATGACGCACAGCATGTCGTGTTCGTATGCCTCGCGTATGACGCGGGGCGTACCGAGCTGCAGCTGGGCCTGGGATCCCCTCTAGGCGAGCCTGGTGAGCTATTCGATAAAGCTATAGACAGCAAGCGAGACTTTGATCTGATCATTGCTTTTGTCACAAAGACCATAAAGCATAAAGAAGAAAAAGAGAGGCGACTGCAGGCGGGATGAGCGTTTATTTATTTTATAACGGTGTCTTGTGTCGTAGAAGACAGCCAGCGGAGGGAGGACACTTTACATCCAAACTTCGCTGTCTGCCTATGTACATATATATTTTTTATCTGGTTTACTTATTTATTTATTATTTTATTGTGCTTTATTTATTTATTTTATTTATTTATTAATGTAATCAACATTATTTCTACAAAACCAATACAGAAGTAAAAACTTCGAGATGTATTCTGGTATAAAATCGTTTATTTAAAACTATAAAATGTCATCGATTGCAGAACGTTTTCGTTCTAAACAGAACATCTTCAGTGCATCCTGCCGAGTATTTTGAAACTAGCACACTGTAAATAGTGTTAACATCATCATCATCATATATGGTTTACATAATGTAATATGTTAAAATGTTATGACTACAAGTCGATGTTAATGGATAAAGTGGTGCCCATTGAATTGGCAAGTACCTAGCATCTTCGAGCAGGGAACCATGGCACCCTTTTAGCATGTGTTCCACTTTATCCATTAACATCGACTTGTAGTCATAACATTTTAACATATTACATTATGTAATGATGATGTTAACACTATTTACAGTGTGCTAGTTTCAAAATACTCGGCAGGATGCACTGAAGATGTTCTGTTTAGAACGAAAACGTTCTGCAATCGATGACATTTTATAGTTTTAAATAAACGATTTTATACCAGAATACATCTCGAAGTTTTTACTTCTGTATTGGTTTTTGAAACTATGGTATACAGCCAACTATTGGGATTTTCCCATTGATTTTTTATTATTTCTACAATTTTCTTTTTTTTAACAAATTTTATTCATTTATTTATTTGGTGCACGTCGTAACAGATAGCCAGTCTGGGGAAAACTCTCTACATCTGGTCCATGCCGACTGTCTTGGGTATTGTTTTCGTTCGGTCTAGTTTCTGTTTCTTTGTTATTTTTTTTTGTTTGTTCTGTCCTGTGGCAGCTAGTGGGGGAGGACGTTTTACATCCCACCTCGCTGGCTGCCTCCCCTTTGTAACCTGGAGTCAATGGGTATGAGTGCGAGTGGGAATTGATGAATGTATGAATGATTGGTGTTACACGTAATTGCCAACTGGTTCTGTTTTGCTAGTTCCATCGTAGATGGGGGTCCACTGGTCGCCCAGCCCGCACATGGGTTGCGCGTGGACGGTCGCTTCACCTGCCGGTCTGGCGCAAGGCTTGTGTGGGAGGGGGGAGCGGGAGGCCATCCATCCATGGAATGCACGCGAAGAGTGCCGGAGGGGAGTTAGGAGTAAGGTCGACGGGTCAGACATGCTCGCTAAGAGCGGTTCCAGACTCGTCGGCTGGAGAAAGAGGGAGTGGGTTTAGTCGGTAGGCGGCCCGTCAAGATGAAGTAGGACGGACTGAATCCGACACACCTGGCACACCTTCCCAGACGGTTTTGCGAAGATTCCCACCTTCCAAAACAAAAAAAAAAGACTAGGTCACCTACTTTGAATTTCTGAGGTGATGCTACGATTTGGGTCTTAGAATTAGAATTTTGCGGGCTCTGGTATGCGCAAACCGAAGTTTATATTTAAGCTCATTATAATATGCGTCTATATTGTAGCATGGCTGGATGGTAGAGGTGAGGTTCTCGGGTATATTTGCTGGCCGCCCATATACTAAGTCAAAAGGTGTGTATCCATGGTATGAATTGGGGGTGGTGTTGTAGCAGTATGTGAACATTCTACACCACTCATCCCGGTCATCCTTACCTTCGTTGATGAAACGCCTGACGTACTCGTTAAGTGTGCGATGTAGTTTTCTACGAAGTTAGAGTGTGTTTGTCAAAGTTGTAAATATAATAGCTACTTTCTTTTGTGAGACGGTTGGGATTGACCCTAACCTTATTTCCATTCAAAACCCCAACTGCGTTTCCTCAGGCGAATTTTCGCTTGTACTCTCGCTTTCGCAAGTTCTAATATTGGCATTATTTGTTCTATTAAAATTTGATCTACTGTTTCCCCCATTATAATATTCCTGATTTCTCCTATATCTTGGGTCTTCTCTTTTTCTAGTACCGCTGTTATTTCGCCATTCTCCTTGCTGTCTCTCATAATTGTTTCTATTCCAATTTCTGTCCTGACCTCTACTACTGTTTCCTTCAAAGTTGGTCTTATAGTTCAGCACTCTATTCTGCTGCTCATCCGACGTGTCTATTGACAAAAATTTGGTCTACGCCTCCTGCGGTGTGTCAAACTTCCCTGCTTCCATTATTACCCTTACTTTTTCCGAACTTGCATTTCGCGTCAATGTATTGACTTTTGCTTCTGCCGCGTATTTTCTAACCAGGTCTCCGGACATTCCTTCCGCTATATACGCTGTTTTCAGTTGTTATACCAATTCCTCTATTTCTGTAGCGTATGTTGTTGGGTCCCTATGGGCTTGTTTCTTCGTATTCAGCTTAGCTATTACCAATTTAGGGCTATCTTTCCTTTTATATCTTTCTTTAATGTGTCTATAATTTTCTCGATGAAATCCTCTGTCGTTACTACATCTTGACTTTCCAATAAGCCTTGATTTTACCAGTGTTATTGCTGTATTTTCGTGCCCTTCTTGTATCGATTTTACAAATTCTAATGCATCCACGAATGCTTACAGCTTCCCGATTTCTACATCGAATTCTCTGGGCAACACCCTACTCGCTGTAGTTAGAAAGTCATTCATATTTAAGGCCATGTTTTCCTCAGTTTTGCTGTCGCACTGTGCTTCTACTATATCCTCTTTTATATGTTGTGTAATCGTCTCGGGAACTATTATCCTTGAGTCTAGAGCTTGGAAAGTTCTGATAACCTTATCCCTGTTTTTGCAGAAATAATTGCTATAAATAGTACGCTGAGCGTCGTTAAGGATTCCTCCGTTCTTGCTTACCAGTGCAATAAACGGATTATATGTAGTGATTGGTTTGCTGATTATGTCCAATCGTACTTCTTTATTTTTGGGTATTGCTTTTTTCAATGCTCTTTTACTCTGTTTATCACTTTTTGTTAACAGGCTATCTAGTTTATTCTCAAAGGTTTCCCAATTGGCCGACATTTAAATTAAATCTAATCATTGCTCATTATATTAAAAAAAATTATATTATATTAAGTTATATCATTAGTAAAATGCCATGTTAATGAATATTAAAGAATAATGTTATATTTTAGAGTCCCTATAAAATAATGGCAGAAGGAAACATAAAGGCAGTAGTAAGGCAAAATACAAGGAAATCCAGAGATTAATAGGAAAGAAAATAAAAGAGGCCAAATCCACCTGGCTGGCAAATCAATGTAGTGAAATAGAAGAATATTCTAAAAAGTATGATAGCTTTAACATGCACAAGAAAATAAAGGAAATCACAAATACACAGCGAAAAAAGAGAGATGTCCTTCTTAAAGACATAAATGGAAAAATTATTATAGAAGTCAAAGAGGAATTAAAAAAGTGGAAGACATACATAACAGATCTGTTTGAGGATAATAGACAAGAACCGGAAGAAATCGACAGCGAAACGGGACCAGAGATCATAATGGAGGAAATCGAACAAGCAATACGAAACGCAAAAAACGGAAAAACTGTAGGTCCAGACGAAATACCTGCGGAATTACTGAAATGTCTAGACGATGAAACTCTACCGGTACTACTGGATCTGTTTAATGAAGTATATAAAACCGGAAAATCCCTCAGAAATGGTTGGTGTCCACTTTTGTAACAATACCAAAAACAATATACGCCAAAGATTGTTCGGACTATAGGACAATATCACTAATAAGCCATACCCTCAAAATATTTCTAAAGGTGATTCATGGAAGATTATACAGAAAACTAGAATATGATATGGATGATACCCAATTTGGGTTCCGCAAAGGACTTGGAACAAGAGAGGCATTGTTTGCGTTTAATGTCCTCTCTTAAAGATGCTTAGATATGAACCTGGATATTTATTCCTGTTTCATCGACTTCGAAAAAGCATTCGACAGGGTCCGACATGAAAAACTAATAGAATTATTGAAAAACAGAGATATAGACACACGAGATTTACGAATTATCATCAATCTGTATTGGAATCAAAAGGCCAATATAAAGATAGAAGAACAGGAGTCCGAGAATATTGATATAAAGACAGGAGTAAGACAGGGTTGTGTTCTGTCGCCACTACTGTTTAACCTGTACAGTGAAGCCATATTTCAGGAAGCGATAGCGGAGCTAAGTGATGGAATCTCTATAAACGGAAGAATAGTAAATAACATAAGATTCGCTGATGACACGGTTATAATGGCAGACACCCTGGAATCACTACAAGAATTGCTAAATAGAATTAACGATTATTGCATTCGATACGGACTAAAAATAAACAAGAAAAAAACTAAATTTATGATTGTCTCAAAAACAGAACATGAAAATGAAAGGTTAATGATAGAGCAAACCCAAATAGAAAAAGTTAAGACATACAAATATCTGGGAACCTGGGTTGATGACAAAAATGACCAAAGCAAAGAAATTAAAGTCCGAATTGAAACTGCAAGGCAAGCATTTATAAAAATGAAGACACTGCTTACAAACAAAGACCTTCAGTTGCCTCTCAGATTGAGGGCTCTAAGATGCTACATATTTTCTATATTGCTATAGGGAATGGAAGCTTGGGTATTGAAGAGACAACACATAAGAAGAATAGAAGCGTTCGAAATGTGGTGTTACAGAAGAATATTGAAAATTCAGTGGGTTCAAAAGATTACCAATGTTGAAGTGCTACGACGTTTAAATAAGGAGTTAGAAATTATGAAAAGTATAAAAACTAGAAAACTGGAATATTTGGGTCACATTACCAGAGGAGAAAAATATGAGTTGCTGAGAATTATTATGCAAGGAAGGATCCAAGGAAGAAGACGCATCTCCTGGCTGAGGAACCTTAGAGAATGGTTTAACTATAGTTCATTACGACTATTCAGAGCAGCAGCCAACAAAGTGACCATAGCCATTATGATATCCAACCTCCGATAGGAGAGGGAACTTTAAGATGAAGATAAAATAATGTCAATATCTTATACTCGGGTCCATCATGATAATAAAAATTTGAAAATAATAATAAAAGTTCGTTACAGGAAGTAAAAATAGGATAAATTCTTACTTTGTCTATTTACACCTGGACCGCTTCTTTGGATTGTCCTCTTATAAAGTTTCTCTTCTGTGTCGACTTTGGTTCTGTTCTCTATTGGACGTTTTGCTTTCCATTTCTAGTTTATAACAGCTATTTTCTGCATATTTTCCTTCGGGTCCAAAAAGGCTGGAGCTTAGCATGCTTTTCCAATTAGGCTGATCGCCATGATGTTATAATACGTCAGGTGGCTGAGCTATAGCGCCTTAAGTCCGGGATTAATTTGGATGTATAATAAAATACCATTCTCACTATAATTATATTTAAACTTCACAGTGTTCGTTTAAACAATTAAACAACGGTCTATTTGTAAACAATAACTAAGGTATTATTGCTTCATCGTGACTAATCGATTGATCTGAATGTCTCGTCACTTCTCTGGTTGGTTTATATATACAATACTAAATAATATCATAGATAAGTTCAATAGCGATCAATGCCGATCATATGTACCGGGTGTCCCAATAAGAATGGCTCTCGGCCATATCTCAGGAACCGTTTATAGTAGAGCTTTGAAATAAAAAAATTTATAACAAAAGTTGCCTCAGGAATAGCCTGGAAATTATTTTCATAATTGTGGGACCACCGCTAGAGGGCGTAATTGAATATCAAAAATTAAAAAATCTAAATTTTACAAAATTTTCCTAATGAAGGGGCACTGGAAATCCGATCGTCGTATTCTTCATAAAATTCTACGCATATTTGATTTGACAAGTTTAGGTCTACCTTTGGAAATAAGAGGTGGGGGTGAGTGGGAACCTTGTTATGAAAAACTGGCTGTGAGTCCGGTTCTGCTTAATCAAATTTTGCAAACTTGGTCTTGTTGAAGACAGATCTTTTTCGTTAATGTAAAAGTTATGATTTCGAACCAACTTACTGAGTAATATGCCAGCTAGAAGGCGTTATTTAATTTTTTTCAGAAATCTAGTGTTCCTTGGAAAATATTAAATACAAACATGCATTTTTAATACCATATTACAAAATTAGACAAAATTAGCAACAAAATAGCGAAAACCGCATGTTAATACCTTTTTTCTATCTCGAGATATCTTACAAAACGTGTAAATTTAAGAACATAACTGTTACTGTCACCGGTAAACGAAATAATTCATTAAAAGTAGTGTGCTATGGAAACAACAAAGAAACATTTTCCAGCTGTCAACGTATATTAGGTCTTTTCAACGCTTCTCATTTGTTTCAAGCCTCGTTCATATCTCGTATATTAATATTATACACGGATTATACGGCATATGACAGAGGCTCGAAACAAATGAGAAGCGTTCAAAAGCCCTATTACAAAGAAATAAAAACAACTATTTAGTGATGACGTAAACGTTCAAATTTTTGCCCTTCATTTTCGTTGCAAACATTTACTCTTTCAAGAGTAGATTGAACAGCAGTCTCAATTTCTGCTCTCGATATGCTTTGAATGGCGTTTAGTATTCTCTGGATAATGTATTCTAGAGTAGTGTATGATGGGCAACAATTTGAATATTTAGGTCGTCACTAAGTAGTTCTTTTTGTTCTGTGTTATATTTAATTTTAATAGTATTGTTTTTCTTTATATTGTTGTTTTAATTAATTATATTTTTATACGTTGACATCTGGAAAATGTTATTTTGTTTTTTTCCACAGCACACTACTTTTCATTAACTTAGTTTACCGGTGATAGTAACAGTTATATATAAAATTTACACGTTTCTCGAGATATCTTGAGATAGAAAAAAGGTATTGACATGCGGTTTTCGCTATTCTATTGCTAATTTAATCTAATTTTATAAAGTATGATTAAAAATGCATACTTGTATTTAATATTTTCCAAAGAAAACTAGATATCTGAAAAAAATTAAATAACGCCTCCCAGCTGGCTTATTACTTATTAGCATGGTTCAAAATTATCACGCTTACATTGAAGAAAAAGATCTGTCTTCAACAAGACCCAGTTTTCAAAATTTGATTTAGCAGAACCGGACTTACAGCCATTTTTTCATAACAAGGTTCCCACTCACCCCCACCTCTTATTTGCAAAGGTAGAGTTAAACTTGTTAAATCAAATATGCGCAGAATTTGATGAAGAATACAATAATCGGATTTCCAGTGCCCCTTCATTAGGAAAATTTTGTAAAATTTAGATTTTTTTATTTTTGATATTCAATTACGCCCTCTAGCGGTGGACCCACAATTATGAAAATAATTTCCAGGCTTTTCCTGAGGCAACTTTTGTTATAAAAAATTTTATTTCAAAGTTCTACTATAAACGGTTCCTGAGATATGGCCGAGAGCCATTCTTATTGGGACACCCGGTACATTAATATAAACTATATTATATTTTATTTCGTAGAAGTTCTGTTTAATGCTAAGGGTTAACGTACCATGTTACAACGTGCATTTACATTTATTATCCTATAATTACTATCACATATCTAAAAATAACTTATTTACAATATCAATCAGTTTATGAAAGAATGTAAAATTACCACTTGAACATTTATTGAGTGGTATCTTTTCCTGTTCACATATAAATGCTCTTCATTTCCTCTTGAAGGTGGTACAATAGCTACATGAGTACAATCAATAACTCCTATAACTACGGGAAACCCAAACTTCTGGTTGAAACTGAAAATAAGATAATAGGTTTCAAGTCAAAAACTTAAGTTACAGAAATTTACAATAGGTACTTACTTTCGCATCAGAATTGAGAGTAGCTGAAACCTCCTCTGTACACCGGCTTAAATAAGATTGGCTAACCCCTACCCATACATTCGCACCAATTTCCAGCTGGTAGATACCAGACGCAAAAAATGTCAATGTCTACAAGTACCTAAAAACACAATTTTATTTAGATTTTAACATTTTGTATTATTTTACAACTCACCTTAGTTTGTTTGTTCAAATCGTGAGGTCTCCTAGGAGGCGCTAGAAAAGGATCTAGGATCTGTATTATATTTCTCACCAATTCTTTGTTCAAACGAAACATCCGAATGAACATATTTTCTGAGAGATGTTGAAACGGATCTAACCTAAATCTATAATAGAAATGTCTTTCACGGCCGTTTCCCACTAAAATTTCCGCTTCCCTCACAACATTCAACATGATTACACAAAAACAGATTACACCTTAGCAAAATCCTACAGGCCTATAAGTCTGACCTCATTCCTGTTAAAAACCATGGAAAAAATCTTGAACGAACACATCAAGAAAAACAATTTAAATGAAAATCCACTGCACCAACGGCAATGGGCGTATCAGGCAGGGAAATCAGGTGAAGCCGCCCTGCACAATCTAGTGTCGGAACTCGAAAGGAGTCTGCATCAGAAAGAAGTCGCCCTTGCTGCATTTTTAGATATAGAAGGTGCATTTGATAATACCTCAATCGAGTCTATACAAAGCGCACTGGTGAGGAAGAAAATCAACAACACAACATGCAAGTGGATTATTCAGATGCTTCAGAGCAGAATAATATCCACAGATACGCATGAAGATACCATAAATCTGAGGGCAACTAAGGGATGCCCTCAAGGCGGTGTATTGTCACCGTCATTATGGAACATAGTTGTCGATGATCTGATTCATGGGCTAAGCGCCCAAGGAATCTGGGTCCAGGGTTTCGCAGATGATATCGTGATAGTAACTAGGGGAAAATTTCCCAGCACTGTTGCGTATCAGATGCGATATGCCCTTCACTACATAGAGAACTGGTGTCTGAAAGAGAACCTCTCCGTGAACCCTTCTAAAACTAAACTGGTAGCCTTTACAAATAAGAGGAAGCTTACTGGATTGAGTGAGCTGAAATTATTTGGAGAGGTACTGGAAAGAACCAATGAGGTTAAGTATCTAGGGGTAACCCTGGATTCGAAACTCAATTGGAATACTCATATTACCAATATAACCAATAGGGCTAAGCGACTCTTCTGGAACTGCAGACGAGTTGTAGGTAAAACCTGGGGATTGAAACCAAAGGTGATATGTTGGTTGTACACATCAGTGATACGACCGACAGTTACTTATGGGTCAGTACTCTGGTGGAGAAAGACGGCTTTGCAATCTTGTGTGACCACTCTCACCACCCTACAAAGACAAGCGCTTCTAAATATAACAGGAGCCTTGAATAGTACAGGAACGGCTTCATTAGAGGCTATCACAGGTCTCCCTCCGCTGGAATTGTATATTTCGGCGGTAGCCTTTATGACCATCCTGAGGCTCAAAGCAAACAATACTTGGAGGCCAAATTATGTATTGAATAGCCACACAAACATTACTGGGACTATACTTGAGGAATACATCTTTATGATGAACTTAGATATGATGACACCAGAACTAATCTTCACTGAGAAGACACAATTATACCATCTAGAGAACAAAAAGTCCCAAACATTAATAAAGACTTAATATGGTTCACTGATGGATCTAAAACTGCCCATGGTACTGGATCAGGAGTCTTTGGGCAAACATGTAACTATAATAAATCTTACAGCCTAGGTCAACATACAACGGAGTTCCAGGCTGAAGTTTTTGCTTTGGTGGCCTGCATTGATGAAATAATTGATGAGGACCCTAAAGCTAAGAGAATCAACATTTACACAGATAGCCAATCGGCTATTCTGGCTGTAAATAACCCTCTCACCAAATCAAAACTGGTGAGAAACTGCAAAGATCTCCTCAATAACCTGGCAAAAGACATCAAAGTGTCTTTAATATGGGTGCCGGGTCATGAAGGGGTGCATGGGAACGAACGAGCAGATATGTTAGCGAAACAAGGCTCGAGAAAAACTTTTGAAAGCCCAGAACCTTTCTGTGGCATCACTAAAGATGCTATGAAAAACGAGGTTCAGAAATGGCTGATAAAGAATCATCAAAATAAATGGAGAACCACTCAAGGGCAAATCCAGACTAAAAAAATAATCAAGAATATTGATAAAAAACTCTCGAACAGTTTGATGAACCTCAATAAACGAGAGATCAAAACGGTCACTGAAATGGTGACTGGACATTGTCGTTTAAGAAATCACCTATACAAACTAGGTAAGGTGAATGAACCATGGTGCAGAAAGTGCGGAATGGAAGAAGAAACTGCCATACACATACTATGCTATTGCAGTGTGCTAGGTGATGTAAGGCAGAACTTCACTGGTCAAATGAGTTTTGAACCAGAAGAGATCTTAAAACTAGCAATAAGAAAACTGTTGGCCTTCGTTGAGGCCACAGGACTTATTAAAGTTTAAGGAGAAGAACAGGGTTTGGTACAAAGGTCTTATGACCAAGTGCCAGAGACTAACGAGTCTCGCCTGAGTTAAGAAGAAGAAGAAGAAGAACATTTAATATATTTTCTAATACCAAATCCTTCACATTGATTTTCCTAAAATTTTATTTACAAAAAATACAAATTGAGTTTAAGAAGAACGCCGTTGTTCTCGAACGTATGATAAAGACCACTCGTTGTCGACCGATCATTTTGAGCGATGATTCGTTTAAGATTTGTTCCTCCAGAATTGCATTTTTGGGAAATATTCGCTCGTTTTGTCACGAACGTATAGGTTCAGCGAACGTTCAATCTCGAGAATTGACTCCCAGGTTTAGTAGGCATACAATAGTTGTGTCAATGAAACTGGAAATCCTTCTTAATCGGTCACTATCGAAGAAACTTTATCATCAACGCACGTTCCAAACAGCGATGAAGATCAAAATAATCTTCCTTCTCAAGGATTAGGAATAGATAGTAACTCTAGGTCAAATGAATTTAATAACGAATATTCAGTAGATTTACCCTAAACTAGAAAACGCACAGCGAACCCAAAAAATGGTAGAGAAATTTTCAAAAACGATCAAGAATGGAAGGTACAGAATATGACAATAGATAAGGGAAAAAATATAAAAGAAATCAATTGTGTCGTTATAAATGCAACGAAAAAATAACAAAACAAAAACGATATGAAGTTATTTCGCAATATTTATTATAGACTAAGAGCCACGATAGGTGAAATTTGCTAATCATTTTAGGCACCATAAGAGTCTATAAATTAAATAGTAGAACCTAAAAGAAAACGTTTGAGCGCTCTGCCGTCACTTTTCAGTGGCACATGTGTTGACAGTGGAGCATCAAATTTTCCACTTTTGGACCAGATAAATAAATTATTTTTAAATTGAAGGCATTAAGACGTATGAAAGATATTACAAAAATAAGACATACAAACTATATGCCGTACAAAAATAATGGTTCTGTAACGTAAAAAAAAATCATTTTCTACATATTTTCACTGGCAAAAAAATGATAGAAAATTGTACGGCATGCATGATTTTAAGTAAATATATCTATTCGAAGTTATATTTTACTATGCCGTCCAAATGCATTGGCCCGAGTGCATTTTGACCCTTGCGTAACCCTTACTTTTTACGTAGAATAAGATAATGTATTTCAGGCATCCTAAAACCAAAACATTTAGAAAGTTATATATAAAAATATTCCTCAAATTATTATGCCGTATGGCATAATAATATTGATTATCCGTTTAAGAGTTAGTAAAAAATGCCTGTACGGCATTATTGTCCTTTTCAAATTTATTAAAAATTACCTATTAAAAAGATAATCCCGTATAAATACTGTGGCTTTGAAGAAAACAACCTCGAAAATCGTTTGCATATTAACTGCAATAATTTGGTTTATTCATTTTTTGTACGCGCGGCTACAACAAAATTTGTTTTCCAACAAATTTTTTTTAGCTTTCAATAATAGTGCAGCCGATTGTGCACAATTGTGCATTTAATGATAGAAGTATATAATTTGGACCACATATACTGCACATATAAAGGTTAAAATTTAGATATAAGGCCATCTCAGATTTTCCCTTTTACCAAAATGGCGGGGATTCAAAATGGCGACTATGCATTGTGACTAATAGCACGATAGATTTTGAACGAGCCTTCAGATTTCAACCAAATTTTGTATATAGGTTATTTTTTTTGATGTATAAGATCGAGGTCTTAAACCGGAAGAATCGGTTTACCAGAAGTTGTGATTTTCCTGGTTTTTATGTAAAAATATGCTGTTTTTTCAATTGTTTCACCTTGTATGTATTAATTTTTCAAAAAGTTAATACCGCCATTGAAAAGAGCGTAAAAATATTTTTAGGAAATATTTTTAACTTTTTAGTTATGTTAATTACCATTTAATAAATGCATCTTCACATGTACCTATATGCGGCAGATTCGTGCAAATATTATTATATGATAAAATTGATCAAAATAATGGCATAACCCAGGCATCCAAAGCGAAAGTTCTCCTCCAACACCAAATTGTTCTATATGGTCCACATAATGTTCAGAAAAAAGTCACACCATTTTGAGCATCGGGTTTGGGGGGGGGGGGGGGAGAAATCGGTAAATTCGTAGTTTCTTAGTTTTTCGTCAATATTTCTAAAACTATGCGGTTTAGCATGAACAACCTTCCATACAAAAATGATCTACAATAAATTTGAAATAAAAAAGGTCCTATGCATAATCCTTCGAAAATGAACGGTTCCAAAGTTACGGAGGTAGTCTAGTGTAATTGGTCCAAAAAAACGCCAAACCCAGACATCCAAAGTAAAAGTTTTCCTCCAACACCAAATTGGTCTATATGGTCCACATATTGTTTAGTAAAAAGTTACATCATTTTGAGCGTCCGGTTTGGGGGGGAGATGGGGGTGAAGTCGGTAAATTAGTAGTTTTTTTTTTCACGTTTTTCGTCAATAGTTCTAAAGCTATGCTTTAGCGTAAACAATGTTCTATACAAAAATGTTCTACATAAAAATTAAAACAAAAAAGGTCCTATACATAATTGTTATAAAATCAACGGTTCCAGAGTTACTAAGGGTGAAAAGTGGAGGTTTTCGATACTCTTTATATTATTTGGACAATTGATGATGATTTTGGGTGGTGAGGTTGACGTTTCTTTAAGTACTTATCACTACCATACTATCGGCCAATGAAAAAGCAAATTTTATTTAAAAAAAAATTCTTTCATCAGTAATAATATTATAAATTGCCAAAAAATACAAAAAGTATCGTAAACCTCCACTTTTCACCCTCCGTAACTCTGGAACCGTTGATTTTATAAAAATTATGTATTGGACCTTTTTTGTTTTATATTATATGTAGAAAATTTGTGTATAGAACATAATTTACGTTAAAGCATAGTTTTAGAAATGACGAAAAACGTGAAATAACTACTAATTTACCGACTTCTCTCCCATCTCCCCCCCCCCCAAACCGGACGCTTAAATTGGTATATCTTTTTACTGAACAATATGTGGACCATATAGAACAATTTTGTGTTGGAGGAAAACTTTTACTTTGGATGTCTGGGTTAGGCATTTATTTGGACCAATTAAAATATACTATCTCTGTAACTTTGGAACCGTTCATTTTAGAAGGATTATGCATAGGGCCTTTTTCATTTCAAATTAAATGTAGAATATTTTTGTATAGAAGGTTGTTTATGCTAAACTGTATAGTTTTGGAAATATTGACGAAAAACGTAAAAAACTACGAATTTACCGATTTCCTCCCTTTCCCCCCCAAACCCGACGGTCAAAATGGTGTGACTTTTTTCTGAACATTATGTGGACCATATAAAACAATTTGGTGTTGCAGGATAACTTTCACTTTGGATGTCTGGGTTTGGGTCTAGTTATACCATACTATATAAGAATTATTGTGCATTTAATGGTAGAAGCATATAATTTGGACCACATATACTACACATATAAATTACTTAAATTCTTCTTTTTATGTCAATTAATTTAATTCAAATTTTTTTTGGGCACCCTGTATAAATAATTGTGTTAGTGTTTATATTAATGAATAGAGAACTGAATATCCTTTGAAATGAGTTGCCACACGACCCATATTCTCATTTAAAAAAATCATCGATTACGTCATCACACCCAGATGGATGACGTCACTCGGATCACACTCGACCCGTTTCGGTATTTTTCCGAAAGTCGCCAGTTTACGAAATAACGAATTTATTCCTTTCTTTGCACCATGCTGTATATTAATTTGAATTTTGTAATTTCATCATTGTGTAGTAACTTTTTAATAAATAATTTATTAATCCCTTTAAACACTCTGCACTCTTTAGGTTGCACTATTTAATCAATTAAGTAATTCAAATAATTTAATAATTATTTATTTCAATAATAATTCCTCATTAAAGTTTAATAAAAATATTTTTTATTTATTATTTTTTTATTTTTTAATCAAAACGAAACCGTAGATTTTCTTATTTTATTATTTTAAAAATATTTTTATTACGTAAGTAATTAGTGGCTTCAACGGCGGGTACTTGAGGACTGGTTTATCCTGAGTTTTTTCCAAAAACGAGGCTAGAAGCGCTTCCTTGCGTGCGGCACCAAAGTGCCGAGCTTTTTTTAATCTTAGCGCGCTTTGAAAATCACAACCGCAACAAGCATTTTTATAAAGGGGCAACATTTTCTATCGAATACTACAAAAATTTTATTTTTTAAACGTTAAAACGTTAAAAAAAATTAATTTATTGATTTTTTTTTATAAGCCTACGGCAGGGTACCCTTAGTGGGACGATATTTATTATACATGAAATTCAAACAATCGTGCAAAACAAAAAATTAATTTATTTAAGTATTACTTGTATTACATTCTATCGAGAACAACAAAATTTTAATTTTTTAAACGTTAAAAGAATAATTTTTTTTTACTGATTTCTGAGGCTATTTAGTAAAAACGCCGAAAAACGGGGTTTTTGAGCATGCTGTAGGAAAAAAAATAAGTTCTAATAGCTGATTTTGATTGTAAATGTAACAATACATATAAAAATGTAAATTATGATTAATTTAGCTGTATGTTGTTGAGTTTATGAGTCAAAAACTTCAGAAAATGCCAAAAAAAAAAAACAGTTTTTTCGATTTTTAGGTATTTTTCACGTCGAAAATGATAATGATGTTTATGTCATTCGAAAGAATGGAAAAAAAATACACAAAATAACAATATTTTAAAGTTGGCGAAAAATTTACAACATAACCTAAAATTTTTTTGAATATTCCAAAAAAATTTCCTGCACTCAATTTTGAAGCTAAAAATCTGAAAAAAATCAGGTAGCTTTGTGTTGTTAAGATACGCATTCATTAATTTTTTCAGATTTATTGCAGCAATACAGCGTCTGGAAAAAAATGTTTAAAAAAAACACGTTTTTTTCTATAGCGGACCCACCGGTGTACCTAGGGACTTGAAAATTTGGCTGAGTGAGTTTTCAATTATATATTTTCGAATGGTTAAACCCAAAACTGAATCGAGCCTGGTGCAATTTTGACCATCCTATCCCGCTACAGCCTTTGGAAGTGTCTTAAGAAACTGTACATGCCTTTCCCTTCAGAAAATATGTGGTTACAAATTGCTCAGCGATATGAGGAACTATGGAACATGCCTAATTGTATTGGTAGCATAGACGGCAAACATATTCGAATGAAATCTACCCCAAAATCAAGATAGGCCTTTTTAATAATATAAGTCATATCATTCTATTGTATTAATGACAGTTGCTGATGCTGATTCACTTTTTACTGCAATTTCTATAGGTGATTTTGGTAGGAATAGTGATGGCGCAGTTTTCAAAAATTCTGAATTTTACAAGTTGTTCGAAACAAACAAACAAGCAATAGGTTTAATAGCTATTGAAATTACTTTAAAATGATTTTTAGGTGAACTTGCTGTCGTAAAAATTAACGGAGTTATTAAAAAAAGCAATAACATTTTTTGGAAAAATTTTTAAACGCTAAATTTTGAACAACTTTTGGAGCATAAATTTTAATGATATCAACTTGTTCGGGGGCTCGTTTGATAGATATTTTTAAGCACTTTGACAAATGTTTAATAAGTTTATGTTATAAAATGCATCATTTTCCCGTTATGTAAGCTTGAATACTTAGATTTGAGTAATCGTCGAAAAAAATATACATTCAATTACCTATAACTCACTTTTAGTTAACACTATGAGGATTTTCAAAAGTAAGAGGTTTATTTAATTTTTTATTAGATTCAATATTGGTAATAATACCTTTTTTGTAAAAACTTATAGTTTTTGAGTTATTTATGAAAAATCGGTTTAAAACATGCATTTTTCTCACGAAAAATTAAAATTTTGATCTTTAATAACTCAAAAAGTTCATTCAAGTGAGACGGGTGAGTTATATTTTTGGTTTGTGCATAGACAATAAAAATTTTTTAGCAAGACTGTGCTACTCATGGAAAAAAAGTGAAGCAAGCGTGACTGACATTATTTTGGAGATACGAAGTTTGAAATCTAACCTTCAGGAACGTATAGGCAGCAATTTTGTACCACAAAAAGCAAAACAATTATTATTGAGGAATCTTAGTAGTAGCCAGGATAATGGTACATTTCAAACACAAGTAACTGATTTTTGCCGATGATGCATTTCATACATTGAATTGTGGGAAGACAGTTTCAGAGGAGCTGACATTTTCGAATGGATGGCTGAATCACGTATTAAAATGGGACGAAATCGAACGATTTTCTGAAATTACAAACACAATACACGGTTTGGACGATCGACAAAATAAACATAGTTTCATAAGTTACGCATCACCTAAAATTATGCTCATTTTCATAGTTGATTTTTCATGAACAGATGAACGGAATCTGCCAATTTTATTAATATTTTAGATTTTTCTCTGGTATTTACGCACTTGGGCAAATGTTAACTTAAATTTCTTTTTTGTACTTATACCGGGTCGACGAAAAGAAATGTTTTTCTTATGAGACACCCGTAGGGAGGACAAGGTATAAGTGTGAGTATACATCGAAATCGTATTATAGTCTTATGTTTTAAGAACATTTTTTTTTTTGAAATTCCCTTATATCTTTAGAAGCTAAGACAAAACAAAATAAGCTACAATATCAAGAGTAAAATGAATATGCCTTATTGCAATAAGGCAAATATAATAATATTGCATTAATATGCCTTATTGCCCTAATAATGAATATGCAATAATATTAGTATTATCAATTCAGCAATTATGAATATGCGAATATATTATATGTGTACGGATTTTGTCATGGTAACGGCAGAGCGGCTAAAAAAGAGTATGAAACGCTGGTTTCTCAACAATGAATACTAAGTTTTCCAACTTTTGGAAAGGTATATGATTATTTCAGAAGACCCGGTCAATTTCCAACCATAAGACTACACGAACGTAATGAAAAACAAAACGTTAATGTGGAAAATAATATGCTTAATGTAGTTGAGAATAATCCAAAATTGAGTACCCGAATTATCACTAACGCTCTGCAAATTCATCATACCACTGTCTGGCGAAGACTTAAAAAGAATAATCTCCATCCTTACCGTATACAAGAAGTACAAAAATTGATACCAGGAGACGAAATTGACTTCAGCAGGTGGATCATCCGAAATCCAAAGATTGTAAACATATGTTTATTCACCGATGAAGCACAATTCACGAGAGATGGGGTATACAATCTCAGAAACTGACACATTTGGGCAGAACAAAATCCGTTTGCCACACAGCAAAGTCACTCGTAACATAAATTTTCTGTTAACGTATGGTGTGGAATATTTGATAACAAATTGATAGGACCCTATATTTTACCTCCCACTCTAACCGGTGAAGTGTATTTAGATTTTTTAGAAAATATTTTACCAGTACTTCTAGATGATGAAAATATCAATACAGGTGGAATATACTTTCAACATGATGCTCGAGTAAAATAAGGCAAAAATATACCATGTTCGGGACACTTGAGCAACCAGGGTTTTTTGAGTACTATATACCTAATACATTATAAATACAAAAATGCCCGTCACAGTTCGGACGAGAATTTTAGTTATTAACAAATAAGTGTAAAAAATGACAGTTTTTTCGTTTAAATTGCTACAGGTAAAAACAGTATATCTTATTTAGAGCCCAAAAAACTGTTATATGTTTGACATTTTGAATTAAACACTTATAATTTCGTTTATGCTTTATTTTCAACGAAAACATTTCGTTTATAAATTCGCAAAAGTGTGTGTGTTATTGCGTTGCCGCTCCTGCAATACTCATATCAGATTTATCGATGGATCTACTATCGATGGATGTAGTTTTTTCTTCTGAATCTAAATCTGAAAACGGCATTTCGATATTTCTAACCGTCTTCGAGATAATCGACCTCAAAATCTAAAATGTGACGTCAAAATCGTTTTATTTTCTGCCGACACACTACACGTCCAGCTGAAATCGTTGCTATTAAGTAGGCTAGTTTTTTAATCTCGATTTGTTAAGCAAAGCATAGGTTATTTACATTTGAGTTTGACACTTCTTGAATGTCAAACTAAATTTTAAATTAAGTATTAATAAAACATCAATGACATTTGATAGTGAATTTAATTATTATATAAAATAAATAAGATGTTCAAAAATACAATTTGAGTATATTTTAAAAGCAATAATTTATTACTAGCTTTGAAAAGGTTTATACGGGTATACGGCTTCCCCTTTATGATAAATGGACTGTTCTATATGCTATGAAATTAAAATATAGTCGGTTCGCTAAACTGGACACAACTGGCTAGTGATTTTAGTAGGTATTTTTTTTTGTTTTTGCGAATTTTGCCAAAATTGACAAAATTACTAATTATTTAGTAATTATTAACTAATTAGTAATTATTTTTTTGCCAAATTGGCAAAATTATTTTCTAAAATCATTAACCAGTTGTTTCTGAGTTTAGGAAACCGACAGTATATGAAATAATACTGTTAGGTATAAAAAATTATGGTCTGATATGTGCAATTGCATCCTTCTAATGGTAAAAAATATTTGAAGATTTTTCTCAAATTATGGATACCAACAACATTTTCATTTATAACTCTTTTATTTTTAATTTGACGAAGAAAAGTTATTCTGCATAAAAAGCTCTTCATGTTCTAAGATTTATGATGCAACCATCATATGTAAAATTTTATTAATTTTATACGAGGTATATAAAAAATATGAATTTCGATCAAGAGTAAACTACCTTTATAGTTCATAACATTTAAATTAGAATGATGTAATTGCACATTAAAACATAATTATTAATTCTAAACTACTTTTCATAATAGCAATTTTCCATATTATGAATTAAAATACGTAAATAAACAAAGTTTTCGTTATGATAATGCTCGCATTTTCAGCTTGTTCTAGTTTGATTCTATTTTTGAAGTTATACTTCTTTAAATGCGATAGGGAAAAATGTTAAGAGATTTTTTTATAAAAATAACAGTATGAACTACGACGTAGTTCATACTGTTATAGTTATGCACATAGTTACTACGTGCATACAAACAGTATTACGTTAGTTGCTAATAATCTTTCAGTGGAAATAAAGTGTGAACAAAATATATTGGTGTTTTTAGTAAATAGGTATATTTTTTATTATAATTTTTGCTATTATTTTAATGAAATTTTTTGGAAAGTAGTAAGTATTAAAATTTAGTTTAATATTTAAATAAAAGACAAATAAACTGTTTGTTTTAAATACATTTATTTTGTTGAAATCATATAAGTATAACTTACATGCATAAAAGTACACACACTATTTTTTAATCCATGTTTAAACACTGGTTGTCACTAATATTAAAGGTGACACCTAAACACATTTTGCGAATTATCTCGAAAACTAATCTTGTACCAGACCAGTTTAGTTCCACCATCCGCATCTGATCTTACTCCTTTTCTAGCAACAGTTTATGTGTCAGAGAATCCACCTGCAGAATAACTGATGAATCCTTATACTTTTCATTGGCATGTCTATTAACATTAACAATAACCATACTAACTCCTTCCAGCCTATGTATTTGATTATGTTTTAATATTTTGTCCACCAGCTTCTTATCCCCAGTATCTTCCACACATCTGATCCTAAATGACTTTCTCACTCATACTATCACCTATTCAATACAATTATCACAATGCCGTTTTAGCTTTTTAATCAATTGATATTTTTACACAATCACTGTGAAACCAATTATTGCAAGCTCCACTACTGACTGAAGTCCATCTATAAGAATGAGTCCCAGAATTTTGTTTACAATGACTTGGTTGGTACTTCGTTCAGATTCATTTAGTTTCTTGTCTGAATTAACGTCTTTTTTCTCCGAATCATTATTGCACTACCTACACGCACTTCAGACTTTCGCAAAACAAGCAATTCTAACAAAAATACACAACATTTAATTAAAATATAAATTTGAATTTTTTTCAATGTTATCTATATAACCTCAATCTTCTTTTTACAACTGACAATTATCAGTTATGTAAAATTTATATTTTTGTGCACGATTAGGACAACAAATAGCTAAGTTTACGGCGCAAACAGCGCCATGCATTGCTCGAGTTTCCAGGCTTGGCTACACTCTCCCTGGACGCACACCGGATAAACTAACAAATTATCGCAACTATCTATATGCATGCAAAAGACAGGTATTAACCTATAATTTTATCGGTCCAGACAATATCAATGTCTGAATACTTAAATTAATTGCAGACAACGAAAGTTGTTGCCTAAATTAATTGTCTTGGCTTGATAACGCCACTAGTCAATAAGATATGACACAGGTCATAAGCAGGGACGTATTTATAGTTTTTGAATAGGGGGATCCTAATTTCCAAATTAAGTAAAACCGGGGCTTGGTTTTGAAATACCTTTGAAAAAAATAATAAAAACAAATTTCTGAAAAATTTATTAAAACTTAAAATACCGTTTTACAAAATTAAATTCATTCTCTTCCTTCTTTCAGCTAACTTATTTACAATTTCTGAGGAATTTAGACCTATTGTCACATTCCGATGAATACTCATGAGAGCTAATCCTGTAAGCCTCTCGTCTCCCATTCTATTTCTAAGATAAGTTTTTAACCGTTTAAGTGATGAAAAAGTACGTTCAGGTGTGGCAGTAGATACTGGAAGTGTTGCTAAAATTTGAAGAAGTTTCCTAACCGTTGGAAAAAAAATTTCATCACATCGGTCCATAGCTTCTAGTGCAGTAGACGGCTGTTCTTGATTGCACCAGTGGTTGTGCCAAAGCTCATACTCACTTACTAAATGTTTTATTTCAACTTCCCTGAGAAATATTTCTCCGATTCCTGCTATACATTTTTTTGCTCTCTCAGTATTTTGGGTGCGATCTGGTAGAAGCAACTGAATTCCTGAAATTGCTTCTTCGTGAGGTTTAAAGCGAGCATCAAACTCGGTCACTACATGTTCTATAAATGGATAAAATATATTTCGCCGATAGTAAACTTCAGCAGTGTCCCCTGGTATATTATTGCAATTTAATTGTCTCCTACTTACTCTTGGAACAGTTATATCTGCTTAAATTAATTTTTGTGCTTCCTCAAAAAGATTTGAGAATTCACGTTCGTTACGAAGGTTCTGTAAAGTGGTTTTTATTGTTTTTACGTAACTGCAAGAGTCGGTTAAATCTACATTGACTTTTTGTAGGGTTCGGTTTAAGCTTGACGTATAGGAGAAAACCTTCCTTAAAATAGTTAGTGAAACTATAAATTGACTGTTTTCCATTGCGACTTGTAACTGGTAAGCTTGGATTGCAATTTCCCTTCCAGATTCTTGAAGTTCTTGAAGCACGGAATTTACTACAGGAAACATCCCAGCAAATCTTTCGACGGCTGTATGTTTTTCTGTCCAGCGTGTCTCACAAAGCGAGATAAGCGTTGAATG
The DNA here is from genome assembly GCF_917563875.1 of Diabrotica virgifera virgifera. NCBI lineage: Eukaryota > Metazoa > Arthropoda > Insecta > Coleoptera > Chrysomelidae > Diabrotica > Diabrotica virgifera. The sequence goes on along the minus strand of NC_065451.1, from coordinate 88,068,084 downwards.
AGGTGCTCCAATCTCGTCCGCAGTTCTTTTTAAAAGTCCATCCCGGAGTGCAGATTGCCGAAAGAAGTTAATTATACTTTTAATAGTTCCGATGCAGTTTCGTATTGCAGGGATCTCGCATGAATGACCCAAAACTAAGTTTAATGTGTGCGCCACACAGTGTACGAATAGTGCTCGAGGATATTTGTCCATGATTATTGTTCTTACTCCTTTAAATCGTCCGCTCATCACAGCCACACCATCATAGCCCTGGCCAACTAAATTCTCCAAATCTAATTCAAACGACTTAAGTTTATCGATGATTATCGTAGCTAGAGCTGATCCTGTTACTTCATCAACGTGGATAAATTCAATGAAATCCTCTCGAATAAGTGCCTTTCCAGAACAGCAGTCTACATACCGAAGGCAAAGTGAGAGTTGTTGGTGACGCGAAATGTCTTGAGTTTCGTCGGCAAGTACAGCAAAGAAACCTGATTGTTTCACTCTATTTATTATTTGCTCCTGAATAGCATTTCCACACAAATCAATAATTTCATTTTGAATGACGGACGATGTGTACACAGCCCGAGAATGATTGCTTTGAGAAATAAGGTGATTTTTAAGTACTTCATCACCAGCTTGCGCACGAAAACGAAGTAGTGCACGCAGTGGCGGATTTAAAGAAAAAAGCCCAGTCGGCAAAATTTCTTCAGCCCCCCCTCCCTAGAAAATTATGTTGTGTCAGGTTGTAACGAAATAAGCGATGGACTACCCAGCTAATTGAAATAATATTCGAAAATATTACCCCAACCAACCAAGATAGCCATCGTTACACCCTTAGCTTAGCTCAGTCACTCAGGTGTGTGTTCGTCTTAGTAAATTGCATTAACAAATGTATTCAAATTCTTGCCAAAAACTAACAATTCTGGAGTATACTTATGGCTTTTGGTAGCTGATGGTATCTTCTTGATGTTGAATGGTACTGCTGCTGGTTCTGCAACGGGCTCTGGGGTTGTAGGTGTTGTATTCCACCAGGCCTACGGATATTGGTCGTTGCAGTCTTGGTTATGTTGTTGCAGCCCTGATGACATGGTCCTCGTTGTTGTATTGCCGGCGATTTGAGGGTTGTTGAAACTCCCGGAGGGAGAACGGTGATTTTATTCCAAAAACTAGAAGAATAAACACATATCAACGATCAAGAAGAAAAACCAAAATGTACCTTTGCCAAATAGTATTCAGAAATAGTAATTGGCAAGGGTAAATTACATAGAATTTAGATGAGGAGGATAGTTAAAATTTTGATTACTAAACGTGCATACATGTAAATTAAAAGATAATTATATTTGAAACTAAAATATCAGAACACATGGTCTGACATTGGAAGTTAGGTTAGATAAAAAAACAATATAAAAACTGTTAGATGGAGAAATATAATTATAATATGTTATCCTTACCCCAAGAGACGATTTGATGGAACGAAAATGATTTAATTTTGGAATTACATGCCTCTTTAAGGATTAATTTTTCCCTTCCAGTTTGTGTCTTCTGGTAGGGATGAAGTATGAAGTGACACTTTCATGACAGTGCGACATAGGTGGCGGGCATGTTCCGAATTGAGACAGATACTTACGGAGTAAGAATGTATACAGGGTACGTTCAGTATGTTGATTTAAATTGTGGCGTAATTGTCTTTTTACGTGGTTGACTCTACTATTTTATTGTTTATGTTTTTAGGCACTAAGTTTAATTTAATTGACTTTATTTATTTTTAATAACTTACACTTAAAGAAATAAAGAACACTGAATTTATATCCTTTAATAACACTAATTTACAAACTTAACATTAAAATACTACATTATTTTTATTCGTTACAAAATAACCACGGCTTTATTAAAGATTACACTAAAACAACAATTTATCTAAATGTCTAATATGTACCATTTACATTTACATTTATTTCGCGTCCGAACATCGAAAAATGTTACTCGACCGACGAATACAAATTTATAACTCCACTCTAATTTCAAAAATGTCTCTTTATATAGTTATAAAAATTATTCTACTGATTTCCAGAAAAAATCGAAAGATATGTATTATTTACAAAGCAATAAAAAAAGGTGTATTCGGTGATTCTTCTAGATATGCCGATACGTAAATAGCTGTCTCGCCGACGAACAGGGTTTCAGACACTTCGGCGCCAGAGAGTTCTGGCGTTGACAGGACCGGCCTGGGACCGTGACATTGCCCCTTCCTCAAAAGATGGTTCCTCCTGGAACCTTGTCGGTACTGGAACTGGATGCTGGTATCTGCAACTGGACCCTCTTTTACAACTCCCAGTTGTATAAAAGTGACAGGGGACGGTCTTCTCTCCGCACCAGTAACTATGCGGATTGCAACAGACTAACACCAGGACCTCGGTGTCTTGGAAAATTTCTTCTACCATATTTCGGATAACTCTCCAGTCTAATTGGCTGCATTCTAACTTTGGCATGGCTAACTTTTGCACGTCGGACTCCAACACGTGCTCTCTCAATTGAATTAATGCATCCCATACATCTTGGTAGGTAGGTTGGTCATGGACAGTGTCTTTCGTTACCAGATAGAATAGGTAACGTGATGCATCTTGGAGTTTCAATGCTTTGCCAGGAGCTGGCAGTTGGCATTGAAGTTCTGCAACTCGACCAAACTTCATTCGGAAGGCGGATGCCAACCCTCGTGCGTCTTTGATACTGGCCGGGATGGTATGGGCCAGTGAATAGTCATCGGGAAGTGCGAGAAAATCTCGCTTTTCTTCAGTGGTAACACCATATCTTGCTTTACCGGTACCTCCGTAGGCACCCATGAACTCTTCAAAGGTAAGGTCAGGTATTTCTCGAACTTGGTTGACTTCCGCTTCTTCATCTACGTCGTGGTCTCCCTCGTACGGCGCCAACCGGTTATGGTGGACTATCATCGGCTTTCCCCTAGGAATCTTGCTTATTCGGTAGATAACGTCATTGATTTTCTTGACAATGAGGTTCGGACCTTCCCAGAACTGCTGCAACTTGGGAGAGCAGCCTGTTCGCTTCTTTGGATTATAAAGCCAGACTTTGTCGTTCTCCTTGAAACATCCCTTTTCAGCTTGGGTATCGTATCGTTTCTTCATTCGGTCGCTAGCGATCTGAAGATTAGAACGGACCAACTCATGTATATCGTCCATTCTTCTTCGTAATTCATTCACGTAATCCTCACCAGCAACATCTTCTCCAGGTCGACATCCAAACTCTAGATCACAGGGTAGACGCATCTCACGTCCAAATAGGACTTTTGCTGGTGTTTGGCCAGTTGATTCATTAACAGCAGATCTATAGGCCATTGCGAAGAACGGAAGGTACTGGTCCCAGTCTCGTTGATGCTTGGACACCATCTTTGTCAAATACTTGCCGACTGTCCTATTTATACGCTCCACCATTCCATCCGATTGCGGGTGATAGGCCGTGGTTCTTGTCTTCTTCATGCCTAGTTTATCACAGATTCCTTGAAATAGATCGCTCTCAAAGTTCCTTCTTTGGTCACTATGGATCTCCAGAGGTACTCCAAATCGGCTGATGCAGTCTTTGATTAACACATCTGCAATAGTGGCGGCCTTCTGGTCTGGAATTGCGTAGATCTCCACCCACTTCGTGAAGTAATCCATTATCACCAACATGTATTTGCATCCATTGTCACTTTCTGGAAATGGCCCGGCAATATCCAAAGCTATTCTTTCAAACGGACTTCCAACATTGTACTGTCTCATACGAGCCTTTCTTTTCCGGTAGGGCCCGTTACTTGTAGCACAGGTAGTACATTTCTTACACCAGTCCTTCACATCGTCGGAACTATTCATCCAATAAAATCGTTCCCGAATTCTCTGAAGGGTCTTCTTTACACCAAAATGCCCTCCTGATGGACTGTCGTGTAACTGACGAAGTACTTCGGCTACTCTGCTCTTTGGAATCACCAACTGTGTTCTCCTCACCGAACCATCATCATTTTCTATTACTCGTTTAAGCAAGCTGTCATCCAAGATAAATGAGTCCCACTGGGCCCAATACGTCTTAACTACTGAGCCTAGGCTTGATATTTCTTGCCAAGATGGTCGACGATTTTCTTCTTTCCATTGTCGAATCTTCTGTAAAACTGGATCTTTTTCTTGTTCTTCCTTGATCTTGGTAGGCGTCCACTCGTCGTTGACCACTGTTGTTCTTAGTACTGCTGCTTCCTTTGACTCTGTTTTGTTGCAATGGGAACATTCTGCTGGACACGGTCTTCTAGATAGAGAATCAGCGTTCCTGTGGCTAACTCCGGCCCGATGCTCGATCTTGAAATCATATTCTTGAAGTCGTTCAATCCATCTGGCTATCTGACCCTCTGGATTCTTAAACTGCATTAACCATTTAAGGGCGGCATGGTCGGTTCGGATTAGAAACTTCCTTCCGTAGAGGTATTGATAGAAGTGTTCCACTGATTTTACTACTGCTAGAAGTTCTCTTCTCGTGACGCAATAATTTCGTTCAGGTTTTGAAAGCACTTTACTAAAATATCCAAGGACTCGTTCCTGTCCTCCTTGGATCTGCGACAGCACTCCTCCAATTCCCACATTGCTTGCATCCGTATCTAAGATGAACTCTCCTTCTGGCAGTGGATACCCTAATATTGGCGCTGTAATTAAATGCCTCTTCAAAGTTTCAAAGGCCGTTTGGCAGTCTCCATCCCAGCAATAATCCCTTGCTTCCTCTGTAAGTCGCGTTAATGGCTTAGCGATATCTGCAAACTTCTTAATGAATCTCCGGTAGTAAGTACATAGTCCCAGGAAACTTCTCACTTGATGTTTATCAGTTGGTTCCGGCCATTCCTTAATGGAATCGATTTTTCCTTTGTCCACGGCCACTCCTTCTTTGCTGACTATATGGCCTAGATAATTGACTTTACTTTGAAATAGCTGGCATTTCTTGGGGTTTAACATTAACTGGGCAGCTTTAAGTCGATTAAAAACGTCTTCTAAATTCTTCAGGTGGTCTTCAAACGTCTCCCCCAAAACGATTATGTCGTCTAAATACACCAGGCACGTCTTCCAAGATAACCCTCTCAACACATTTTCCATAAGCCTCTCAAATGTCGCAGGTGCGTTACAGAGTCCAAACGGCATAACGTTGAATTCCCATAATCCAGATCCTGTCGTAAAGGCCGTCTTCTCTTTGTCCACTGGATCCATCTCTACCTGCCAATATCCAGACTTCAAGTCCAACGTAGAAAACAATTTACTTCCAGCCAATGTGTCCAACGTGTCGTCGATCCGAGGCAGAGGATAACTATCTTTCTTGGTAACATTGTTCAACAAACGGTAGTCCACACAGAACCTCGTAGTTCCATCTTTCTTCTTGACCAGGACCACCGGAGAGACCCATGGGCTCGTAGAAGTTTCTATCACCCCGTCTTTCTTCATTTCTTGAACAATCCTTTCAGCTTCCTTTCTCTTCGCCTGTGGTAATCGTCGAGCTGTTTGACGAATTGGCCTAGCGGTACCAGTGTCAATTTTATGTTTGACAACTGTCGTTCTTCCTGTCTTTCCTCCTTTCGGTACGAATATGTCACGATATTGCCTAAGAAATTCCCTTAATTTCCTTTTTTCCATTTGATTTAGAGACTGGCCTGCAACTGCAACCATTTGGTCGAACTTGTCGTTGGAATTATCTGATGTTGTCGTCTGACGGATTATGGACGTCACGGGTACACAAGTTCCTACTTTTGTCTCCTTCTTGATGATCACTGAGTAGTCATTGACATTAATCAATCTCACGGGAATTTCTTTAGCAGAAGTAACCAATTCCTTTCCAATTATGATTCCTCGGCCAACCTCCTCGTCGTGGTTCCATGGCTCCATCATAACAGGCGTTCCTTCTTCTACAGTTCCCTGTAGCCGCGCTACGATGATCGTTTCACTCCTCGCAGGCACAACTGTATCTTCTTTAATGGCTGCTAGCACAGTTCTGTCATCATGTGGATGAAGAAATACCTCCTCGTTGCCAACTTTGATTACCCTATTCTTAAAATCCAATTGAAATCCATGCAAATTCATTACGTCCATTCCTAATATAACATCTTCTTCGATGTCTGCAACTATGACAGTATGGACGAACTTTTCTGCTCCAATCCCTAATTGTATCTGGATTTCTCCATGGGTGTTGGCGTTTTCACCTGTGGCAGTCCGCAGTCGCAACCTCGTTGGTAAGAGTTTCTTACGGCTGTTTAAAACTGACGGTCGTATAATGGTCCTGGTCGCTCCGGTATCCACCAACAATGTATACTTTTTACCATTTATTTCTCCATCCACATATACACTATCTTCACGACATTTCAAAGAAGCTATTAGTATGAGAGGGTCTTTGGAAAAGTTGCGGGTCGAAGCTGCCCCCCTAAGGCCGACCCGTTCTAGTTTTCCTGCTGGTGAGTCTCTTGATTGTTATTGTACCTAGGGTACTTACATGAACCCCGTACATGTCCCATTTCACCACAGTTCCAGCACCTTATGGTCTTCGTTTTCTTGAATGCAATGTCTTTCATCATATTAACAAGCTGGTCAAGTTTGTCCTCATCCTGTTCCTCTTTCACAGTCCTCACTTTACTGTACCCACCAGAGGCCTGGGTAGCTGATTCGTATTCGAGGGCGGCAGACAAGACATCGACCAGCGTCTTGTGACGAGCTAATCGCAGTGTTCTTTGCATTTCATGATCACGAAGGCCATCAATAAATGTTTGAACAGCCAACTTTTCCATCATGTCTTCGGGAGCTGTTGGATATGCATATCGTACCAACCTGGCAATATCGACCTCGTATTCTTGAAGAGCTTCATCTTTCTTTTGTCTTCGATTTTTAAACTGCGACTGATAGACATGCTCTAAATGTTCGTGCCCGTATCGCATATTCAGTCTCTTCTTCAGCTGCTCGAAGTCATCTGTCTCCTCTACGGCTATGGTCTGGAGGACATCCAAAGCGTCGCCTCGAAGAGCAATAGTGAGGTTTACAGCTTTTTCTTTTTCGGACCATCCGTTCGCTCTGGCCGCAGATTCGAACTGTTTCATGTAGTTGTTCCATGATGACTTTCCGTCGAAATTTGGCACCTTAACACGAGCATGACCTACACTCCCTTCAACTATCGACCGTGGCTCCAATTTGTATTTGGTTTCATCATCTTTAATATCTGTTAAGATGGGTTCCACCACTTTGTCCACTTTTTCAGTTTCCTCCAGTTTCTTTTCTATTTCCTTGATCTTTTCTTCAAAAGTAGATTTTATGGACGATATCTTGTCGTCAAAATCCGAAGTGACCTTAGAGATGTTAGCAGAAATCTCGTTAGTCATTTTGCTTTCAAGGGATGAAATATCACCCGAAACTTTCTTCTCTAACGATGCAATGTCTGTCGAAACTTTCAAAACATCCGAGGAAACTTGGGAGATTTCACTAGAAACTTTGTTCTCTAAAGATGTAATGTCTGTCGATACTTTGTTCTCTAACGATGTAATGTCTGTCGATACTTTGTTCTCTAACGATGTAATGTCTGTTGATACTTGGGAGATTTCACTAGAAACATTGTTCTCTAACGATGTAATGTCTGTCGAAACCTTCGAAATCGACGAGATCACAGCAGCATGCTTGTCTTCAAACAAATAGGTTTCTGGATCTTGGCCCTCTTCTTGAAGAGCGTTCTTTAGACGTTCGACTAGATCAGCCTTTTTTCCAGTAGAACTCAGATCCCTTTCTTCCAATTCAAGTCTCAGGTCTGCAATTTTTAGCTTACACAAGGTAGACATGATCACACACTTTATTTAATACGATTTATATTTTATTTATTTTTAAAGGTTACACACTCTATTTAAACCGAAAATTTACGTTGAATTGATTTATTTCAAGTATCCTCACTTCTGCACCATTTGTGGCGTAATTGTCTTTTTACGTGGTTGACTCTACTATTTTATTGTTTATGTTTTTAGGCACTAAGTTTAATTTAATTGACTTTATTTATTTTTAATAACTTACACTTAAAGAAATAAAGAACACTGAATTTATATCCTTTAATAACACTAATTTACAAACTTAACATTAAAATACTACATTATTTTTATTCGTTACAAAATAACCACGGCTTTATTAAAGATTACACTAAAACAACAATTTATCTAAATGTCTAATATGTACCATTTACATTTACATTTATTTCGCGTCCGAACATCGAAAAATGTTACTCGACCGACGACTACAAATTTATAACTCCACTCTAATTTCAAAAATGTCTCTTTATATAGTTATAAAAATTATTCTACTGATTTCCAGAAAAAATCGAAAGATATGTATTATTTACAAAGCAATAAAAAAAGGTGGATTCGGTGATTCTTCTAGATATGCCGATACGTAAATAGCTGTCTCGCCGACGAACAGGGTTTCAGACACTTCGGCGCCAGAGAGTTCTGGCGTTGACAGGACCGGCCTGGGACCGTGACAAAATGAAAAGAGATATAGTAAATAGAAGATAATAAAAAAAGATAATAAAATGATAATCAAAGAGGATAATAAAAGAGGGTAATAAAAGAGGGCGCCAAACGATTTTTATTAAAGGGGAAAATGGTTAAACCAAATAAAAAGAAGATAATGATTAATGAAATATTAAAGGAAATAAGGTAAAATAATTATTTAAAAATAAAATATCAAAGATGTGACGTTTGTAACGTTACACACTCCTCTCACTAATCAGAAAAATTTTGAAAACACGTGAGAAATTTTTCTCAAAGAAAACAGGAATGTTACACACTCCCTCCACTCATCAGAAAAATTTCGAACACAGGTGAGAAATTTTTCTCAAGGAAAACAAGAAATCAAAGTTCTAACCAGAAATAAATATATGCAATAGTAATCGTTCAAAACAAATCAAAAATAAATACTCATAATAAAGTAATCATTAAGTCAATGTATATAGTTAATTTAAAGTATTAATCATAAAAAATTTTAAAGTACCAAAATAATTTTCAGATGTTACTCTGGGGAAAATAAAAATATTACCCAATGAATTGTAGTATTCATCACACTATAAAATATTTATTTATTATAAATAAATGACTTCAGAGAATATCTATCTCCGGAAAAAAAAATAAATGTACTTTAAAAAATATGTAATTAATTTAAAATTATAAAGACTTATAATATAAAGTGTAAATATTACTCAAATTTAACTAAAAATCCAAAAGTAAATAATAATTAAAGATAAGTAAGTTAATCAAAGCCAAATAATGTTGGAATTTATAAAAATCAATTGCAAATAATCAGGTATCTATATATAATATAAAAGGCTTATGTATAACCAAATCTAAGTAATTATATAATGGATATTACATCCTTAATAAAATAAATAGCTAATGGAGCTACTAAGAAGTGAATCTCATAACAAAACACCAGTACCCTGGATAACTCGAGTACGGAAGTAAGGCAATAAAAATAATAATCAATATGACAAGGTAAGTAAAAGCATATAAGTAGATAAAGATAATACATATAAGTATAATATAATGAAAAGAAATGCAAGTGCAACTATCGATAAACCATTAAAAAAAGTACCAATTATATGGAAAGCCAAATAAGACAAAAACTGCATAAAACTAGTCATAAAAGACTTAACCAATAAGTTAATAAATAGAGAGAGATAATGATACATAATGCAAATGTTACTTCCATCAAATGCATACCAAGGATCTACACTAGAGAACAAAATATATGTATAAAAATGCATAAATATGATTTGCAAAGATGGAAAATAACAAATGCTAGTAGCTAAACTACAATCATACTTCAAAGCGCCATAATTCTACACCAGAGGCTCATGAAGAGTAGAGATGCATAGAATTATTTTAACTTCAAAAGAGAAAATTTATAAAAGACATCATCCTAAAAATAATATACAGCATTAAACTGTATATCAACAGTCATTAAGACCAAAAAAACGGAACTCAGACTCAATAGATCTGGCCCAACCCTATGGATAACTTATATGTACCCTAGGAAAAAAAAACACTAGGTGTCTATGCAGCTATATATAAGCCATACACAACTTATAAGTGCCGGATGAGGCTTTCGTGCTAATCTGTATCAAAAATCAGTACAACACCCAAAATAAAATAATAAAACAATAATATATAGATAAATAGGGCATTGTTAAATAAAAAAGATGTTAAATATAATGTTTATCATAATTAATATAAGTGCAATAATGTAAAAAATTGAAAAATGTAAAATATCATGCTTTACGAACAAAAATTTTTTGAGATTCAACACAAGAAGAAGAAGAATGATTTAAATTAATATTCTGAATACGTAAAGAAGAAGAATAAGAATAAAATACCTCAATGAAAGAAAAGAACTTGAAAATTGTCCTAGTCTTTACTATACAAGTAAAGTAGTATATATCATCCGAACAGAAAGTTCGACGGAAACAACAAAATTTTTGGTAGTTGTACAAAATTGTTAATAAATATATGAAAACAACTAGGAAATATAAGAATAAGTAAAAAGTAATTGAAAATAAGTAATAAAACAAGATTTAAATGCACTTTAGAGTACACAGAAGTACCTATAAAAAGAACGTAGAAGAAATAGTACGTATAAAAAGTACAGAAAATATGACAAGGAATGGAAAAATTCTCTTGGGTTTTGGAAAGTTACGACAAAATAAGAACGTAATTAAAGAAGAACTATAAAAAAACTGGTTAAATTGAAAAAACAGAAAAAACACCATGTGGACATTACTATCAAGGTCCTAACATAAAAATTAGCCAAAAAAGGTAGGTAAAAAGTATCAAAATGTTAAAAATACCAATATTTGCAACTGTAAATATAATTTTTAAAGCAATTATGCTGAAATATATGATTAAATTATTGAAATTGGCAATATATTTTTGACCCGTAACATATGAATGTAGCATTTAATATATAAAAATTAGTCAAAAAGTACCAAAATAGATAATACATATAGATTTACTGCAAAAATTGAATATAAAAATGAAATGTATGAAAATAGTATTTATTAATGCTTGTTATTTGCTACCAAACCACAAATTCACAGCTCGATTCTTCGGATAAGACAAGTGCGTTGTTGCGCCAGTGAAACGAATAATCGATGGACTACCCAGCTAATTGAAATAATATTCGAAAATATTACCTCAACTAACCAAGATAGCCATCGTTACACCCTTAGCTTAGCTCAGTCACTCAGGTGTGTGTTCGTCTTGTCCTAACCTCAGATATGAACTATGAAAATTGGAATGGAAGCAAACAAAACAATAATTTTAACTAATCATGTTTATTGTTCATAAAGATATAATAAATAAAATGACTTAGTAAATTGCATTAACAAATGTATTCAAATTCTTGCCAAAAACTAACAATTCTGGATTATACTTATGGCTTTTGGTTGCTGATGGTATCTTCTTGATGTTGAATGGTACTGCTGTTGTAGACTTCTCGTAGGCCTGGACGGATCTTCGGCCCAAGGCCCCTGCAGCTAGAGGTAGTGGTTGTGCAGTCTATATGTCATGGTTTCATGTTGTCAGCCATCTGGTGCATCGCCGGCGATGGGCTTCATACTCCCGAAAGGAGAAAGTAGATTTTATTCCCAAAAACCCAAGAGATGATTTGATGGATCAAAAATGATTTAATTTTGGAATTACATGCCTCTTTAAGGATTAATTTTTCCCTTCCAGTTTGGGTCTTCTGGTAGGGATGAAGTATGAAGTGACACTTTCATGACAGTGCGACATAGGTGGCGGGCATGTTCCGAATTGAGACAGATACTTACGGAGTAAGAATGTATACAGGGTACGTTCAGTATGTTCATTTAAATGAAAAGAGATATAGTAAATAGAAGATAATAAAAAAGGTTAATAAAATGATAATCAAAGAGGATAATAAAAGAGGGTAATAAAAGAGGGCGCCAACCGATTTTTATTAAAGGGAAAAATGGGTAAACCAAATAGAAGAAGATAATGATTAATGAAATATTAAAGGAAATAAGGTAAAATAATTATTTAAAAATAAAATATCAAAGATGTGACGTTTGTAACGTTACAAGGTGTTCCATGGAAAGAGAAAGATATATGTTTTAAGAATTTAATGAATATAAAAAATTTTTCATTTATTCATCGAGCATTATAAAAGTTGTATTCTTTTTTACATCGAGAAAATTTATTTATTTTTGAATCCTCTTCTCGCTTGTTTCTCCGCGAAAACTTCGATGGTTGCATCCTGTTCGATGAAAAGTATGCTGAAATCGTCCAATGCTTCTGCACTCATTGTAGAACGTTGACGATCTTTGACTCTCTTCAATGAACTCATTGTTCGTTCGGCGCTGGCAGTGCTGACGGGAAGGGTCAAGAATAAACGCATTAAACTGCAGCACTCCGGGAAACAGCTGATCAAATTTTTTTCAACGATGAAGTTCAAATATGGCAATGGACTATGCTTGGTAGAATCTTGTTCTTGTGAGAAATGTATATCCGCAAAACTGATTAACTCATACTTCAGGGCAGTGGTAAAAAAAGTTGGATATTTCTCCATCAAATTGCACACATTTTTTTCAAATTCTTTCTCTTCCATGTTTTTGAAGGATTCAGGTTTGAGAAATCCGAAAAGTGAGTTTATCTCATCAAAACCTTTGGCCCTTTCTTGTAACTCACTGCACATTCTGTCCAGAACTTCAAAGTACCCAATGCGATGTTTCGTTGCTGTATCCAGAGAACTGTCCTCTGCTTTCTCGCCTGGCATTTTTTTCGTTCGTCGTTGTCTAATGATCGGAAAATCCGGATTCTTCCATCCCATCTTCTTCCACTGAGATTTAGCTTTCAAAACGAAAGAATCATACTTGCTCTCCTCACGCAAGTTTTGCAAGTTCTTCATTACATTTTCGAGACAATTTTGAGCCATCAAAAGATCAACTTCTTTTTTCTGTAATTGCACTTCAGCAATGTCAATGAATGATAGGACTGAATGCCACCATGTCAGGTTTAGTAAAAATATAAATTGATCGCCGAAAGTAGAGAGAGTAGAGGGGGGGGGGGCAGTCGGCAAGCGCGCTTTTGCCGACCTGTTAAATCCGTCACTGAGTGCACGAAAATTACCGTCATTATGTAGAGGATCTATAATACCGATTTCACCAGAGTCTTGATTTCCTCTCAAAGGCAATTCCTGCCGTCCGCAAAATAAGATTGTGTCCACTATGGCACATAGCCTCTCTCTATTTTCTCGGGCAATTTTTTTATTTTCTTCATTAAACGACTCTGTAATATCACGAGTTTGACCTTCCATAACGCTTACAAACTTTCTTGCCCGTTCAACAGCATATTTATGATAATTTGTATTTCGATGATGTTCCATTTTTTCCAGAGCTTTTTTCCAGTTATTAAATGGTTTTGTGACAAAACTTCCAAGTTTTTAATCACCGCGACCACCTTCGGTCTGTCCAAATAAAACGCACATTTTGCATAATGATCCTTGTAACATATTTAAATATACTAACCATGGATTCTTTTGGGTCCAATGACGTTGAAAACAAAGTTTTCTTTTACCACAGACGGGGAACTTAAAAGTCTCTGGAGAAGTCCAAGTTTCTTTTCTTCTTCTTTAAGTGCCATCTCCGCGGCGGAGGTCGGCAATCATCATAGCTATTCGTATTTTAGAGATGGCTGCTCTGAAAAGTTCATTTGATGTACATCCGTACCACTCTCTCAGGTTGCGCAGCCACGATATTCTGCGTCGCCCTATGCTTCTCTTTCCTTGAATCTTTCCCTGCATAATCAATTGGAGCAAGCTGCATCTCTCTCCACGTGAAATATGTCCGAGATATTCCAATTTTCTTGTTTTGATGGTATTTAGGATTTCCATTTCTTTATTCATCCTTCTCAGAACCTCTTTGTTTGTAACGTGTTCTGTCCACGATATTTACAGAATTATACTGTACACCCACAGCTCGAATGATTCTAGTTTTTTCATTGATGCAGCATTCAAGGTCCAAGCTTCCATTCCATAAAACAGAGTCGAGAAAACGTAGCACCTTTTAAAAAATTTAAAAAAAGTTTCTTTTAAAACTGTTAATTTTTCTTCGTTATTTTTTGGATTATTTGATAAATATTTACCAAAATCGTAGTCCATACCAGAATCCAGAATAGCTAAAAAAATGCTTTAAAATTGTGAGAGATTAAAATTAAAGTAACTTACCATGGCTTGTTTCTCTGTTTCTATCTGAGGTGGAGGGAGTTGGAGCATCCCCATCTGTACTAATATCCATACTCGGCGTAGTTAGGATTTTATCGTTTTGAGGGTTCAGTTCATCATTAGTTTTCCCCTTCTTTGGAAAAAATCCCAAAAGCGACTGCTGTAAAGTTCGTTTCATACTTCTTTCACTAAAACATTAATATTAAGAAATATCCAAATAATAATTATTATATTATTTATACAGGGTGTCCAGAACCTCTACCGACACACGAAGACAGGAGATTCTTCAGATAATTTTAAGATAATTTAACCCAATTCACTTAGTCCGAAAATTCTTCCCAAGGGAGCTAGAGCTCTTTGAAGATGGCGTCTTGTAATTAGTTTTTCTTAAATACCTCCAGAACGCTTCTATTTAGAAAAACAAAAATTGGTACGCGTATTTATCTACAAGATATAAATCTAATCCATCCATTGCAAATTTCTAGTACCTATCATAGGCGTCCGTTTTGGGTAGGGCAACGGTTATTTTATCGCATAACTTTTTTATCTTTAACTTTTATGCATTTCTGACACTGGATTATGAAATTTTGAAGTATTCTAGTACTAAAAGATACTCTTGTTTTAAATCGGTAGGACACACCGTTTTCTAAAAAAAATCGATTTTATAAATTTTTCGCTTTTTAAATAAAAAAAAAAATTCAAAAAGAACTGTTTAGAAAGACGAAAACTGGTACATTTATTTATATTCCAGAGATAAATCGATTTCATTAATTGCGAATTTCTATTACTGGTCATAGGCGTCCGTTTTGGGTAGGTCAACAGTTATTTTATAGTAAAACTTTTTTGTCTTCAATTTTTGAGCATTTTGACACTAGATTATTAAATTATGAGGTATTCGAGTACTAAAAGTTACTCTTACTTTATGTTGGTAAAATACTTCGTTTTTTGTTGAAAAGTTCTTTCAATTTTTTTTTCAAATTCCAAAAACGAAAAACTTTCAAATCGATTTTTCTAGAAAACGGTGTGTCCTACCGACTTAAAACAAGAGGACCTTTTAGTACTAGAATACCTCACAATTTAATAATCCGGTGTCAAAAATTCATAAAAGTTAAGGACAAAAAAGTTATGCGATAAAATACCCGTTGCTCTACCCAAAGCGGACGCCTATGACCAGTACTAGAAATTTGCAATGGATGGAATCGATTCATCTCTGAAAAGTAAATATGCATACCAATTTTCGTTTTTCTAAATAGAAGCGTTCTGGAGGTATTTAAGAAAAACTAATTTCATGGCGCCATCTTCAAAGAGCTCTAGCTCCCTTAAGAAACATTTTCGGACTAGGTAAATTGGGTTAAATTGTCTTAAAATTATCTGAGGAAGCTCCTGTCTTCGTTTGTCGGTAGAGTTTCTGGACACCCTGTATATACGTAACGACACTGTAGATACTTACACAAACACCACAAAAATTTCGACAAATACAACAGTTTACTGAATTTGTACTTGTACAATAGCAACAAAATAAAGAAAACAATACACAAATCCACATATGCACCGGCCGGCCGACAAACAAGACTGGCACTAGACAGCACTAGACTGCGACTCATATATAACCACCGTTCAGTGATAGAATAAGTTGGGTCACTCTCGATTTAGCGCCGGTTTACCTGCACCCGTCGTCTCACGCCCCGTACCTACCAAATTCTCTCCAGTCAGTCCTCTCAAAATTTCTATCGTTCAGGTACCGTTCAGTGTATTTGCGGAGCGTTCAATATAATTTATGACTACCGGCAAAAAATCTTTCGGCGAGAGCCGAGATCAAAAGAGTGAACATACTATTTGGAATAGGTGTACGGTGATATAACTACTAATACCGTTCTAATTCTAATAGGTATTAGTTTATCTGTATCTACGCTGCTACTGCGGACCGACAGCATCCGTGCGCTGACTCATTAATTTATTTTTATTTTTTATACATGTAATGATATTGGATTAAAAGTAATAGTTTTGCATGGACTGCAAGGAGGGGGTTTGAACCCCCTTAACCCCCCCGTAAATACGTCCCTGGTCATAAGTATACCATCAGACTAGCCAAAATCAACATTCTTAACATTACCAAAAAACCCAATTCCTTATAATGCGATATTTATCAAATATTGAGCTTGACGTCTCTGTCCTTAAAACTGTTCTCGGTATCATCCATAAACGAATTTACAAGTGTGAGTACCAGATGAGTGATAAATTGGGAAACGCATTGGGAACATGAGAAGCTCTTTTTGCCGTAAATACACAGCGATGCAGACAGAATGTCGATGTGTATGCATGTTTTATTGATTAACATTTGACTGCGTTAACCATCAAAAGATGATCGATAGTCTAAGAACAATTCGAATTGACTAACAAGACCTGTGAATTATTTCAACTATATTGACCCCAAACAGCAACAATTGAAATAGAGCACATAACATCTGAAGATATAAAAATCAGACGAGAAGTGCAACAGATGAAAACTATAGCAATACATTTCCACAAAGTATTAATTACAATACTGCCGTGCTAAGCCCAAAGGCGGTAACTGATTTTTTATCGAAAATGAGATTTTTGTATTTCTAGGTAGAACAGGGTATTTAGTATATATTTACAAAGTCTTTGGAGTCGTAGAAGCATTATATTTTAAATAAAATTGCAATTTTGTTAGCGGTATCTACACTTTTCAATTAAAATACTAAGCCATTTGGCGGCAAATGTTAAATTCTATGGCATTTTGACGGTATCTGCTACAGTTGCCGTCCATATACCTTAGCATATTGCACTTACCGCTAATATACTTTCAAGAATGCTACGTCTACATTTAGAAACCGCCAAATCGCCTTAGTATTACAAAGTAAATATTATTAATTAACCAATATATGTATTTATTGACTCTTGAAAGAAAACAGATATAACGACAACTAAATATTGTCAAATTGTTGTTGTCATATTGTGGCTCAACAAAGTAATAACATTTAATAGTACTTTAATTCTTTCAATTTAATAAACTTTAATACACAGAAAAGCTTTTTATGTCATATCAATCACAACTGTAAACCACATACCGCTAATAGGCTTAGTTTTATAGTAATTTTTGATAAAACGTTTTAGCGGTATCTACCTTTTTTTATATAAAACTTTGTTTTAAAATATAATTAATGGTTCCCTTAATAAACCCCTAATAATCCCTTAATATGCATGGATATGCATATATCCATGCATAAAAACTATTAGCTAGTCCATAAATCCCTAACAGCCCAAAATTTTAGCATTCAATTTTAGAATCGATTTTGCCAACATTTTGTCAATTGTTAGTTACCGCCTTTGGGCCTAGCACGGCAGAATAGTTATATGATAAACTAACAAATTATTATAACAGTCTATAAGATAAGGACAAGAAGGACAAACACACAAAAAAAAATATAAGACACACACTTAAAATGAAACCATTGCTTGACACCATAAAGAAGAAAGAATTAGCATGGTTCAGTCATATTACACAGATGGAATATGACAGGCAAGTGAAGAGCGTGAACAGCTAAACCAATAGGGAAAATAGAAAAAGCAGACCAATAAAACAGTGAAACATAGCAGAGATATTACAAAATAAGAATAAATCTCAAAAGAGGCAACACAAATGGCTATTGTGACATAATAAATAACAAGCTGAAAATGCGAGCATTATCATAAGGAAAACTTTGTTTATTTACGTATTTAAATAATGCATAATAGGGAAAATTTCTATTATGAAAAGTTGTTTAGTATTAAACGCTATGTTCTAATATGCAATTATATCCTAATTTAAATATTATGAACTATAAAGGTAGTTTACTCTCGAACGAAATTCATATTTTTGACATACCTCGAATAAAATTGAATAAAATTTGATATATGATCATCTTAGATTTTAGACCATGCAGATCTATTTATGAAGAATAACTTTTCTTCGTAAAATTAATAATAAAAGAGTTATAAATGAAAATAATTTTGGTATCCGTAATTGGAGATAGAGATAGTTTCTACTGAATAAGACATAAATTAGACTTATTAGTAAAAAGATATTTTGATTTAAAAATTAGACATGTCTTGTTTTGCACATGAGACTTGCAAATGTCTGCTTATTCACTTAAATGGGCCTGAACTGATTTTGTATTTCTTATAATATTGATAGCCTTGTGTGTAATACTAACAAAAAACAGTCGTAATAAAATAAAACCAAATTTTAAAAATAATCCTTTTAATGAATATTTTTAAAATAAATTTCAATTAACCAAACGAAATTATCAATTTAATATCAAACAGTGCAAACGCGACGTCACGTGACTAAGATGTCGCATCTGGATTGGTTTAAATGCAAATGTCTACTTTTGCACATAACAAGTGTACACAAAATCTGGTTTTGCATCTAAGGCTAAGTTTAAGCTGTCAATAAAGCCATTAGAATGTCTGTTTATGGATTTAGGTGTCAGAAAATCGGATTCAAAGCAATTTTTAAATATGGAATCAATATATAACTCTTTATATGGGAAATAAGCCACAATTAAAATGAAAAAAATAATTTTATTAACGTTTCGACGCCCAAATCGGGTGCCGTTGTCAAAATACAAAATATTACTAAAATAAACTATCTATAAATAAATAATAAATAAACTATATATAACTATTATATAAATAAAATTATTTTTTTCATTTTAATTGTGGCTTATTTCCCATATAAATAATTAATCATAAAAATGCCACAAGGAAATAGCTTCAGAACAAAATATATAACTCATTTTTTGAAAAAATGTCAAATGTCTGGTTTTGCATTTATATGCTTCATATTAACATAGTACATAAATAAAATTTATTTATTTGATATTTCAAAACGTTTAGGTGTGTCAAACGAAAACAAGTTTAGTTGACGTTTCTCTGTCGGAAGAAAATAAATATTTAAAGAAGGCCTGTGATGTCACAATGGCGACTTTAAGGTCGGATATCTCGAAGATGGTTAGAGATAGCGAAATGCCTTTTTTAGATTTGGATTCAGGAGATAAAACTACATAGGCATCCACTGCAAGGTGGCCTCTAAATATTGCAGGAGCGACAACGCATGAACGAACAGATTTTGCGAATTTATAAACGAAAAGTTTTTGTTGAAAATATAACAAATTTTGGACATGTTGTACCAGCATGTAATGGACATATTTATAACCTAACATTTATTTGAATTTGAATATGTACAGCTGGGCCTCGATTTTTGACCCTTCGCTTCGTTATCGAACGTATTCGCTTCGTATCTGTTTAGTATACGAAGAGAATACGTTCGATAACGAAGCGAAGGGTCAAAAATCGAGGGCCTGGTTCCTAAAAAAAAAAAAAAAAACTGATACAACTCTTAGTAAGATTTTATCATTTTGAGCAGTATATTTGATTGGTCTGACATTATACTGTATTTATTATGACAGACAAATAGTAAAATAAACAAACGAACAACTGATTAAGTACATGTTAATTCATAAATTGTAATGGTTAATTATAAAAGATTACAGAGCGGTAGATATTTTTGGTCTTCCAGAACCTTGCTTTCTTTCGAGAGTTTTTCGTTCTCTCCATCTTTTATTAATATTAAAAACTGTTGTTCTGCTTACGTTAAAATGATTCGGTACGGCAGATAGTGACCAACCTAGTTCTAATTTCGTTACAATTCTTACTTTTAGTTCTTTGCTAGCATGTGGAGTCATTTTTTCAGGTTGAACAGAATAAGTTTTGTGACAAATTTTAAGATTTGGCAGTGACTGTGACAGTATGTAAATAATAAGTATTTATCCTTCAAAATACGCTGCTCAATTTTCTACAAAATACCCTTTAAGAGTCATATCAGTTTTTTTGGAACCAGCTGTACATTATTTTGGCATTGGATGTAAGCTTAACATATGACACAGATGCCATATTCTCAATTATTTCATACATCACGTTACATAAAGTTGCATTTATAAAATAGTTGTGAAACACCAAAACATTGAAGTTTTGAAAAGTAAATAGAAAAATATCACTGTAAATACTGCATACAGAAAGCTCAAAAGAGGATAAATGGTTTTAAATTAAAGTTAATTAAAATTGTTATAAAAAAGAAGTTAAACTGATAAATAAAAAAGATGAATAAACAAGAGAACCTTGAAGTATCACATCAGAAAAATATTATTTCGTAAAGTCTATCTAATTGTCATAAGAAAGTACAATACTTAGCTGTATTTAAATTTAAAAAATATTTGATTGCTTTTTGAAATAAATTTAAACATTATAGCTTCTCATAACAATAAATGTAATTTCGCACAAGTCTATCCTTATACTTTAAACATTCTTATACATCATACAAAAAATAAACAAAAATGTATGGCTTTACTTTTATACTAGTAGACATATATTGGAATGTCAAATAAATAAAGTTATGTTCTCATTGCATACTTGTACAACATGTCCCAAATTTTAATAACAAATTATTATTGCAGCAAAGCTGCAATATAATTTCGTTTATCAATTGCAATATTTTCAGGATTGTCCTCTTCATCCTCATTTTCTTCGGGATTCACGACAAATTACTCCTCATCCTCAAATTGAAGAGCACCTTCAGAGAATATTATATAATTGTGTAACACACACGCAGCAGTGATGACTTTTGGCACCAAGTCTATCCGTGTCATTTCTAGGTACTTTAGCCTACGAAATTTACACTTAAGAAGGCCAAATTCTTGTTCAATGAGACTCCTAACAGAGCTCAGTCGGGTATTGAATCTTGTTTGCACATTACTTAAATGGCGAGAAAGCGAAGGGGTTACCCTAAAACATAACCCAAATCCAAAATATCTCGATGTAACACTGGATCGTACTCTAACTTTCAAGGAACACTTTCATAAAACTGCAGCTAAAGTAAAAACTCGCAATAATATCATTCACAAGCTTGCAAACACCTCTTGGGGAGCCAATGCAGACACAATCAGGACAAGCGCTCTTGCATTAGTCTATTCAACAGCCGAATATTGTGCTCCAGTCTGGCTAAACAGTCACCATACTAACGTCCTAGACACACAACTAAATCAGACAATGAGGTATATTACGGGGACCATAAAAAGCACACCAACTCAGTGGCTTCCAGTTCTAAGCAACATTGCACCAACCAAAACACGACGGTTAGCTGCCCTTAAATCACAATACCAGAAATGTCAAAAGAATCCCTCATTGCCAATAAATACCGACATAGATCAGTTAAACCAGGGCCAATTGCGGCTGAGATCTCGAAACCCGCCAACAAGAACAGCAAAAAATCTTCCAAACAATTTCACAATCGATGAGCATTGGATAAGCGAATGGAACGAAGAACTGAACAATGCACACCTAATAGGAAATCCCACAGTCAAACTCAACGGTTTCTCTCTTCCGCGTCGTGAATGGTGTAATCTGAACCGAATCAGGGCAGGTCATGGAGTGTGCAATAAATCACTTAACCAATGGGGTATCGCAGACAGCCCGCTATGTGACAAATGCAATGCTGCTGAACAAACAGTCCACCACATTACACAAGAATGTCCAGCCACACAATTCGAAGGAAGCTTAATCGAAATCCACGAACTAACTCCTGAGGCAATGGAATGGCTCCACAGTAACAATATCCGCCTTTAATGTTTTCATTTATATTCTTACAATCTATTGTATGTTTTAGCAATGTGTAAAGTTCATACGAATATATATATATATATATATATATATATATATATACTTAAATGGCCGTTATCTCGATAGGGCTAGCCAAGAAAGTAATGGGTATGCAGAATCTCCTAAAATATGTTGATTCTCATCGATGGGTGGATTGTCATCAGTGAGTAAAGTATGCAAATGACTATTTTTAAACACTGGCATCGTGTACTCTGCAACAAATACATCTGTGAATTGCATCTTATCATTACATACTGCTTGCAGTATCACATAATGATAATTATTTCTGTTGTAATAGTCATTTGCATTCCTAGGTGGAGCTTTAATAGCAATGTGACACCCATCAATGGCACCCAAAATTCCAGGAATACCTAAAAATGATAAAAATGGAAATCCATTAAAACTGTAGATTGTACTTTACTTAGCACATTCACGAATATGCTTCGCATGTATACACATCTTTTTATGGAGTAAGTGTCTGCATATGCAGTTGTGTTCGTGAATGTGTTAAGAATTGAAGTAAAATTTTCACTAAAATTTTTATCTGACTTCGCTTTTAAGGTCCTGCTAATTCGCTGCCTCTCGTCATAATCAGGCCATTGATTGGTACAATAAGGTTAACAATACTAACAAACACTTCACGGCTAGTACTTTTGGCCAAATTAAATCTGTCTCCAGCTGCAATAAAATTCTCAGGTTTCGACAGCATCCATATCGTAAATAGGAACTTCTTTTCAAAGTTTACTTATTCGCCATCAATTTCACCACGCCTCATTTGCAGAATGTTAAGTAGACTCTAAAGAAAAACTTTTTTATTAGGCTTTTATCGTATTTTTTATTGATAATGATAAGATTTAATATTTGAATTTTACAGGATCTTTACAAAAGTTACAGGTTGACTAAAAATTAGGGAATATAATTATCTGAAATGTTCCTCTCGTCATTTTAAAATGGCTTTGAAAATTGTCAGGTGTATAATTCGATACCACCTCTTCGTAATACCCTTCGTTGCGAACAGGGATTACCCTTTCGTTTTCCACTATATCAACAGGCGCAGCTAATATCTCTACAGCTGCACCTATTGCATTCCTATTCACTCGATTCTCCAACAACTCTAACAAAAGCATTCTTCTAATGTTGGCTATACTACTTGAATAGATTTTGTTTAGTTAATTTTTGTAAATAATACTTGGATACACACTCGATGCCACGATGCACAATACAAAAATACAAACAACAAACAAGCATGTAAATATTGAGGTTACCAAACATTAAATGACAGATGACATTTCTAGACAAATGCGTTCATACGCGTGTGCTCCGCTAGATCGAAGCTGCTGGATACAACCCCTCAGCTGATTTTTGCTGACAGCCGCTGTGGTCGTCCGAACGCACCCATTATTATGCCTGAACTTTTATAACGTCATTACACTTCCAGAGTGCCAGGTGGCAGTATAACGAAGTGGTGTTTTTGTAATAATGTTGATAATAGTATATGGTTCAATGCTCATATGATAATTGTAATATTTTCTGGATCCATATTGGGTGTGTAAAATTAGAAAACCCCAAAACTTAGTGGATATGTTCAAAATTAAACAATTTTTATCCAGATTTAGCCATACGCCTCACACTCCCTCTAAGGGGAAAATTGACTCATCCCAGATACTTACGGTATCAAAATGATTGAGCTCTAGTGGGACTCTTTCCATGTTATCGAGCCATAGGTGACTTGGTATGCAAGTGTATCTCCCAGAAATTTTCGTACACTTCTGGCCGTCGGCGTCACGAGTAGTACAGCTTTCTGCATGGTCTTATAAAGATATTCATTGAGACCCAGCTTTTTTATGCTTTCGAGGAGGGTCTTCGGAATGACTCCAGTAGTAGACATAATAATTATGGATGTTTTCATAATGTTATCAAGAAATATAAACAATAATAAGTACATGATTTTTTACAGCTTCTTCTGCTAAAGTGTATAAGTCCCCTCCAGTGACTTCTAGAGCAGAGTAAATAGAATCGAGAGAAACTGAACAGGTTAGCACTGTTATGCCATCAACTTCTCAATCAATTTGTGAAGAAACTTTACCACTTAGTTCTGCATCTACACCAAAACGAATAATTGAGAGTGAATACGTAGTGTGCACCCCAACAAAAGTTTCAAGTAAGTTTTTTTGTAACATAAATAAGATAAGGACCCAATAACATCAATAAGGACCCATAAATATTAAAACAAAAATATCTTCATTTTAAAATCTAGGCGTGTATGGTCGTCTGCCTATCTTTACTTAATACATTGATTTGCACTAGCTAATAATAACTTATTCCACAATTTCCTTTTTATTCATTCACGATCCATCAATTCTCTTTTTAAATTTTTTGAAATTATTTTTTTTTAAATAATAATTTTTACTCAACACCCTCTCTCTTTATCCATAAAGATAAAAGCTTAGAAA
This sequence comes from Diabrotica virgifera virgifera, assembly GCF_917563875.1. Classification (NCBI taxonomy): domain Eukaryota; kingdom Metazoa; phylum Arthropoda; class Insecta; order Coleoptera; family Chrysomelidae; genus Diabrotica; species Diabrotica virgifera. The sequence goes on along the minus strand of NC_065451.1, from coordinate 88,043,660 downwards.
ATCATATTCACTTTTCTTTGTCCTAGATATTTACATATAAGGACAGATTAACTTTTCTAAACATTTTTATAAAAACTTTTATTTTAAATCAGTGTAAGTAACCCTTAAATATCCGATACATTACTTTCGCACTAATATCAGTCTACATTAATAATTCATCCTCCACACCAATATATACTTACTTGTATGTTCTCCTATTAGATATCAGACATCTGGAGCTCCCTGTCTCATAGTGCTATTACTAATCACAACTTTGTTGACTATACACTTACTTATTTCAATTTGTTGCATCAATCATTTTTATCTTGGATCTCAAATAACTACTTATAGGAATATATAAACTATAACCTATACATTGTCTTACCAAATTTAATAGTTTGGGAAAAATCTACTTATTTTCTGTCCTTGCTGCATCTGAGCATATATGGACATATTATCCTTTTCTGTAACTATTAAAACTAAAATAATATCTTTCTTTTTAAAATCTAAGCATGTGTGGTTGTCTGCCTATCTTTACTTAATACACTTATTTGAACCCTACTGACAATTAGTTTTAAATAACTTTACTGTCACTCTTTACATTATCCATGTTAGCTTAATATGGAATACTTTTTATCCCAACATACTGATGTTTGTTGGTGTTATTTAATTTTACTACAAATAATACAATTTTAAAACTAGTGACTAGTGTACCTTATTATATATCAATTCACAAACCTTCAAGTTGTATTGTCTTTCTCGTTCTGTCATCAGTCAGAAATACTTTTACACTTGACACCTGTATTTCAGTTGGCTCTGGCTCATAGCTAAGGGGGTAGTTGGCTTGTGGTTGGCTTTTACCTTTCTCTATAAGACAGAAAATTTAACCCAACAACCCGATGCTTCCTAGAAAGTCATATAATGCCTTAGGGTAGATCCTTATTAATTTCATCCATGTCAGGATTTAGCTTGTAATATTTTACTGTAAGACATTTAGTCCACATTCCAAGGTGACTCAGAAACGTTATCTCAGTGTTCGTGATTCAGTAAATTGGCCGTTCTAGAATTAGATTTGAGAGTTGTCTGCCCGAAGGGTTTGTTAGAATATCACCGAACTGAGTGTTTCTTGCGAGATCATCCATAAAATAGCTTTCATTTTTTCATTATTTTAGAGCAGGTCTACTGCAATAAAGTCGATATCTGGGATAAGGATATTTGGTGGGATAGTATGCGGAGCTGTAGGGATATTTTTGTGTATAAGGATGCCAATACCATGGCTGGTTTGGCTTTTGGGTTTGTGATATGTGGTGTATCCTGTAAAGTTAGGAGAAGTTTTGGATTTTGTATCGATTAGGGAAAGGATTTGGATATCATTAGTCGTCAGCAGGTGTTTGACAAGATGTCTTCCTGCTGAGACTACTGCAGTTTACTGTTCCTATAACACAGTCCATAGGCGTTTTTTCTATTTAGAAATGAGGGACGAAGGTCAAATGGACCTTGTCGTCTCTATCTGTGTAAGAGATAGAGTGACCGTAGGCAAGTAGAGACAGATCGGAGGCGGTCTTACAGATGTGATTTCTACGATCGGGGAGCACGTTTGCTAACAGCATCGTGTTAAATGAGATCATAGTTTTTGCTTCCTCGGAAAGATCCTTTGGTGGAATTCTCTTTCCGGAATAGATTGGCCTCGCGTCCTGATGGTTTGCCTTTGTGGACATTTCGGAGACCAGGCAGTGTGTTGGCCTTCGCAGTTTGGACACTTTGGGGCGTTCTTACTGGGGCTGTTTGAAAATTTATGATCTTTACTGCCACAGCTGGGGTAGGTTGTTTGTCTGTCACGACACTATGCTATATCGTGGCCAGACTGGCATCAGCGGCTGCAGTATTTAGTGACAGGATGTGACAGGCTGTAGGAGTGAGGGGCTTCACATCTTTTATTCTGAGCGACGATTTTGATACCGTGCGCCAGGGCATAGTTGTATTGCCCCTCAGAAGTGAAATTTATTTGCATTAGCGTGGTGATTATTTGGTCTTTTCGGGCTATAATACGAGAAGCAGACGAGATTTGTATGTCTTGTTCCGCTAAGGCCTCCTTCATTTCAGCTTCTGTCATTTCGACGTCTATGTTTGTGGCAACTAGCTAAAATTCAGGTGCCTTAGTGGTCGAGCTGGGTTTAGGGTCGTTCGGGCTAGATGTGTTAGTTTTAGATGGGTATCTGGAGATGAATTTGATTGAGTTTTCTCCCATTTTATCTTTGAGTTTTTTGGTCATCTCATCAACTGGAAATTGTTTTCCAGTCTCGAGATAGGCCATTTGGAATCTAGGGATGTACGTGAGGACATTAATGTATCCTCGAAGTAGCTCATTAGTATTTATTATTGCAAAGAGTTTTCTCTGTGAATCGATATTGGCAGGAATATTGAGAACTTTGTAGTGGAAAGATTTAGCCTGATTATTAGATGAAGGTTTAGTTGCTGTGGTAGTTGATTTAGTGGCAGAAGTATTATTGGAAGAATTAGTTGTATTATCAATAGTAGCAGACTTTTTCGGTTCTTTATTATTTGAAGCTTGACTGCGTTTAGGTAGAGAAGGGAAGTTTTTTGAGTTATTTTCGATTCGTTTAGTTGATCTTGTATTATATTTTGGCAGAATGAAGTCAGAAGGGTCTTCTAGAGTTTGTTCACGAATTTCAGTGATTGGTTGTTCTAGATTTTCGGATTTTTGTGCTTTTTGGCATTGAAGTAGAAGAAGTGGCTCTAGCCATAAAAGAGTTGACTAGAGCCTGGTTTTTGTCTTTGTATAAAATAGACATGTTTTATCCCAAGTGTCTGGGTATGTTTTGGCTCCATGTTTAACCATAAGGGCCAGAACATGTGCAAAGTGGTCTTGACAAAACTGTCGTTATTGAAGACCTCTGCTAACATATTGAACACATCTAGTTGTGCGAGAGGATCCTGAGGGAGATCATCGTAGAGGGATGGTATCTCCCCTCCACCGTCTCCAGAGTTGGATGCAGCGCACCAGAAACAGATATGATTATGCGCTTTTAACAAGGACAGAAAGGCAATGTACTTGGATACTGAGGTGTAGTCTTTTGTCTGCCGATAATATTCTCACCGACGGACTTAAAGTGAGTGCAGGAGAACCCTGCAAGTGGTTTTAAGTCCTTTTTGAGATTATCGACGCTGCCCTGCTACGGCAGTAGAACCTGTTTGATTTGCCTAAGGGATGTTCCCGTCGAACCACCTGTGACCTCTCACCTGATTCCTCCAAGCTTGCTACAGTTTGTGTCTGTTTTCTGCTTTTTGTGTTTTCTTTATTAATCTTAACTGTCTTGTAGGATACTTACAACGTGTTGAGTTAAAGTATCAAATCAGTGACTTTAACTCCACGTGGTCTGTTGTGTCCCGACGCGCTGATTGCAGTGTAGACTGTGACGTCACTGCATCAACGTTGCACAATGTCTACTGACGACTGACTGTGCTGACGAAAAATACTGTACCTAGACTCACTCACTCACACTCGCCGATCATCCCACCCCCTAGGAACATGTGTGTACCGCTGCTAGTCAACGGGACCCACATGTCCGAAAATCAGACCGGTCACGCTCCAAAAGAGCAAGTCATTTTGGATCGGTACCTATCTGACCCCCAGGTTTTTCCTCCACCCCTCCCCAACGTGTGACATACGCGGGGAGGCTATGATCTTTGCGTCGGGTGATTTGGGAAAGAGAAACACCCTTCGCTTTAGCATGGTTGTGGTTAGGCCACCTCACTGTAGGGGTAGCTGTGCAGCTTTTCTCCCTATTTACTGTACTGATTCTACTTTGGTATTGACATGAGTTTGGACTGAAGTCCCTAAGAGTGTGTTTCCTCGCGGAGGGACATCAACCTAGATTGATGTCACTCCGCGGGGAAACCGTGTAGTGAGCTCGGTCACTCAGCTGCCGATTTGGCAAAATAAATTTTGCTGTATCTACTACTGTACCTAGACTTGGAACCACCGGTTTTTATAGAAGCGCATGGCATTCCAAGAACCCGGCGAATGGGAGACTCGGACAGTCCGTCCGATGAGAAAGGGGCGGGGCGATGCACATCGCGAGTGTCGCGGTCTCAAAACCAAGACCGGTCGATCACAACCTGACCACTCTTCATTCAACTTCATGCTAACTACTTGCTCTATACCATTTTTAGATGGTTTTACATTTTGGGCTTTAAATATGTACCAGTACCTTTAAATAGAACAACTCGTTCTTGCTTGACGAAATGCAGGACTTGAATGAAACAGTGTTCCATTAGCACCTCAAAAACTTCATATGCTTATTTGCTTCTCTCCGTTTGAAATTAAGAATTTAATTATTATAAGAACTTGGTGAACCTGGAAATGGTTTTACGTGAATAAATTCTGTTTGTGCTTCTAATCGTACACATCCTGTTAATTATCATTTTTTAAATGTTTAATGTTAGATGAATCATATGTAGTTACATCAAAATCATGTTTCTCAGAAGTTGAATATTGTTCTGCCGTAATAAAATTTTTACACTCTCTGCAGTGCTTTATCCATCCCTCTAAAGCAGGGGTTCCCAAACTTTTTTGTACCACGCCCGCTTTTGTTAAAATGAAAGCTTCTCGCGCCCCCCTTACAATAAATCGTATGCGCCTAAATAGAAACAAAACAAAAACAAATAAGTATTAGCTTGAAAACAAAACATTTATTTATTCTGCCATAAGATACAACAATATCAGTTACCATAAAATACAAAAATTATTAATAAAAGAAAAATAGATTAGGTTAGTTAGTGAGATGGATGTGCTTGCATTTTATTTACTAGTATGCCTATTCGTGGCTGAGTTTTAGTAAGTGCACAGCACAAGTCACTAGCAACATCAAGTTTATTCCGATACTTTGTTTTAATTGCCAAGTGTTGAAAATCGCACAAATACTTACTTGAAAAAGGCAAATATAAATGAAGAGCTTCCCAACATACACTTTAAAATATTTTAACCAAAATGAAGGTTTGTTCATTATAGCAAAGTATTTGGTAGAGGAATCATGCAAAAAATCATTTGGATTTATTTGCAAAGCATATTAAAAAATATATAGTATAATATAATACGAAGACTACAGGGAAAAAACCAGATATGCCAAAATTTTATAAAACCGAGAAAAACGCATTTTTAACTTCAAACCCATAATGTGTCTTACGTTGAAACGTATACAAAAACTCGGGTGTCAAAATTACTCCATAAAAACACATGAACGGCATTGTACTGTTCTTATTCAGAAAAATGTGTTACACTCTTTAAAAATCCAGAAAATTCTTGTCAACCGCAATTTGTCAATTGAAAGAACCAGCTTTTATAAATATATTAAAGTATGAGAGTAGAAAAAAATAATTGTTGTCATATACCTTAATAAATAATGTTATTCTCAATAACATCTATTAATTGCGAATAAAATATTCTTGCGATCTTTGCAATTGCTGGTAGTCCATCTGGACTGCTGGATGGTTTTCAATCTTTTCTTTCATTTTTTCAATTACAAATGTTTGTGCCTCGTTTGTTTCCATCGGTTTTTGTAATTTATCCTTTAGGTCCCCTCCTTTAATCCTTGCTTGAGCTTTCGTAAACTAAAATATATATAGTATAATATAATATAATATACTATAATATAATATAATATAATATGAAGACTACAGGGAAAAAACCAGATATGTCAAAATTGACTTATGTGCTTATTCACAGGAGTCAGATATATGTATGTTTAAATAATAAATATGATCTAGACCAGGGTCGGCAACACGTCGATCGCGATCGACCAGTCAATCTTAACCTTAGTTCGAGTAGCTCGTCGTGCGAATCGAATAGAATAAAAAATGTAACATATCGCACTGCGAGAATACAAGTGGCGCAACTCAAAAACTGTCGTTTTAGAGAAATCGCTGTTAAAGTTTGCTCCTTTTTTTCTGAATTAATTACAGAACCGCTGTATAATCCAGCTCCTTCTTTATTATTGGGTTGCTTGACAAAAATATTTACTTTTAATGTGATACCCTCCCGCAAGACTTAACATTTATTTTTTTGGAAAATAATTAATAATTAACAGCATTATCAATAATTTTTTAGAGTTATGCCTCTTGAACTTTTCTCACTTATACACTTGTTTTACATTATGCCTTTTGTTTCTCTATACTAACAATGAAGGAGTCAGCAAATAAATAATGTTTTTATTTAACGGTGAGAAGGGAATATGAAATATCAACCATCAACCTAATTAATAAAAAATATATTATTACATGGAATTTTTTAAAAACTTTACTTACGCAGTACATGATAAAATATTTCACATAATAGTTTTCAGTCTTACAAATTCAGTAACAAAAATAGTTTCTTTCTATATGGCAGGTAATAACAATACCATAAACTAAATTAACTGGAATAAGTAACAAATCAAACTTAATAAAGACAAAATCAAAAAACTTAAATGAAACATAAATTTTACTCTTAAGATAATAAAACAAACATCAGAAACAAATTTTTAAATAAATGAGAAGTTACAAACTATCAAAAAAATTAAAATAAACTTGTGGAATTACATGCTTGTTAAATAATTTCATCAGCTCCTTTTTCTTTTTTTCTGAAATTGTGGGCTTTTTACGGTAAGCTGGAGTCAAATGGACCTGTGGGATAGAATCGCTGTTCCTTGACTGCCTATCTGAATGCTTAAATTGGATAGTACCAAAAGCTTCATCTTCTTTATAAGAAGTTTTATACTGAAATGAATCTAAGTTAGACTTTGTAACTTTAATTATTTTGATGTCAGTGAAGTGAATTGTAGATTTCTGAGTATTAGTGGTAAAATTGTTTCCTAGCAGATTGGTAACAGAATGAAAATTGTAAAAATCTTTGTGACACAACTCAGTTACATCAAAAAAAGGAGAACTCTTTTTTGAATCCTTGATAATTTGTGCGTATTGGGCTGGAATATAAATGGGGCCTCTCACAAGGGACTTTTTTACTTGTTTTTCAATTATTGAGTGAATAGTGTCCCCCTCATTTTGTGTATGGCCCTTTATTAAAAATGTATGGGTTATACTTCTTAATCTAGGGATGACACGAAGAGCGTAGTTATAGAGGCCAATTATGTATTTGTTTTTGTTCTGACCTGGGCAATTGTCAGAATAGAAAATAACAACAAAATCCGTTTGCTTCTCATCTGCCTTTTTCTTCAGGAACATCAACAGACATGAGGCCAATTCATTCGTTCCCCTATTTGCTTCCCCTTCATGCCAAAGGTAGCAGTAAGCCTTCATATTGTTCAGTTCACATATTGTAAAATTATATGTCGCAACTTTACTAATATAGTAAAAGACGGAAATGTCTCCTCGTGGAATTGTCAGAACAGCTTGCAGATCATAAACTGCTACTACAAGCTCTTCTGAAGCCCTTTTTTATCACAGTCTTTTTCAGTCCTGGATAAATTCTTTTCCTGTAGATGTTGATGGTATCTCACATCTTGTTCCCTTTGTTCTGGAGTCTTATTTTTATAAGCTTCACAGTCTTCACATTGGTCTTTCTTAGGAAAAAATAGGGAAATGTTGAACTCCGTGTTAAAAATGTGCCGAAACATAGAGTATTTGACAAACATTTTACTTTCTTGTTCACATTGAGATTTATAGTCTCTGTACAAATCTACGATAGTCTTACTACCATCAATAAATTCCCTTGTTATTTGTTGACGAAGATAATGGCTTTCAATACGAGGGATATTTTGAATAAAGTTCCCAGCTTCCAATTTCAAAGCTGGATCCAACTTTCCCTCTCAGATCAGGTTGAAGCTCTCCAGAGTCGTTCTTTTTCGAAATTGTGGTTCTAATAATCTTATCTGAGATTCCTAATGTTGCTATAAAAAAGGCTTTACAAACCCTAACTCCACTGGGCCAAGAAGGAGTAGTAAAATAATACGCGCTATTCTTTGCTCTACTGTTTCCATACCTGTAAGGATTAATTTCTTTAATGCATTGAGCTACAAAGTACCGTTGCTTTTTAATGTTACCAATAGCCCAAAAATTTTTAAAAGTAATGTGACGTTCAGCATCAGTTATTTTCGTGTTACATTGAAGTCTGCAATTCCCACCACATGGGGGTTTCATGGTTCTCGCAGCGACGATCTTATTTTTGCGTGAAATGTACTCTTGACCTGTATTTCTTTTTTCTTTTCGAACTTGAATTTTCCATTTCGTTGGTTGGGGAATCACCTTTTTAAATTTTCGGCGTGGTGGTTCTTCTCGCTCTCTGCTGTCGTCTGATGAATCAGTGTATTCCACTAGTGGCTTAATCAATACTTCTTTTCGACTTCCTGTAAAAGAACACGCTTTAAAAAACAACTAAAAAAAATAAAAAAAATATTATAATAAATTTTTACCCAACTAGCGGCTGAATTATAAAAAAGCTGAATGTGTTTTTGACTTTTTTCCTATCGACATCTATTTATGCTAAAAAATGTTGTTAAATGATAACACAAAAAACGTAACGTGAACTTGACATAATATTCACATGAAAGGTAGGATGAAACAAACATACAGGTGAACATCGACAACTACATACTCAATAACACATACTAAAAAAAAGTAAATAAAAATCGTATTTTCATCAGAATAATACGTATAAGCAAAATTTCAATCTGTCTGGATCACAGGTAAACTTAATGATAAAATCGACATATACAGATTTGTAAAAACAGGAAGACAACAAAGCAGGTTAAATAAAAGATGTCAAAAATAAAAATATTAGGACTCTACTTACTACTTATTGTGGACTCATCAACTTCAGAATCGTCATCACTAGTGATGTCAGGAATGTATTCTGCATCAGCATCAGAATCGTCACTGTTGTTGATGTACTCTAAATCCAGCGATGGTTTGAATTCACAATTTTGAGAGGCATGCGTTGCAGAAAGTTTCTTAGGGTTATTGTTTAATTTACTTTTTTGTGAAGGTTCCGGTAATTCGTCATCTTTTTTATTAGGCCATAAACTTTCGTTCAGGTTAACTATATCCAATTCCTCGAAATCAGCAGATGTTATGAAGCTATCAACCTCAACATCGGTGGGAAAAGCTGCCCAAATTTTTCCATCCCCATGTGAATAACTACTCGGTTTCATTTCCTTATAACTATGAGCAGGAACAAATTTACAAATTTCTCCATTCCCTTGCGAACATCTATCTGGCATTTTATTAATATTATTTGGTTGTACTAAATTCATAATGCGTTTTGTTCTGAATGACATTATACTAGCTGAAATAAAAAGTATGATTTTAGTACATTGAAAGACTGTAGCAAAAATAAAAAGGTAAAATTATACATTAAATTCAGACTACCAACCCGAAAATACTATGGGCTTAATTCAAACTTTGTACTTACCATTTATGTTACAATAGACGTATTTCGAAATGGGCCTGTTGTAAACTATGCTTTCACTTCGAAATCACGGAGCACACTGAGAAATTTGACATACGCCTCTCGTATCCCCCCACCTGTTAACTTGCTTACGATTTTAATACAGCGATTTTCGCTTCTCTAGCAGAAAATATTGGGACTATAAAAGAGCCCATTGTAGCATCAGGTAGATCTCATTTTAAGGGATGTCACTATGAGGTTAACTAAAAAAGTTAGATTTTTAGTTGTGCCTCTTGTATTCTCACAGTGCGATATATAAACATATATAAAGTAGATAGATAGACCCTTGAATTATCCGAAATTATCCAAAAAATTGTTCAATGCGAAAATTATCCGATGGTCCACGAAATTATCCGAAAATCGGATAATTATCCGGACATTGGCAACACTGCGTGCGATGAACCAGGCCGTCTCGATATCGCTAAAACGTGCCGGGGCTGAAAATACTTATCTTTACCACAGTTGCGCAATTCTATAGAGTGGGCATACGATTATTTTTTTACTCGAGTGAAAGGCAAGTGTATATGTCTATTGTGCCACGCAAGTATCGCAGTTGGAAAAAAAGGTAACGTCGAAAGGTAACGTCTAAACGGTCATCCCTCACAATATTGTAGCCAGGAAGATTAAAATATTTATTGGATGTAAATCTAGTTTCTGACAAGCAAGCTATATCAACGTTTCTCTCATTTAACAAATATTGCAAGTTTTCTTTATTTGAATTTGCCCATTTAAGATTCCGTTGACAAAGAGTTATCTGATCCATGTTCAAAAAGGATATTTAAACTAGCTTTAATAATATTTGTAATTTCGTTTTCTTGTATATCGAATTTATTTTTGCTCTTTATTATATTTATGGTTGATAAAACTATCTGAAAAATTAAATTTGAAATTTTATTACCTTCGTTTTCTGAATTATTTTCTTTTTGAATATTGGAAAGGTATTGTTCTGTGCTCAAAATTCCTCCTTTTTTAAACGGAATGTTAACTGAACTAACAATGGACTGGTGCTCTGACAATGTAGGATCGGGAGATAAAGGATAAGATCCTTTACTTTTTTGGACAGTTGTTTAATTGCGCTTGAGAATATGAAAGTGGATTTGATCGTTGCGAAATGGGTCGCGTATTGGACTGGTACGATATTGATGGAAATTACTTGGACGATGTAGACGGTACATGAACATTGACTGAATCTAATAACGAATTTTGTTCTAGATTAGAGTTAACTATTTTATTATCAATTGTGGTTGTAGTTAAATGCTTAGCTACTATATCAGCGTAACTTTTTTTAGGAATACTACTATTGGCATCCTTGAAGGAACAAGTTGACTGTGACATAATTTGTTAATTTTTTTCTTGTCTATTATATTCTGGGGATCTACTAAAGTCGTTTGTAAAATGGTTTCCATTGCAAGAAAAACATTTTACTGTAACTTCTTCTGATGGGCAGGTTACTGTGTCATGATGCTGAGAGCATTTCAAGCATCTTATTTTAGAACGACATTGCTTCCCAATATGGCCGTAACGATAACAATTGTTACACATTACAACCCTTTGTTTATAAACTTCTACTTCGTAAAGAACCTTGTTTATTTCTACATACTTAGGTAGAGTTTGACTTTTGAAAGAAACCAAAATGGTACTTGTGGGTATTAATTCTAGTTCGTTATTTGAATTTTTTATTTTTCGATTCATTCTTTTAACAAATTCAACTTCGAATTTAGGATAAAAATCATAGGCCCTAATTTTATTTTTCAAATAATCAACTGGTAAATCTTTATTAATGGGTCTAATAATTCCCAAACGAAATATTAAAAATTTAGGAATGTATGCAGACAAATTTTTATTTTTTAAAATGTGAGATTTTATTAATATATTAGCACTTGCATAATCTTTCAACAATACCCGAATCCGATTTTTCCCTCTAGACTGAATTTGTTTTATTTTATTATCTAATTGCGGATATGATGTTAATATTATTTCTCCAATTTTAATTGCATTTAATTGACCTGTATAATTATCCGTATTGTGTTCAATATAAACTTGAAAATGAGCCGTATCAGTAGACTGATAAAATAATGTTGTTTTACCATTTTTATCGTTATCATTAGAAACCGAAAAACTCGATGTTGAATTTAAACTAGAATCAACTAACTTTTCTTTCGACACAAACTGATTTTTATTTTTTTTTGATCATTTGAATGTTTATTTATTAAGGGAGAATCAATAACTAAATTTAAATTATTTGAACCACTTATCTGATTTGCAGGATCTATATTTTCTCCAGGATCTGGTTGGGGAGGGAGTCTCCCCTTACTATCGACTTCCATATAAATGCACTAGGAACTCACAATATCCTTATAACTGTAACTATACAGGGTGAGGCAAATAAAGGGCCTATTAGAAATATCTCGAGAACTAAAGCCAACAGAATCAGGAAAATTGGAATAACGGGGTTTTGAAGGATGATCTATTAAATGAAAATATTTTTATCTCTTTGCAACTTCCGGTTATACCGGAAGTTGCTTATAACTTCGTTTTTTTAAAAGGGACACCCTGTATATTTTTACATTCTTGGATTCTCTTCGATGTCTTCTTTCTTAAAATATGAGGTTTTGTAATATTATACAGGGTATTTTAAAAGATAATTACGTTTTTTATTAATTTCGTAGCAAAATTAACACCCTGTAGAATTGTAGTAGTTTGACATCTAAAACTCTACTTACGTTCAAATGATTTTTAATATACTTTACTATTGTTAAGAATCATTAGTATACCTAAATTTTTAATCTTAGTATACAGGGTTGGTCGAAACTCGGAATGAGTATTTTCTGAGTTTTCTTAAATGGAACACCCTGTATTGTATACACCATGTGTATTGTAATGAAATGATATTTTACGGTACTTTTTTATTTCTTAAGCATTCCCTATACCTAACTGCTTTAATTTGTGCTTAATTGTTAATCGCACCAACAATCTTAACTACGTACGTATTTTGATAGCTAAACCATTATTGGTAATTTTAAGGACCAGTCTGGATTAATATGTATTTATTTCTGAAAAATTATTTGGGATTGAGTATTTTCACGGCCAACCTAATAAAATTTTACGTATTTTTTGTTGGAATTAATGTTTAGCTTGAATCACCAATAACTCACAAATTAAAGCAGCTAGGTATAGGGAATGCTTAAGAAATAAAAAAGTACTATAAAATATCATTTCACTACAATACAAAAATACAGGGTGTTCCATTTAAGAAAACTCAGAAAATACTCATTCCGAGTTTCGATCAACCCTGTATACTAAAATTAAAAATTTAGCTATACTAATGATTCTTAACAATAGTAGAGTATATTAAAAATCATTTGAACGTAAGTAGAGTTTTAGATGTCAAACTACTACAATTCTACAGGGTGTGAATATTGCTACGAAATTAATAAAAAAACGTAATTATCTTTTAAAATACCCTGTACAATATTACAAAACCTCATATTTTAAGAAAGAAGAAATCGAAGAGAATCCAAAAATGTAAAAATATACAGGGTGTCCCATTAAAAAAAACGAAGTTATAAGCAACTTCCGGTATAACCGGAAGTTGCAAAGAGATGAAAATATTTTCATTTAATAGATCATCCTTCAAAACCCCTTTATTCTAATTTTCATGATTCTGTTGCCTTTAGTTCTCGAGATATTTCTAATAGGCCAGTTATCTGCTTCACCCTATATACAGAGAGAGTCTGTAATTTGGAATAAATTCAATATCTCAAATACTAATTGTTTTTTTGAAAAATGCTCAGACCCGTCGATTAGTATTTCAAATTGTCCTCTTCGACATACAATAATAATGTATACAGGGTGTCCCAATTTAGAGATATGACGTCATCGTTGATTTTCTTAAATGGCAACAATGTCATTTTGATAGCTATTTTGATAGGGTGTGTAAAGTTATACATAACTGCTAAATATACAATTTTTATTTTCTACCATTTACAAGATAATCTTCTTCTTTAAGTGCCATCTCCGCGGCGGAGGTCGGCAATCATCATAGCTATTCGTATTTTAGAGATTGCTGCTCTGAAAAGTTCATTTGATGTACATCCGTACCACTCTCTCAGGTTGCGCAGCCACGATATTCTGCGTCTCCCTATGCTTCTCTTTTCTTGAATCTTACGCTGCATAATCAATTGGAGCAAGCTGTATCTCTCTCCACGTGTAATATGTCCTAGATATTCCAATTTTTTGTTTTGATTTCCATTTCTTTATTCATCCTTCTCAGAACCTCTTTGTTTGTAACGTGTTCTGTCCACGATATTTTCAGAATTCTTCTGTACGCCCACAGCTCGAACGATTCTAGTTTTTTCATTGATGCAGCATTCAAGGTCCAAGCTTCCATTCCATAAAACAGAGTCGAGAAAACGTAGCACCTAGCCAACCTAACTCTTAGCTCCAACTTCAAATCTCTTGTGCAGAGCACTTTCCTCATTTTGTTAAAATTTGCTCTAGCCTTTTCTATCCTGATTTTGATTTCCTGTAAGTAATCTCCTGTGGAGTTGATCATTGTTCCAAGGTATGCATATTGATCGACTCGTTCGATATTGGATCCGTTTATGACGAGATTTTCGTTATTTCTTTGAGTTTTCGATATTCTCATAAACTTTGTCTTCTTGACATTCATTGTTAGCCCGTATTCTTCTCCAAACCCTGCTATTCTGGTCACCAGCCTCTGAAGATCCCCAATATTTTCAGCTAAGCTGACAGCGTCATCCGCATATCTAATGTTGTTAATGGGAACTCCATTTACCTTTATTCCAGCTGTTTCACCCTCAAGAGCTTTTTTCAAGATCTCTTCCGAGTAGGCATTAAAAAGAACCGGCGACAACACGCATCCCTATCTCACTCACACGTCTGATTTCAATTTCCTCTGACAGCTGATCGTTAACACGTACTTTTGCTCGTTGCTTATAGTATAAATTCGATATAATCCTGAGGTCATTGTAGTCCAGCTTCTTTGATTCCAGGACATGCATTAATTGTTCATGTCGTACTTTGTCGAATGCTTTATTATAGTCAATAAAACACGCATATATATCTTGATTGACGTCCAGGCACCTTTGTATAAGTATGTTAAGTGAAAAAAGAGCTTCACGAGTTCCCAGGCCTTTGCGAAACCCAAATTGCGTATCTCTACGCAAATATCTATGTCTAGTTTATGATATATTCGGTTATGGATGACTTTCAGTAGCAACTTTAGCACATGGGACATCAAACTAATGGTGCGGTAGTCGCCGCATTCTCTTGCGTTTTTCTTTTTAGGGAGGCAATTTATTAATACAAGATAATAAAAAATAACAAAGTTATGTCTGTAATTTGGAATAAATTCAACAATTCAAATATTTTTTTTTTTTGAAAAATGCTCAGACCCGTCGATTGGTATTTTAAATTGTCATTTTTGACATACAAGAATAATGTATACAGGGTGTCCCAATCTAGAGATATGACGTCATTATATTTTCTTAAATGGCAACACTCATTTTGATAGCTATTTTGATAGGTTGAGTAAAGTTATACATAACTGCAAAATTTCAAATTTTTATTCCCTACCATTTACAAGCTAATAAATAATAACAAAGTTATGAAAAACAAGTAATCAAATAATAAGTGAATTATTTAATTATTTCAATTAAGCAAATGCTCATAATGTTGTCCTTAATTATTGTCAAATAGTCAATGGGCAACATTATGAGCATTTGCTTAATTGAAATAATTAAATTCAATTATTATTCGACTACTTGTTTTTCATAACTTTGTTATTTGCTATTATCTTGTAAATGGTAGGGAATAAAAATTTGAAATTTTGCAGTTATGTATAACTTTACACACCCTAATAAAATAGCTATCAAAATGACAGTGTTGCCATTTAAGAAAATCAACGATGACGTCATATCTCTAAATTGGAACACCCTGTATACATTATTATTGTATGTCAAAAATGACAATTTGAAATACTAATCGACGGGTCTGAGCATTTTTCAAAAATACAATTAGTATTTGAATTATTGAATTTATTGAAAATTACAGACATAACTTTATTATTATTTATTATCTTGTAAATGGTAGATAATAAAAATTTGATATTTTGCAGTTATGTATAACTTTACACACCCTATCAAAACAGCTATTAAAATGACAGTGTTGCTATTTAAGAAAATCAACGATGACGTCATATCTCTAAATTGTGACACCCTGTATACATTATTATTGTATGTCGAAAAGGACAATTTGAAATACTAATCGACCGGTCTAAGCATTTTTCAAAAAAACCGTTAGTATTTGAGATATTGAATTTATTCCAAATTACAGACTCTCTCTGTATATTGAATATTAATTAATATTACTACTACACTATTAATAAAATTGTTTTATACTTTAACGATGTTGTCACCTACGCTGTTGAAATACGACTGAAATATATCTCTATTAAATATTAAGAAATAAAAAATAAATATGAGTAAAATATATTTTTTTAAAGTTACAACTTTTTAATAAAAGCTAAAAAATTTAAACAAATGGTGTAAAAAGTCATGTTTTTCGTTTTCTGTTTCGTTATCTTCTCCCATTGACCATTCATTAATAATATTTTTCTTTTCAGAGTTGGCATGACATTCAGTCTCGAGTGAAATCGAAGAAGGGGAGCTTAAACACCTACTGCTCAGGAACAGGAGGCGGTCCTGCGTTGCCTGATCTTAATCAAAGTGAGGAGATAGTAGTGGAGATCATAGGCAACACAGCTATCGAAGGATTAGGCAACGTCGGAGAATCACAAGTATCGGAAATTGAGGTTGAATATGAAACAGCTGAGGATCAAGATCTAGAGCTGGGTGACCAAATTCAGATTAAACAAGATGATGAATTAACCCAAGCTGTCTCTTTTAGAGATACACCTACTACATAAGGTGCATCTCTAAGAGAGCAAGGTCATGTAAAGGCAAGTGCAAATTCTGCTTCTGCAACATCTTCAAAACCCAGGAATGTGGCCACTCAACGATTAGACACAGAAATTACGCAAAGTGATGAAACACTTAAACTCTTAACAGAAAAAATGCAAATAAAAAAGATTACTACAAACGCAAACTGGAACTAATGACAAGGGGTGTAGAAGCCAAGGAGAGCATAGTGTCGGAACTAAAAAAGTGAACATAATATTAACTCAACAGTTTCCAAATGTAGATTTTTCCAAACCTTGGAGTTTCCAAAACTTAGTTTTATAATTTGTATGTTTTTTTATTAGTATTTTTTCTTTATGTTTTTATTGTAATATTAGATATTACAATTGTTATTTTAGAGTTAATAAATATAGTGTTCTTTGTATCTTTGAAGCTATGTGATTTAGTTCAAAATATTGTTACAAATAACTGAAACGGATACCTACACTTCAAATCACACTTATTATTACACACACTGGTGACAACTGCATAAGCTCACAAGCATACAAATACCCCTGTCAGAATGATTGTGGTATCTCTCAGCTTGCTGATAATAGTAATCAGCAATAATATATGTAACTAAAAACTTATTTGTCACATTCAATAATAAATATTGAAATATATTACATTTGTATAGTAATATATTTTTCTTCTGTAGGTTCCTCTTAAGTGCTGTCTTCCAATCGAATTTGAACATCATCATCACTATATTTACTCTGTCTACTGCTGCTCTAAAGAGCTCTATAGAACTGCGTTTAAATCAGTCCCTTAAATTCTTCAACCAGGACACTCTCCTTCTTCCTATACTCCTTCCTCCTCTTATCTTTCCCTGTATTATCAGTCTTCTTCTTCATGAGCCTTGTTCGTTCGGAATGTTGGCAATTAACATGACTATTCTGACTTTGTTTATGGCAGATCTGAATAGTTTGGCAGATGACAGTAATTGTCAGTCTTAGCAGTTCATATGGCTGTCCCCGCATTTTATGTCCGAGGTATTGTAACTGACTAGCATCTACTCCTTCTTCCAGTTTTTTTATACGACCTTGTATTATTTTCACAAATAATTTGAGAATGTGACTTATTATTGATATTGTTTTGATCCTATGTCGGCACTTGGATAGGTTTTTGCAGATATAATTATTGCATTCCTGTATCTTTGTCTAATTAATAAGTAGTCAATTTAGTATCATACAATTCTCTCTTTTAGATCTGCTGGTGACTCCCAGGTATATAGTCTTCTCTTCTGTAAATTACATTAAGAAAATGGAAAAAGATTTGGAGCTTGATACTTCAACGCTATGCTGGAACAACTTTGTAAACGCTAAATCAGATTTTGTCAACAAATTTTTGAAAAAAGGAATCTTTAAGAAGGTAATATGATAGACCATAGGATACATAAAGTAAAGTCTCATAATATTCTCCACAGTCAACAGTACATTATTTTGCTCATATAGAACGTTGTTCCATGGAAAACCCACCTATAAAACTATTGAGGATTACAATGTTGTTGCAGCATAGCATTCCATTAATAAAAGTCAATAAATTTTCAATTTATTTCTTTAATTGTGAAAATGATTCATTATAACATTCCTTATTCTACGCCCTTCTACTAATTCAGGGTCAATTCGTGCCATACCTGCTCGTGCTTGATTTCCATTATCAATATTAGCATATATGCCAAGATCTATTAGTTCATCTCCTATTTCTGGATCTGGTTGAGGCATATTATTTTGCACACATAAATTATGGAGCACGACACTGTAGGAATATTATAGTTATCGTTAATATATATTTAGATTTATACTATGTACTAAGGTTAGTTTAGTTTGTGGATTGTCAGTGTCATTAAATAAATTATATTTAACGAACATATCATGGCGCAGTTCTAAAACATACAAAATAGAAGATGACAAAAAGAAAGACCAAAACCAGTATTTCTTTTAATGAAGAAAAGAGTTCCAATGATCGGATTACAAATCTCGAACATTTTGTAAGTTCCACACAAGATACCATCAAATCTTTGCAAGATATGATGCAAGTACTTTTATCAAAAACTACTGTTGTCTCGACTGATAACCCCGCAGCAACATCTTCAATAGTAGAAGAGGCTGAGAGTTCAAAAACGTTGACTAACAGTATAAACTACAACTTACATTTATCAAATGCCGTGGCTGGTCCTGAAAAATTGATAGAAAGCTTAACTTACTTACAGTTCAAGGACTGGAGACGAAAATTTGAGAATTATATATCCTTTCAAAACGTAGAAGACGCTCCCAATAAAAAATTATTAGCTCTTCTTGAATCATATTTTAATCAAGATATATCAGATATGGTCCCGTTAGTAATAAAATTTGATAAACAAAGTGGCTCAAATTACATAAATCTACTAAATAAATTGGAAGAATATTTTAAAAAGAAGGAGAATGGTCGCTTGAGACGAAGTCACTTCACGAACAGAAAGCAAGAGCAAGGAGAATCTTTTTCCCTTTTTATAGAGAAAAAGTCAAATTTTTCCAACTTACAGATCCATCCTCAAGTTGTTACGATTAGTTTCTAGCCGATCATGTCATAGAGCCACTTTTTGATGCTAACATGAGAAAAAAATGCAGAATTCTCCCAGATTCAGCAAAGATTGAAGACATTATCAAATTATGCGAATGTGAAGAAGCAGCCTTAACTGAAGAAAATATATGCAACCAAAGCATTGCAAAAATCAAAGTTAATCAGCCTAGTAGCAATTTAAATAAAAAGAAATGCTTAAAGTACGGTTTTTCAAGGAACAATAATTACAAGTGCCCAGCTAGCAATGCAACTTGTGAAAAATTTAACAGAAAGGGGCATTATACAAAATGCTGTTGCAAAAGAGATTCGTTCCGTAGATATTGCAACTGAACCTACATAGAAGAACCTGTCAATATAGGGTGTTTAAAAATAGTCCTGTCGCCAGTGGGGGTACAACGACCTCCTTAATTCAGATGGACTTACCCAAGTTTTTTTTTATGTATTTTGACCCGTAGAACACGAATTTTTTGGGTAACAGTCGATCCGGATGTCGATAAGTTTGTTATAAACAAAGAACTTGAGGAATCACATAACAGCGATTTTTCGCAAAACAAAACATTGTTTAGTATTTTTTGGGTCATTCTAAGCAAAAAATGTTTTTACAAGTTTTTTCGTAGGATGCATAGTTTTCGATATAAACGTGGTTAAACTTTCAAAAAATCGAAAAATTGCAATTTTTGAACCCGAATATCTTTTGATTGAAAAATAAAATAGAAATTCTGCTTACTGTATTTAAAAGTTCAAGTCAAATTCTATCGGTTTTGATTACTTTCATTGCTAAAAATTAATTTTTTTATTGTTAAACAAAGCTATAAACAGATAGTGATTGAATGATGTTTTCAATGCATTTCCCATTTGAAATCGAACGAGTAGGCGCGCATACAGAGAATTTCTACGTAGATTACGTACATTAAAACGCATGCATTGGGCACGGGAAACACTATGTGTTTATGGCTTTGTTTACCAAATAAAAACTTAATTTTTAGCAATGCAAATAATCAAAACCGATAGAATTTGACTTGGACTTTCAAATGCAGTAAGCAGAATTGCTATTTTATTTTTCAATCAAAAGATATTCGGGTTCAAAAATTGCAACTTTTTTATTTTTTGAAAGTTTAACCACGTTTATGTCGAAAACTATGCATCCTACGAAAAAACTTGTAAAAACATTTTTTGCTTAGAATGACCCAAAAAATACAAAATAATGTTTTGTTTTGCGAAAAATCGCTGTTATGTAATTCCTCAAGTTCTTTGTTTATAACAATCTTATCGACATCCGGATCGACTGTTACCCAAAAGATTCGTGTTCTAAGGGTCAAAATACATAAAAAAAACTTGGGTAAGTCCATCTGAATTAAGGAGGCCGTTGTACCCCCCCCCCCTGGCGACAGGACTAAAATTACTTCTATCGATTATGCTGCTAATAAAGGTAGAAACCGACAAATTGAAGTAAAAATAAATTCAATTTCAAACAAAAACATAAATAACATTTTCTTATAAAGCCACCCCTGATACAGGCACAGAAGTCTGTGCGGCAGGTGAAGTGCTTATGCGTTTGCTTAAATATACCAGATCTGATTTACAACGCTCTACTTTGGCCCTGTAATCCGCAGAAAAATCGAAATTTAACGTAATTGGAAGTTTGCAGTGCCAAATAATCTATGAACATCGTTCTGTTAACATCACAGCATACATTTGGGTATAATCCATTCAGAGTTCCTAAAGCCAATATTCAGTGTTACTTCCTTCAATGTTAATGAAATTCCTGAAAATCCTTCATTAGCAATTTGCGGATACATAAGAAATAAAATTTTAGGCATGCACAAAGATATATTTAACTCAAACGACATCTTCCAACCTATGAATAGTACGCCAATGCATATCTATTTGAAAGAAAATAGTGTCCTATATACTCTAACCTGTCCTAGAAGGATTCCATTCGCTTGGAGAGATTATGTAAAAGCTGAATTAGATGGCCTAGTTAAGAAAAACATCATTAAACCAGCTGATGAGGTACCTTCAGATTTCGTTAGTCCCTTGGTAATTGTACAGAAGAAAAATGGTAAAATAAGAGTCTGTGTAGACTTTACTAAGCTCAATTCTTTCAAAAAACGACCAGTCCATGGGTACCTTTTAAGTACCCCTGGGAAGCAGTTTCGAACATATCCGGCAATCCATAGTACTTCAGTATGCTACATACTACTAGTGGCTATTAGAAAGTGTTACTCGATGAGCAAAGCCAAAAGCTCACTACATTTCTTACTCCTTGGGGACAATATATGTTTTTAAGAGCTCCAATGGGTCTTGTAAGTTCTGGAGATGAATTCTGTCGTAAAGGTGATGAGGCCTTAGCAGGCTTTAAGAATTTGGAGAAGGTCGTAGATGACATTGTAATATACGATGAAACATTTCGTGAACACTGCAATAGAATTATAAAATTTCTTGATACATGTAGAGAAAAAAAGATAACTCTTAACCCTGATAAGTTTGTTTTTGCCCAGAAAGAAGTTGAATATGTCGGATCCATCGTAGGAAGAAATCGAATAGAAGCAGATCACAAAAAAGTATGTGCCATCCAAAATTTTCCAACACCAACATGATTAACTGAATTACGCTCATTTATGGGTATGGCAAATCAGCTGGGAAATTTTTCTAGCGAAATACCTAAGCTGGCATCACCATTAAGAGACTTATTAAAAACAAAAAACCATTTTGTTTGGTGTTCAGTACATGATGAAGCTTTTGATAAAATTCGTGAGGCTTTGACTAAACCTCCAATCTTAGCCCACTTCAATCCATTATTACCAACCGCGCTTCATACAGATGCTTCTCGATCAAATGGTCTTGGATATGTGCTTCTGCAAAAACACGACGAAAACTGGAAGCTTATACAGTGTGAGTCAAGATTTCTGTCAGATACAGAAACCCGATATGCTATGATCGAGATAGAACTTCTTTCTATAGTATGGGCAGTCAAGAAGTGTAGGCTATATTTTCTAGGTTTTAATGAATTTAAGATTGTAACAGATCACAAACCGCTCTTACCGATATTAAATAGTTACACCGTGGATATGATTGAAAATCCAAGGCTACAACGTCTAAACGAAAAATTAACAGGGTATAATTTTGTAGCTGAGTGGACGAAAGGAAAAGACCATCGAATCCCAGACGCACTCTCAAGAGCACCAATAGATGTTCCATGTAAAGACGAGTTAGAGGGAGAAGAAGCAGCTACACAACTGAAATCCTTCATTATTCAACAAATTGCTCTAGTTGATGGTACTGAAGAACTAATACAAAACTCACATCTGCAAGATTTGTTATTAACTGACTTAATTACGGTATCAGAAAATGATGAAGTATATCAAATGCTAAAAGATGCAATCAAAAATGGGTTTCCTGAGGTAAAAAAAAGAAGTTCATCCTTCATTGACACCTTACTGGAACATTAGAAACGAACTTAGTTGTGATGATGGACTAATTTTAAAAAGACTATCAAATTGTCATTCCCCTATCTGCTAGAAAAATGATCCTAGACAGGCTACATGACTCTTCAAGGGATAGAACGTACAAAACGACGAGCCCAACAAACAGTTTACTGGCCGAATATGAATAATGACAAGAAATACCATAGAGATGTGTGAAGCATGTCAGATTATTAGGCCTTCGCTACCTAAAGAAACTTATTTGAGCGATCCTCTACCATCACTGCCATTTCAAGATAGAGATCAAGCAGATCTTTTTCTTGTTCTGGAAAAAAATATTTAGTATACGTAGGTAGATTATCTGGGTGGTCAGTAGTATGCCATTATGGAAACCGAGATCCAACCAGTGCGGGAATAATTAAAGACTTAAGGAAAATCTTTGCAGACACCGGTATACCCCTACGCTTACGGTCGGACAATGGGTCACAATTTAATTCCTTCGAATTTAATTTTTTCCTTAAGAAATGGAATGTTCTACATTGCACGTCTAGTCCACACTATCCTCAGAGTAATGGTCATGCAGAAGCTGGAGTAAAATCTATGAAGCATTTGATATTAAAATGCATAGTAAATGGCAACCTTGACGAACATAAATTCTGTTCTGGTTTACTTGAATGGCGTAATACCCCAAAATCTGATGGCTACTCACCAGCCCGAGATTTTATATGGACATCCAATACGATCCTTAGTACCCATTCATTATAAAGCTTTTTCAAAGAAGAGGCACACGAAAGTCAAAGACATGGAACACCGAGAAATGGAAAAAGAAAAAGCAGTTGTATATTATCGGTGCCGCCCAAAATCCCGACAGCCAAAATCCCGACGGCCAAAACACCGACACGCCAGAATACCGACAGGCCAGAATCCCGACATACCAAAATCCCGACATGCAACAATCCTCGCATAAGTAAAAATTCCGACTTTTGTTCAATACTTTTAATACAAAATACTTTTGTTTAGTAACAAAAAATAAAAAACAGATGGCAATAAACAAAAAACAAGAAATAAATGTAATTATATGTTAAAAAGAAACTTATCAAACCTGTCGGGATTCTGGCCTGTCGGGATTTTGGCCTGTCGGGATTCTGGCGTGTCGGGATTTTGGCCGTCGGGATTGTGGCTGTCGGGATTTTGGCTGTCGGGATTTTGGGGTAGACCCGTATATTATAACCAACATGCTACACATTTAGATCCAATTAAAATAGGTACTAAAGTAAGGATTCAAGATAAGAGAAATAAACTATGGAACAGGATAGGTGAAATAATCGAAATAGGAGAGAACAGAAAATACATTATAAAAACGCCAAGTGGTAGACTTCTTATAAGAAACAGATTTCTTAAAAAGCATTTCTGATAGCAAAACACTAAAGAGGGAGGTGTAGGAATATTATAGTTATAGTTAATATACAGGGTGTAACGAAAATACAGGTCATAAATTAAATCACATATTCTGAGACCAAAAATAGTTCGAATGAACCTAACTTACCTTAGTACAAATATGCACGTAGAAAAAGTTACAGCCCTTTGAAGTTACAAAATGAAAATCGATTTTTTCAAATATATCGAAAATTATTAGAGATTTTTATTGAAAATGGACATGTGGCATTCTTATGGCAGGAACATCTGAAAAAAGAATTATAGTGGAATTTGTGCACCCCATAAAAATTTTGTGGGAGTTTTGTTCCCTTAAGCCCCCAAAACTTTTGTGTACGTTCCAATTAAATTATTATTGTGGTACCAGTTAAATTCAATATTTCTAAAACTTTTTGCCTCTTAGTATTTTTTCGATAAGGCAGTTTTTATCGAGTGGCGGCTTCTTTTTAAATATGTTTACATACAAATTTTATGGGGGTTTTGTTTCTTTAGACTCCCCAAATGTTTGTGTATGTTCCAATTAAACTATTACTGTGGTACCATTAGTTAAACACAGTGTTTTTAAAACTTTTTTGCCTCTTTGTATTTTTTCGATAAGGCGCCTTTTATCGAGATGTGGTTTCTTTTTTGATATGGTTCAAAATATACCTAAAAATGTAAATCATAAATACATTTTCATATTATTACCAAGTCTCCATAATCGTACTTAGCCATATACAAATATGTGGTGGATTTGACAAATATTCAAAATATCTCGATAAAAACTGACTTTTCGAAAAAGTACTAAGAGGCAAAAAAGTTTTTAAAATATTGTGTTTAACTAATGGTACTACAATAAAAATTAAATTGGAACGTACACAAAAGTTTGGGGGGGTTTAAAGGAACAAAACCCCCATAAAATTTTTATGGGGTGTCCAAATGTCACTATAATTTTTTCTTAAAATACTACTACTATAAGAATGCCACATGTCTATTTTCAACAAAAGATCTCTAATAGTTTTCGATATATTGGAAAAAATCGATTTTTATTTTGTAACTTCAAAGGGCTATAACTTTTTTTAAGTGCATATTTGTACTAAGGTAAGTTAGGTTCAATCGAACTATTGTTGGTCCCAGAATATGTGATTAAATCTATGACCTGTATTTTTGTTACACCCTGTATATTTAGATTTATACTATGTACTTAGGTTAGTTTAGTTTGTGGATTGTCAGTGTCATTAAATAAATTATATTTAACGAACATATCAGACACATGCATTTATTATCTGTCCCGCTTTTTCTGGAGAGTAATGTAGTACTCTGTTTCAATAAACATCTGAAACGCATCTTCAACAACCCATTACACCTCTCAATTAGACAGCGGGTATACGTCAGAAGATTTTTGATTGCTACTAAAGCATGATCCCTAAATTCAGAACACTCTATTTTCATTTTAATTCCCCAAGATTCAAGGATCGATATATTATTAAAACATAATGTATTTAAAAAATGTAAGTTTGAAGTTTGTCAAGAATACTTTTTTCCAAAAATGCTTTAGTTCTGAGCTACTGGCATTTTTTAATGTTCATTTGATTTTGTATTCCTGAAGAACTTGCATCAATTGTTAACAAACTATTATTGATTCCTGAAGTATCGAAAATTAAAATGGAAATATCCTGTATATTATAAACAAATACTTACCTATAGTATTTTTACTACAAAAGCCATATTACGTAGGTCAAAATTTTTGACGTAAGAGAACTGTCAAAACATTAGAATGTGAATTTTCATTATTGCCATGTTTATTATAAACATGGCAAGTTTATTATAAACATGGCAATAATGAAAAGTCACATTCTAATGTTTTGACAGTTCTCTTACGTCGAAAATTTTGACCTACGTAATACCGCTTTTGTAGTAAAAATACTATAATAGGAAAAATGATCTTCCTGTTCTTAAAAAAATATTAGTATATTTTGATAATTGGATTAATTCCAAATACATGCATCATGTGTAGCACCTGGATAACGTTGATGTGGTAATAAGTTAGGTGGCTGAGCTATAGCGCCGGGATTATAAGTCCGGGATTTATTTGGATGTATAATAAAATACCATTATCACTATAATTAAATTTGAACTTCACAGTGTTCGTTTAAACAATTAAACAACGGTCTATTTGTAAACAATAACTAAGGTATTATTGCTTCATAGTGACTAATCGATTGATCTGAATGTCTCGTCACTTCTCTGGTTGGTTTACTTCCAACTTCCTTTACTTTTACCGGTTTTAACTCAATTTTGCAATTTACTTTACCTATCTCTGTTATCCTAGATGGACCGTTGTACAAGGAATCGAATTTGGTGTTCTCTTTCGTTTTTAATTAAGACTAAGTCAGCTACTTTGAATTTATGAGGTGATGCTACGATTTGGCTCTGCCCCTGCCTGTTTATTTTTTGTTGTATTAGAATTTTGCGGGCTCTGGTATGCGCAAACTGAAGTTTATACTTAAGCTCATTATAATATGCGTCTATATTGTAGCATGGTTAGATGTTAGAGATGAGGTTCTCAGGTATATTTGCTGGTCACCTATATACTAATTCAAAAGGTGTGTATCCATAGTATGAATTGGAGGTGGTGTTGTAGCGGTATGTGAACATTCGACACCACTCATCCCAGTCATCCTTACCTTCGTTGATGAAACGCCTGACGTACTCGTTAAGTGTGCGATGTAGTTTTCTACGAAGTTAGAGAGTGTTAAGTCAAAGTTGTAAATATAATAGCTACTTTCTTTTGTGAGAAGGTTGGGATTGACCCTAACCTTATTTCCATTCAAAAAACCAACTGCGTTTTCTCAGGCGAATTTTCGCTTGTACTCTCGCTTTCGCAATTTTTATTATTGGCATTATTTGCTATATTAAAATTTGATCTACTGTTTCCCCTATTATAATATTCCTGATTTCTCCTATATCTTGTGTCTTCTATATATATAGTACCGTTGTTATTTCGCCATTCTCCTTGCTGTCTCTCAGAATTGTTTCTATTCCAATTTCTGTCCTGACCTCTACTACTGTTTCCTCTAAAGTTGGTCTTATAGTTCAGCACTTTATTCTGCTATTCATCTCACGTGTCTATTGACAAAAATTTGGTCAACGCCTCCTGTGGTGTGTCAAACTTCCCTGCTTTCATTATTATCCTTACCTTTTCCGAACTTGCATTTCGCGTCAATGCATTGACTGTTGCTTCTGCCGCGTATTTTCTAACCAGGTCTCCGGGCATTCCTTCCGCTATATACGCTGTTTTCAGTTGTTCTACCAATTCCTCTATTTCTGTAGCGTATGTTGTTGCGTCCCTATGGGCTTGTTTCTTCGTATTCAGCTTAGCTACTACCAATTTAGGGCTATATTTAGGGCTATCTCCTTTTATATCTTTCTTTAATGTGTCTATAATTTTCTCGATGGAATCCTCTGTCGTTATTAGACTTCTTGCTTTTCCAATAAGCCTTGATTTTACCAGTGTTATTGCTGTATTTTCGTGCCCTTCTTGTATCGATTTTACAAATTCTAATGCATCCACGAATGCTTGCAGCTTCCCGATTTCTACATCGAATTCTCTGGGCAACACCCTACTCGCTGTAGTTAGAAAGTCATTCATATTTAAGGCCATGTTTTCCTCAGTTTCGCTGTCGCACTGTGCTTCTACTATATATTCTTTTATATGTTGTGTAATCGTCTCGGGAACTATTATCCTTGAGTCTAGATCTTGGAGAGTTCTGATAACCTTATCCCTGATTTTGCAGAAATAATTGCTACAAATAGTACGCTGAGCGTCGATAAGGATTCCTTCGTTCTTGCTTACCAGTGCAATAAACGCATTATATGTAGTGATTAGGTTGCTGATTATGTCCAATCGCACTTCTTTATTTTTGGATATTGCTTTTTTCAATGCTCTTTTACTCTGTTTATCACTTTCTTTTAACAGGCTATCTAGTTTATTTTCAAAGGTGACCCAATTGGCCGACATTTAAATTAAATCTAATCATTGCTCATTATATTAAAAAAATATATTATATTAAGTTATATCATTAGTAAAATGTCATGTTAATGAATCTTAAAGAATAATGTTATATTTTAGATTCCCTATAAAATAATGTCAATATCTTATACTCGGGTCCATCATGATAATAAAAATTTGAAAATAATAATAAAAGTTCGTTACAGGAAGTATAAAAATAGGATAAATTCTTACTTTGTCTCTTTACACCTGGACCGCTTCTTTGGATTGTCCTCTTAAAGTTTCTCTTCTGTGTCGACTTTGGTTCGGTTCTCTATTGCAGGGGTCACCAATTAGCGGACCGCGGTCCGCATCCGGACTCGGACCGTGAGCTAGTTTTGTGTGGACCATCAATAAATTCAGAATCTACCTAGTGTTTAGCAATTTTGAAAATGTTTGGCCATGAAATTGTGTACTATGTTTGGATCAACTTATGTGTGTGAAGCCGCTTTATAAAAAATGAACTTTATTAAAAATCGGTACAGATATCACTTAACATATGAATATCTCAACTCCCTAATGTGACTTAGTTGCACTAAACTCACTCCAAACTTCAGACAGGTTGTACATAAAAAATGTCGTTTTTCTCTCTGATAATTTAATTTTATAAAGAGTTTTCCCCCTTATTGTTATACTTACTAATCATTAATTTTGAAATTAAGTAAGCTGTAATATAAAATTGTCACGTGCATTTTTTTTCATATCCATTTCCTCTCTACTATATGAAGTAGGAGTACTTTTCAGCAGTGGCGGCTCGTCAGAGGAGGCAAGGGGAGCTCAGCCTCCCCATAATTTTTTACACACGCTGCACTGTTTTGTTTATCTTGAATCGCGAAAAACAACAAGCACTCTCACTATTATTATACAACGTGTAAATTCCATATTATCACTAAAAATCCATACGCACGGAGCATTAGCATTATTGCATGATTATTATTAACGCATGATTGCGTCTCAGTTTTTTTTATTATTATTGTAGGCAGGACCCTGGGTTATCCCAAAATGCATGAACGGAGCCGAGAAGCCGGCCAGCCTCCGTTGCTAATGCTCCGCGCAGCGCAGCAGGCGTTTAAGGAGATCTCCTAACAGTGGCATCTACGGTGCCATCACACGCTGTCAACGAATTTACCAACGGAGGCTAACTAGCTTCTCGGCTCCGTTGCCGTTGCGTGCATCTCGGGACAACAAATTTTAGGGTCCTGACTAAAAATAATGAAAAAACTAAAAGTGCGAATGTTGTTATGAAATTTGATATTTTGGGTTTGAATAATATTTGGAACAACTTGTTCAAATAACTTTTTCCGATATTTGTAACGCAAAGCAAAATATCGGTAATTTATCACGTTGTTGGATTCGCAGTAGGCCGCGTTTAGAATTAAAAAAATTCAGTTGAGTATCTTAAAAAATGTGAACCTTCAACCTGTACGGACTGCTAAACTTCAAATCTGTATTTATTGGATATGCATATCTATTTACAAAGATGGGATTGTTAACTAATAAACGACACAAACTTTGGTATTAAACTTTTACAATTAGACTAATTATTTTTAAAATGATATGATATTATGAATTATTATGATATTATGAAATGTAAATAAAAATGGTCAAAAAATGGGACCTTACATTACATTTTTGGAGCATTTTTTTGCTAGTGCAAATTTGTCTAGATAGTTTAGAGTTAAGTATAGCCTCCCTTATTGTAAAAATCACGAGCCTCCGCTGCTTTTCAGATGTGCATTTAATTAAAATAATTTTCAAATTTAATAAGTTTGCAACAAACACCTTGCATTGAAACTAATGTAGAAAAGATAACATGGTATTTAGCATTTTGTCCAATGATTATTTATTTTAAATTCCCCAGTTTCCTTTCTACAAATTTGAATAAGCCTAAAAACTTCATTAGCATTCAAAATTAAAATTCCTAATTTTTAAAATATTCTCAGTAACAATTTACAATACTGCTGTTTTCAAAATATACTGATAATAACATCAAACAATGAATTTATATTTTATTTATTGTACCAGGAAACCTTACAGAAAAGTATACAGTAACCAAAAAACAATTCGATATTATTTTAGTTTTCCTTTCCATATTAGTCCATGTGTGAGGCCACTCTCGTATGAAAAGTGTTTCAGACTCGATTTCTTTGCGGATTCCTGTTCAAAAATGCCCCCGTTAAACAAATCAGAAGGGTGCCGGTGTAACGAACTAATGGTGTGTGACTGTAATGGATAATTTAAACGTAACAAATTATGTTTTCTGTAACGGGTAGTTTAATGAATTTTTGAAGATTATGAAAATAGGCTAGCTGGATATGTAAGAGACTTTTTCTGTGGGACTCAGGAGAGGATCAGGCCGAATTTGCACACCCAAGATAAGACGATACCTAATGAATTACTGAAGTGTTAAAGGAAATAAATTAGAAATAAGAAGGTATGAAAAGAAGAGATATACTGACCAAGAAGATATTCAGAAGTAGTGTTAGGCGCCAGGGAAAAATTAAATAGATATTTCGCCGAGTGACTTATACTCCTGCCTGCACTTAATTATTACTATTATATTACTATTACTTTTATATAGATCTTAGAAATTATAGGAAATAAAACATATATTTATGTAAAATAAGAAAATTTACGGTTTCGTTTTGATCAAAATCTGTCTTCCTCCATCCCCCGATAGTACTATTTCTAGGTCTACCTGTTGTCAAGGAGGCTCTAAGGAAGACAGATTTTTACCATTCCGACCGTAGATTGTCGATATAAATTAAAATAATTTATATCACAGTATGGATAGAATGCCCTCTAACGGTCTCTCTGAACCGCAAAGTGGAATGTTTTCCTGGCGGTGCCTTTTGGTATGTTTATACCTGGGTTAAGCAGAAAGCTTGAATTGAGTCGAAATTTATTTCGCTTATTCCCCGTTAGAGGGCGTTCTATCCATACTGTGATATAAATTATTTTAATTTATATCGACAATCTACGGTCGGAATGGTAAAAATCTGTCTTCCTTAGAGCCTCCTTGACAACAGGTAGACCTAGAAATAGTACTATCGGGGGATGGAGGAAGACAGATTTTGATCAAAACGAAACCGTAGATTTTCTTATTTTGTTAATGCCATACTCTGCTTAGAGTACAAAGACTCGTTTCATATGGGCTCTCTGAACCGCAAAGTGGAATGTTTTCCTGGCAGTGCCTTTTGGTATGTTTATACCTGGGTTAAGCAGAAAGCTTGAATTGAGTCGAAATTCATTTCGATTATTCCCCGTTAGAGGGCGTTCTATCCATACTGTGATATAAATTATTTTAATTTATATCGACAATCTACGGTCGGCATGGTAAAAATCTGTCTTCCTTAGAGCCTCCTTGACAACAGGTAGACCTAGAAATAGTACTATCGGGGGATGGAGGAAGACAGATTTTGATCAAAACGAAACAGTAGATTTTCTTATTTTGTTAATGCCATACTCTGCTTAGAGTACAAAGACTCGTTTCATATGGGCTCTCTGAACCGCAAAGTGGAATGTTTTCCTGGTGGTGCCTTTTGGTATGTTTATACCTGGTTAAGCAGAAAGCTTGAATTGAGTCGAAATTCATTTCGATATATTTATGTACAACCAACAAATTTAATGAAAAAAAATATCTATAATCCCTATATACAATTTTTATACAAACTAGCTAACCTGTCGTACTAGAAGAGTACGCTCCTGTCGACAATAAGATTTACAGAGAAAAATAACACAAAAAATTTAATTGAGTTGACCAAGACAATTAATTGAAATCACTAGCTATGTACCTGAACAAAATTATAATATTTATACTCGTTAGAGTATTGGTTGACAACCCCGTATCTGACCTAAAGTGGTAAACCTGAGTGATCTGTTCAGACGGAACAGATCCAAATGAACGAAATGTAATACCGTAAGGAAGAAAAACCCTTTGACCTATTGTGCACAATTGACCTTACAATAAAGGTTATTCAACCCCAGACAATTTTAGATAAATGTGATAAACGGTGAAAAGATTAAATTTACTGAAAATATTGAAGATTACTAAGTTAATTAGTATTTATTTTTTTTTAAGAAGTGAAGTTATATTATTATTAAGGTGAATTACAAATTATTGTCAAAAAAGATATTAAAGTTGGAAGATATTATTAACAAGAATTGAAATGCAAATTTAATTATTAAAAAAAACCTGTCGCTCCTCTAGGAGTGAGGGCCTAGTTCCTCGCAAACCGACAGCAAAGCTGATGGTTGGTGAGACCAGTTAATCTCCGGTTTTCCTCAACCCTGGGAGGGGGGTACTTGTCACCGACAACGAGGTACTTTCCCAGTACCAGAAACTTAACCAATATTCCATATCCAAACCATAACCATATCAACCAAAATTCCCAAAATTATTCCTTTTCCATTTAAAAAATTAACCAAAATGGTGACTCAATCTTCTCTTTCTCCAATGACTAAAAGAAAACAACTTTTGATCAGCTGGTTTCCGTTTAGTATACCTGATAAGGGGTCTATACAAAAAAGGTGCACAACCTTATAAGAACTGACAATAAAAACTAAATAAAAAGTGAAGTTTGATGTATGTACTTGAAGTATCATTGACTGTAGTACGACCTTGATTTTAAACCGGCATTTAAAGTATGTAAGGGAGTACTGGAATAAATAAAGATAAAAAAAGATGGCGGCCGATCATGACGGTTCGTCATATTTACCGAAAGAAAATGAAGAAAATGTAGTAATGAAATGCTGTAACAAATCGTGTGCAGTATATGTCTGTAAAATATGTTTTTCTATTTATCATAAAAGTTGTGCTGAACGGACAAAAGGCAAAATTATCGTAGAAAATGGAAATAAAATCATTTGCTGTAAAAGTGAGGTTAGTTTACCACGAAATGCCGATCAAAAAATTGAATCACTAGAATTGGAAAACAAGTATTTAAAGGAATTGTTAAGTGAAGTAAGAGACAAAAATAATGTGTTACACATAAATAATCAATTATTGCTAGACAAGATAAAAATTATGGAAAAAAATGAAACTGTAAACAAAGGAGTGAGTACTGCCACGATGGCCGGAATCGTAAGTGCAAACTCAAAAGAGTCTTTAACTGTTGTAAATGCTACAGAAAATATAGAGGCAAATGATAGTTACAAAGCTAAGTTGGTACAAGAACCTAAAACCTTACCATCCTCATCTTCCTCTTCCTTTTTTTCTCATAAAGTACATAAACGTAACCCTCAAAATAAAGTTTTCACTCAGCAAGAAGTAAATAGTGCAGTTTTACAGGCACAGATTACAAATAACATGCAAGATATCCAACAATTAGGGGATCAGGTACGCACACCTAATAAAAATAATGAGTGGCAAGTAGCCAAACGTAGAACCCGTCGTTTTGTGGTGGGCCGAAATGAAAATACTTCCCAGGTTCAAGCAGTTCCAAAATTTATATCATTTCATGTCACTAGGCTTACTCCAGGAACTAAACCCGAGCAACTGAAGGCCTTTTTGGAGCCAAATTTCCCAGGCGTAAAATGTGAAGAGCATTCATCATCCCACCCGGAACATTATGCCTCAATGAAAGTTACCATCAGACAAGACGATTCTAGAGAAGCATGGAAACGAGAGGCTTGGCCAAACGGAGCAGTAGTCTCGAGGTTTTTCATGAAAAAGAGGATGCCACCAATATAGGAGGATCCTCAGTTATAAAGAGCAGTATCATCCATCAAAATGCTCAATCAGTGGGAAATTGTATGGATACAATCCAAGAAGAAATCTTACAACATAAAGAGTGCATCGCAGTTTGTTTAAGTGAACATTGGAAATCCAATACCCAATTACAAAATCACAATTTTATGGGTTTCAAATTAGTTTCTGCTTTCTGTAGAGATGAAGGCGAACATGGGGGCACAGCAATCTACATAAAAGAAAGCTTATCATGGAGGATAAGAAAAGATGTAAGTGATAAGGCAAAAACATATGTTTTTGAATGTTCATGTGTAGAAGTGTGTTTTTTAAATTGCAAAATTTTAATTCTTTGTATATATCGTACTCCAAAGTCTTGTGTGCAGGAATTTTTAGATATTCTAGAAAATGTTTTAATGTATGTTTCAGGTGAGAGCTCTCTAGTTTTTATTGCAGGTGATTTTAATATAGATTTAAGGAGTCAGACTAAAGATAGAGCAGACTTTCTCTATTTATTACAAACATTTAATATATTGCCATCAGTTTCTGAGTATACTCGCATATGTAGAGCTTCAAAGACGTGCATTGATAACATTTTTACAAACTGTGAACTTTATGTAGCAGAAGTATTAGATACTCATATTTCTGATCATCTTGGTCAAAAAATAACTTTTAGTATTCATATAAACAAAAAAGAAAATATAAAAATTAGGAAAAGAACTTTTGATTCTCACAGTAAAGAAAATTTTAGGCAAATGCTGCAAGATGAAGACTGGGAGGAGCTTTTTTCAGTACCAAATTGGGATATAGAAAAGCAATGGGTTGTATTTATGAAAATCATTTCTTTGTTATTTGACCAATGCTTTCCAGAAAAAAATATAAATAAACATAAAAAACGTATCAAATACTATAATACAAATGAAATAAACCAATATAAAGGTCGCTTAGACCTTTTGCTAATGTTAAGTAGAGTAGATGACCATTACAAAGATGAGTACAAACAAACAAAACGTCAGTATAATAAAATGCTTGTGGATTCACGAAAAATGCAGTATGGGCAAGAAATATATAATAGTCAAAATAAGTCAAAAAGTCTATGGAAAATCGTTAAAGAAATCACACAGGCAAATTCTAGCGAAAATAATGTAGCAATACTAGGAGATCCAGTCACGGTAAGTAATAATTTTAATGAATATTTTTTAAATGCTGCTACACATCTGTCAGAAAATATACCAAAAATAGAATTCAGCACCAAAATACAATTTAACAAAAACTCATTTTTTCTAACGCCAGTAACTATAAATGAAGTAATTGAATTAATTAGAAAATTGAAAAATAAATTCACTTCAGGTTATGATGGGATACCTACGAATATAATAAAACTGTGTGCATATGAGCTAGCTATACCATTATGTCATATAATAAACAATACCTTCATAAATGGGATATTTCCAGACAACTTAAAATAGCTGTAATAAAACCAGTGTATAAAAAAGGTGATGCCACTTTACTAGAAAATTATCGTCCAATAAGCCTCTTACCATCATTCTCTAAGGTTTTTGAAACAGTCATGTGTGTCAGGCTTCTCAGTTTTTTCTATAATGAGGGGCTGTTATGCAATGCACAACATGGGTACCTTAAGGGAAAATCTATAGAGACTGCCATTTATGATTTTATAACAAAGATAAAGAGGGTTATGAAAACAAAGATATATCCATGGGCATATTTTTTAGATTTATCAAAGGCATTTGATACTTTAAATCACAAAATACTAATGGAAAAGCTTTACAGATATGGCATTAGAGGGCCAGGTTATAATTGGATAAAATCATACCTATCAAACAGAAAACAGAAAGTAAAATTTGAGTATGAGGGAAGAAATTGCTTCTCTGATGAAGGTCTCATTTCGGTGGGAATTCCTCAGGGAAGTATTATGGGTCCTCTTCTCTTTGTTTTTTATGTAAATGATTTAGCTTTAGACATTACAGATAACAATCAGAATACTCTTATTGTGGAATTTGCAGATGATACTAACATTTTAACTATAGGGTCATCCTTGAATAATTTATTGAATATCGCTAATAATAGATTAGATAAAGCACAGAGATGGCTCAATATGAATAAACTCATACTGAACAGAGAAAAAACAAATTATATCTGTTTCGTTACTAAAACAAATAATAGTACCTTACCAGAAACTGTCTCAATTCAATCACAAATGGTTACTCTAAACCAAAGCACAAAATTTCTGGGGGTACATATTGACCAAAATTTAGATTTTGGAGTGCATATAGATGAGATCTGTAACAGGTTAGCAACTATATGCTACTCTTTCAGAATAACAGCAAATTATTTGGACGAAAAATGTAAACGAGTTGTATATTTTTCAAACTTTCATTCTGTAATGCGATTTGGAATAATTTTCTGGGGGGGGAGTAGTAGCGCTGAGCAGGTTTTTATATTACAAAAAAGAGCAATCAGAACTCTACTTAACTTGAAATACAGAGATTCGTGTAGAGGTAATTTCAAAAAGCTCAACATACTAACAATGGCTGGAACATACATATATGAATGCTTACTTTTCATTTTTAAAAATAGACATAAATTCTTGAAACACATAACAAACCATAATACAAATACCAGAAACAATCTCATAAACTATAATATACCAATACATAGACTAACAGCATCCGAAAAAAACACGGAATATGCCTGTATTAAATTCTTTAATAAACTGCCTTACAGCATCAAAATAGAAACTGACATAAATAAATATAGAAAGTCTGTTCAACAGTTGCTCATACACCTTGAACCCTACAAAGTTGGAGAATACCTTCAAGCTGACCTGCAGGGAGACTGAGGGCTCTTATTTGAATCTAAATGTCACTGTTATTATTATATTTTAATATTACTTTTATGTTAAGTGTAGGTTGTTACAGCAACCATTATAATTTGTAATTGACACCATTCTCTCTATTTACAATTTATATTTGTATGTAGCTTGTGAATCCTGAGAATAAAGCTTTTTTCTATTCTATTCTATTCTATTCTAAATAAAATATGGATTCTACAAGAAAAGATTACTTTACAGAATTAGATAGAAATGTGAAGGTCATTGACTTTCAACTTATTTGCACTGAAAATGTAACGATAAAAATTTTTTCTGTTGAACATAGATTAGAAGTATTTAAGTATCGAAAATCGAATTGTTGAAGTATTACATGTATTTTAATATAATAGAATATAGTATTAAGAAGGATAATGATGGTTATTTTTTCCTTTAAATGAAAAGTTAGGGAAAAAAACAT
This sequence comes from Diabrotica virgifera virgifera, assembly GCF_917563875.1. NCBI lineage: Eukaryota > Metazoa > Arthropoda > Insecta > Coleoptera > Chrysomelidae > Diabrotica > Diabrotica virgifera. The sequence goes on along the minus strand of NC_065451.1, from coordinate 88,006,796 downwards.
GGCAAGATACATACGCGGTGATCCTATAAAAACCAACCAAACTCTTGTAAACTTCACCAAATAAAAAAACCAATTTATAACATAAATTTATATTCTAAAAATCACCGGTCATTGGAGATGACATGTGCCTTCAACGAAGTCTTTGAGGCAGAGTGAAAGTCAAAAGTCTTAGACTTCTGTCAATCACGTTCGGCGGAAATTCCTAGACAGATGCCAACTTTCCAATCCTAATGTTACTAAATATTCCATCAAATCATACCAAAATCAACGCAACACATCAAACAACTCGCGGCATGGTTGGTTGCATACTATTAAGTTCTATCTGACTAATATTCGGACTTGCATAGATCGTAACGATGAACTTATCGTTACATTCCCCCTTTACTTGGAGAAAAAATTGATCTAAGGAACAATTTTTTTTTCATACATATATACACATATAGATACTAAATACCAGTATTCATAGAGAAAAATCACACGCTGTGGGATCCAACACATGCGTGAATAAACCAAATGTCTAATATATAATAAGAACCTGACAGTAGTGTAGTACTATAAACTAACCTATGTTAACGGCACAGAACCAGTACTCTGTGACTTATACCCTAAAGACCAAATTGTGTTCAAGTTGATTCAGTAGATTTAAATAAACCCCAAATTATAGTCAACAAGAACAGCAAAACAACAATATTCATGAATGCGAACTAAATATAACCTATACAACGACTAAAGGGCTATTTATAAACTCAACGTCAACGTCGAACGGCAACAGCACCGTTAACGTCAAAAGATGGTCTTATGGGAAACTCATGCTTCCATTTATAAACTTCGTTCGCCGTTGACGTTGACGGTGGAAGATTCATCTTTTTTGGCCGTTAACGGCACGGTCACAGGACATGAAAAAAATCTGTCGATTTATGAAAACTGACAAGGTTTTGTCAAAACAAACTTAAACTTATTTGTTTGTATCCCTTTTATTGTATATTTTTATCGTTTGTATCTGTTTCCACGTGTTAAGTAGTTTATAATATTTTTTAAGTTTATATTTTTAAATAGTAATTTTTTGTTGAAACAGTTTTAAGTAGTAATTTAAAGTTATAGTAGTTAATTTAGTTTTAAATAGTTCTGTTAGTTAATTTTAATATAGTTATATAATTGTCCAAGTTTAAAAAATAGTGAAAAGAAAAATGGAGTCCGGCCAAACAGACACTGGTAATAATAAGCAATGATTTAAAAATGATTTTTTAGTATGGCATAACTAGACCCAAACCCAGACATCCAAAGTGGAAGTTATTCACCAACACCAAATTGTTCTATATGGTCCACATAATGTTCAGAAAAAAGTCACACCATTTTGAGCGTCGGGTTTGGGCGGGAGAGGGGGGAGAAATCGGTAAATTCGTAGTTTTTAGGTTTTTCATGAATATTTCTAAAACTATGCGGTTTAGCATGAACAACCTTCTATACAAAAATGTTCTACATTAAATTTTAAATAAAAAAGGCCCTATGCATAATCCTTCTAAAATATACGGTTCCAAAGTTACGGAGGTAGTATAGTATAATTGGTCCAAAAAAAGGCCTAACCCAGACATCCAAAGTAAAAGTTTTCCTTCAACACTAAATTGTTATATATGGTCCACATATTGTTCAGTAAAAAGTTACACAATTTTGGGAGTCCGGTTTGGGGGGGGGGGGGGAGATGGGTGAAAAGTCGGTAAATTAGTAGTTTTTTTACGTTTTACGTCAATATTTCTAAAACTATACTTTAGCGTAAACAATGTTCTATACAAAAATGTTCTACATGGAATTTGAAACAAAAAAGATCCTATACATAATTGTTATAAAATCGACGGTTCCAGAGTTACGGAGAGTGCAAATTGGAGATTTTCGATACTTTTTATATCCTTTGGGCAATTTATAGAAATTTTATTTAACAGGTTTCGGTTTTGTAAACAAAATTTGCTATTTCAGTGGCCGATGGTATGTTAGTGATAAGCCCTTGAAGAGACGTCAACCTCACCACCCAAAATCATCATCAATAGCCCAAATAATATAAAAAGTATCGAAAACCTCCACTTTTCACCCTCCGTAACTCTGGAACCGTTTATTTTATAACAATTATGTATAGGACCTTTTTTGTTTTAAATTTTTTGTAGAACATTTTTGTAGAGAACATTGTTTACGCTTAAGCATAGTTTTAGAAATATTGACGAAAAACTACTAATTTACCGACTTCTCCCCCCCCCCCCAAACCAGACGCTCAAAATGGTGTAACTTTTTACTAAACAATACATGGACATATAGAACAATTTGGTGTTGGAGGAAAACTTTTACTCTGAATGTCTGGGTTAGGCCTTTTTTGGACCAATTATACTATACTATCTCCGTAACTTTGGAACCGTTCATTTTAGAAGGATTATGCATAGGGCCTTTTTTATTTCAAATTTAATGTAGAACATTTTTGTATAGAAGGTTGTTCATGCTAAACCGCATAGTTTTAGAAATATTGACGAAAAAACTAAAAACTACGAATTTACCGATTTCTCCCCCCCAAACCCGATGCTCAAAATGGTGTGACTTTTCTCTGAACATTATGTGGACCATATAGAACAATTCGGTGTTGAAGGAAAACTTGCACTTTGGATGTCTAGGTTATGCCATTATTTGGATCAATTTTATCATACTATTTTTATATTTCAATTATTTTAATTTCAGCAGCAACTATAGATGTTGGAGTTTTTATTGAATTGGTGCAAAACTATGAGTATATATAACCTTGCACATAAAGACTATAAAAATTCGAAAAAGAAAGAGGATGCCTGGGAAATGATTGCAGAAACGGTGAATGCTACTAGTAAGTAAAAATACAAAAAATATTTTTGTAAAATATCAATTTTTATTTTGGTTGTAGTAGATGATTGTCAGAAGCTGTGAAGAAATCTTCGGGATCGATTCGTTAGAGAGAAGAAAAAGTTTCATTCTGGCATGGAGGCACCGGAAAGTTTATGGCCATATTTTGAAACTATGCAATTTTATGACAATTTTTCAAGAAAGAGAAAGTAAGTTACAATAATGGTTTTCCAAAAATAAAAGTTTTGTGCCAGTTTAACCTTTAACTACGGGCTATGGTGAACTCAGTACACCAGTGTTACGTTTTAAAAATTCAGCCGTCTCAATATTATTTTTTTTAATAAATTATTCCACTTTTCCATATCGTTTCCCACATTTCTCCGATTTTCTTAAATAAATAATCGAATAGATAGCAGATTTTGAATTTGGCAGGGGTTGTCATGGATACGTTACGGTAAGTCACTTTGACAGTCGTCGAATTCTAAAATTGGTGTGCTACTTGGAACATAAGTTTTCAGGCAATTGATCTTGGATAGATCACCCTCATTGGGGATATCGGCCTGAATTTATGTTAATTGAACTTGGCATATTGTAGTGTTGTAGGTACATTTTGTGTAGTTGTCAAGTTCACACCGTATGAAACGGGACCTATTTTCAAAGCAACATTTTAGATACGCTGTAACGATTCCTGAAGCCATTCTGAAGGAAATGAACAACAGGTATGTCTTAATTCGATTTCCTAAGCACTGCAATAAGTGCATTGTTGATTTCCGAGCTTTTTATTTATTAGTTTCTCTGAGAGTTGTTATTTTCTTTTGCAGTAATTAGGCCTTAAACCACAGAATACATAGGGGTAATTAGTATTTATTGATGGAAATACTCTGTGGAAAGTAGAAGAGTATATATTTGTGTCTGTACCCCATTGAAAACCCTTCTGGCCAAAGGTTAGCATAAGATCTTCTATTGTTTTCTTATTTATTGATTGATATAGAATTTGAATCGTTGCTCTGACGTCATTTTGAAGAAATCTACATTAATTTACAGTTTTCATTTTTTTTTCTTTTTTTGACATTGCTACTAAAATAGAATTATTTCTCTGACGTCATTTCAGTCAGTTTTTAGTTTTTATTTTTCTTAATATTAATTGTTGTAGTAATAGACGTCATTTTGACAGTTCACGTTAACTAAGTAATTTTAGATTTAGTTTTATAAAATATGTTAGTGTAAATACAAGGAGATATTCTAATATTATTTTTCTCTTTTAGGGTTTCCGTTGATTCCATTGATTCCATTTATTCCATTTATTTCGACTTATTTACGTTTACTTCCAATTAAGTACTTCCGATTACTTCTTTCAGTATTTAGTTTTGTTGCGTTTGAAATCGTTTGTTTACGTCGATGATATGTTACTGGTTATTCTTCTAATTGGAATTGGAGACATCGTTGGATACCTCACTACAGAATTAAGATAAGGATTTTGATTAATTTATTTTTTTATGCGTTTATGTTCATTAGCCTTTATTAATTTTAGTTTATTTGTGAATAGTGCCTAGTGTGTTTTCGGTTTGTTATACTGTTTTTTTTTTGGTTTACAGCGGTTGCGCCTGAGCTCATGCGACGCTTATAATTTTCGGTTAACTTTTGAGGGCTAGAAGCCCTATTTGCTTTGGCGCATCTAGTTACTTTGTAGGTTATCGTTGTGGTTGTCCAATATGGTATTATTATGATTCAGTTTATTATTTTTTGTTAATTATTGCATGTTTACGGACTAAATTTATTTATTACTTATTTACTTATTATTAATAGATAATTTTTACGTGTGGTATCGCATAATTTCATTTGTTCCATACACCACATGATTGGTACTGCAACAATTTGGTAGGTTTGGAGTTGCAGTCTACTTTAGGCGTGGGCCGTGGGGCAAACTTGCCTGGCGCCTAGTTAATATCTATTTTAGGTTAAAAGAAAGTCTCAACGAACCCCCCATCTCCACTAGAGCATAGCGGGCTACGCCTTTGTTGTCATCCGACAGCCGGTGTAGCAACGTAGCGTCCGCGCACGAGCGGCGAGGCGTTGCACCAGTTGCACTAAATTGGCCACCATGTCTGATAGTGCTGAAGAAGATGAGGCTATCTATGAAAATCTAGCAACAATCCAACAGCCAAGTGAGCAAATGAAACCAGTAACAAAAAGAGATGTAAAAAATACTATTCAATATAGATTAAAAACCAAAAAAGCTCCTGGCTATGACCTTATAACAGGAACTATCTTAAAAGAGTTACCAGATAAAGGTGTAATTATGATAACACAACTATTCAACGCCGCAATAAGGCTGAAAATTGTACCAACGCAATGGAAAATTGCTGATATAATAATGATCCATAAACATGGTAAACCACCTCACGAACATACCTCTTATCGTCCTATTAGTCTCTTACCGGTACTAGCTAAACTATTTGAGAAGCTATTAGCGACCAGGCTAATGAAGATAATAACTGATAATAATCTTTTTCCGGATCACCAGTTTGGTTTCACAGAGAAGCATTCAACAATAGAACAAGTTCATAGAGTCGTTGATATAGTAAATAAAACTTTTGAAGAAAAAAAGTACTGTTCTGCACTTTTTCTTGACGTCAGTCAGGCTTTTCCTGATGAATGAACGTTCCTGATTCAATGTTTACTATACTAAAATCATATTTAGAAGAAAGGTACTACCGTGTCAAGCATGAAGCAGATACATCGAAAATCTACCCTATACGATCTGGAGTCCCTCAAGGTAGTGTTCTGGGTCCTATATTATATTTAATATTTACACACGACATACCAACAAACGAAAATGTAACGACTACAACATTCGCAGATGACACAGCTATGTTAGTCACAGATGAAAATCCCGCAACAGCTACCGAATCTCTTCAAAGGCATATTAGGAACATTGAAAAGTGGACAAAGAAATGGCGAATAAAGATCAATGAATCAAAATCACAACATATCATATTTACAAAATGTCGTAAAATATCGCCTAATATAGAAATAAATAACAAAGCAATTCCACAAGCCGAAAGCGTTAAATACCTTGGTATGCACCTGGACAAAACTTTGACATGGAGAACACATATATGGAAAAAGCGCCAACAGTTAAATTTAAAATTTCGTAAACATTATTGGATACTGGGCAGAACATCGAAGTTGTCTATACGTAACAAACTGTTGGTATACAATACAATACTCAAACCGGTCTGGACCTACGGGATCCAGCTATGGGGTACAGCAGCAAAATCCAACATATCCATAATGGAAAGATTGCAATCCAAAGTGTTACGCTCTATAACAGACGCCCCATGGTTCGTGTCAAACAAAGACATTTATTGTGATCTAGAAGTACCTACGATCAGTGAAGTGATAGTTCCGTGCAGTGTTCGGTACATAAAACGCCTAGAAAGCCATCCAAATGCCCTGGCAATAAACTTGCTTGATAATAGTCAACAAACTCACAGACTAAAACGTAAAAATCCACTGGACCTTATTTATAAATAAGTTTTATACCTCACCGTAATTGTGTTTATATTTTAGATATATGTATTGTTTGTAAATGTAAAATGTATGTTTGTATGTAGCATATTATCGGAATGTCATGTTTGTTCCATACTAGAGGTCCAGTCATTGGACTGACCTCTCTAACGTCAATTCTTTTTTATTTCAAACCCCAAAGACGCTTATTGTTAGAATTTTTATAACTAACACTGAAACTTTAAGGTACTAGTACACTTTACAGGACCAAAAATAATCATTTTTTTCAAGAATTTTTTTCTCAGAAACTTTATTACACATGAACATAAAACTTTTTACATATTAATCTCTAACTCTTAGAGAGTACAAAAAATATATCTTTTTTTATATATGCACGTAAACTAATATTGTAGAGGGCGCAAAAGTCGAGGCCTCGAAAAATGATGGCGGACAGTGATTGGGATATCCGACACAAAAAAATCGTACGGCATTTGAAAAAGGAAGGTTTCTTACGTGACAATTTACCATAATTTAACCAAAAAATAAAAGATAAATATTTTTTATCCGTGAAAAACTGTACAAAAACGGGCGATTTTTTCACAAAAATGTTTCAAATTTCCGTAAAATCTTTCTTTTGAGGAATTCTTCACTAACGGTGGTAAATTGTCATGTAAGAATCCTTCCTTTTTCAAATGCCGTACGATATTTTTCTTTCAGAGATCCCAATCCTGAGATTAACTGTCCGCCATCGGAGCTACTTTTTTCGACGCCTCAACTTTGGCGCCCTCTACAATATTAGTGTAAGTACACAAATAAAAAAAGATATAGTTTTTTTATTCTTTACAAAATAGATATTATTATGTAAAAAGTATTATGTTCATTTTTAATAAAGGTTCTCAGAAAAAAAATCTTGAAAAAATGCTTATTTTTGGTCTTCTAAAGTGTACTAGTACCTTAAGTCTCACTCCAACAACTTCTACATGTGAACTTATTCCAAAAGGTGTGTTAGTCATTTTATATTTTTTATATTCCATACAAAAAAAATTGTTCGAACCTATTTCTTTGTGGCATTTTTGTAATCAACTATTCTAATTGGGAAATAAGTCACAACTTAACTTGAAATTTAAAAATTAAAAAAAATATTTTTATTTATAATAAAATTATATTTTTCAAGTTAAATTGTGGCTTATTTCCCAATTAGAATAGTTATTTATTCTTCTATTCTATTATTCTAATTGGGAAATAAGCTACAATTTAACTTGAAAAAAAAATAATTTTGTTATAAAATATAAAAAATATTGGGAAATAAGCTACAATCGTTGATTGATAAATATTCAGACTACATCTTACAGACTACAATTACAGCTACAACTTAACTTGAAAAAAATAATTTTATTATAAAATATTATAAAATAAAATTATTTTTTCCAAGTTAAATTGTGGCTTATTTCCCAATTAGAATAGTTTTAATTAACACAAAATGTTTTTATTCTCTGATAGGATCGAGCAAGGCATCAAAGGTGCATGATGCTACCATTACAGATTTATTAACGGCTGTAAAAAAATTAACGGCTGTAAATATTACTGTAAAAAAAAGTGAAAAAGCTTCAGTAAATGAAACATTTGGCCATTACGTTACTGCCAGCCTAGATGAAATGGATCCTGAGGATGCTACTAAAGCCAGATCGGGGATAGTAAGATATTTAGAGTTTTGTTAGTAGTTTATGCTAGAGTTTAGTATGTTTAGAACTTAGTTCATTGTTTTAAGTCATTGGGTCTATTGAATAAAAAGAAGTATTTGCTTTTACTTACAAGTATTTAAGTATTTACTTAATACTAATTGAATAAAGTCATTTCTTTAATGCTTTAATCAATTACTATTAAGTAAATATCTAAATACGAGGAAGTAAAATATATATAAATACTTCTTTTTATTCAATAGACCCAATGTTTGTTTTATAAGATAGTATAGGTAAGTTTATATATTATTACTTTATTAGGTTAGTTTATTAATTTTAATTTAAGAGGATAGGCACATACTTTCGGCTCCAATGCTATTTAAATAGATTCATTTTTTTCGAATCCTGAGAAAACTAAGTAAATATTTTTGAAAAGTTTAAACACAGACTGAAAGATAACGTTATTACCGAGGGTCGAAAGTCTCTGAAAACTTCTATAATATTTATTTTAATAAGTTACAGTGTTGAAAAAAAAAGAGAAAATTTAGTGTGATTTTTAATTTCAAATATCCCCTTCAAAAGAAACTTTTTACTTCTAAGAAACTTTCGGCCCTCGGTAATCATTTAGTCTTTCATTCTGCGTTTAAATTTTTCAAAAATATTTAATATTTTTTTCAGGATTTAAATAAAATGAACATTAGCTATCTTTGTCGCACTCAGTCGAACAGAATCTGCTGACAAGACAGTGACAAATAAGGCTACTAAATATTTGACAGGCTTCAGGAATATTTTGAGTTGGTTATTAAATAATATTGATAGTGTATTTGATAAATAATTTATTTAAGGCATGAAATCAATAAAAAGGTATTTATTGTTTACCTACTACTTATGGAAGATTCAAGCAGAAAATACACTAGATGATAATAAATAAATTAAAGATGTTCCAACATTTATCTAAGCATTTCATATTAACAATATATTATTAAAAAAATCACTGTCATTTTTCCCCTTTTCTCAATTAATTTATTAGTTTTTATTGCATAGCATATAAATTATTATAATCACTGAATACATAGTTAGTGAAAAAAATTATCATATCAACTGAATTAATAATTTAACTGATTATACAAGTAACAATAATTATTACTCAAGAACATTCAAAAGCCATCTCTAAGTTAATGATGACAATGTCATTACCAAGTAATGTTTTTAATCATACCAGTGAGAATTGTACCACATGTAATTTGCTGTGTTAAGAAAGAAAAAGTAGGAATAGCCGTAAAATATTTGTTCCTATGCTCTTAATTTCTATGTATGAACAGGGAAATGTTCATGAATTTAACTTGCATGTTTGTCCAGTTGGATGTTGTTATGCAATAATGTAATACCCCACAAAAAGTTGTTTCAGAGATAAATTGATTTAAAACTTAACACGTTGACGGACAAAACGTCTAATTTCCATTGATGTAATGTGACACAACGTCTATAGTATGTTTACTACAAAAGCAAGATTACGTAGGTCAAAATTTCTGACGTAAAAGCACTGTCAAAACATTAGAATGTGACTTTTCATCATGGCCACGTTAATGTCATTACTTGTTGATAGTTTTCTTTGTTTTTGTTTACTATAAAAATAATATCTATAATTCTTTATTCTAATTAATGATGTCAATCGGATTTCATTAATTGCCAAAATATATTAATCATATGCCAAAATATTTGTTAATGTTAACGAAAATAATGATATTCCATATCATCAACTCTAGAATTGAAATTTGTGTAGCACAGCTAAAATACGACACAAACACGGAACTGCCCGATCTTATATAAGCGTCCACATGGTATTTTAATAAGAAAAACGTAATCGCGATTACATTGAGAATTTTAGAATTATATTAATTAAATAACTAAAAACATTTATTATCAATGATATAAATTTTCTAAAACAATTATTTAAGTTCAAGATTCCAAAAAATAATAATTTGAGTTAATATTTTAGACATTCGTACACTACTCATACATTCAAACGCAAATGACACTTCAGCGTTGCTGGTTGCGGTCAATAATTATGCTGTGAGCTGTGAAATAATTTATTTTAATGGGCGCGTTCACCAGATGCAAACGTTGGCAATCAGTTTGCGCTTTATGGTTCTGAACGACTTGCTAACGTCAAACATGTTTGGAAAGCGGTCGCCATTTTTGCAAACATAAGATATTTAAGTTGAACTTTGCAAACGTGTTGAAATATGGCGGGAATTTAAATTGGATATATTGTAAAATATATTGATAAGGGTTTTATATATAAAATAAAGGCTACTGAAGACATTCTGCTACGTTATTATCTATTAAATAAATTTTCTTTTTTCCTTTAATAAAAAAAATAAATTCAAAAACGTATTTATTGAGAAAATTTATTTTAGGTTACGTTCAAACCAAGCAAGCAAAATGTCAAATTTTAAGCTAAACAACCAACCGTTCCGTTCAGTTCGCTGTCAACAAGTTTAGAATCAAAGCGCAAACATTTGTGAATGTGTTTGCATCTGGTGAACGCAGTCAATGATTATTCGCGGTGTGCAAGTACTTGGAAGGGAAACGAGAAACGACCGTGCGCGAGTCGCGGAGAAATATTGCAACTATCTTAAATAATTCATATTCATATTGTCAATTGAAATTGTCAAATTTACGTATATATCATACCTTCTGTCATTGAAGCAGAAAAATTATATATTGCTCCACAATATTGATATGATATGCAATTATTATATAAAGGTAAATTTAATTAATTGTATTTTGCTTGCAGTACTGCATTTTAATAACTAATTTTATTTACTACATAATTGTTTACGTTTGGATAGCATAACCTGAATCTTATTTTTTTTTTATTATTTTTTTGGGCTATGGCCTTGACAATTATCCAGTAACCAGGACTAATATAATTGGACAATATAATTAAAAGTGCGAATAAAGTTGCAGAGCGTAGAAATACGGGTCGCTTTGCCGAACTTGCACGGTCCCAATACCTACACTATGATAATATTGGTGCTAAGTAATATATTTCGGCAAGTAGTAAAAACTAATTGACATCATTAATTAGAATAAATAATTATAGATATTATTTTTATAGTAAACAAAAACAAAGAAAAATATCTCTGACAAGTAATGACATAAATGTGGGCATGATGAAAAGTCACATTCTAATGTTTTGACAGTGCTCATACGTCAAAAATTTTGACATACGTAATCTTGCTTTTGTAGTAAAAATACTATATATACGTTGCATTTTTCCCTATTCTACTTTGCAAAATACATATAGTGTCACAACACTTGCTTATATATTTGACGCACTGTCCGTCAACGTGTTAACAGGTTATTGATATTTATAATTTTATTTATTTAAATTATAAGATGGACAAAGAAAAAACAGTAGGTACATTCTAAGATTATAAAGATAAAGTGTCAAATTTTACAGATATCAATGTCAAAAGTGGGTTAGGTTATTAAAAAAAATACAACTATACCTTAATAAAAAATAGCAAAACTGTCTTAAACACTAAACTTTGTGCAAAAACAATTTTAAAGGTTTTTTGACTTAATTCTTAAGAAAACTTTCGTCAATGACAAAATCTACCTTTTTTTCATCATCATCATCAATGGCATTACAACTCTTCATGAGTCTTTGCAGCGTTTACTGTTGCCTTCCATGTTTGTCGATCCTGTGCCACTAATTCCCATTGTCTCCAGATCTTCTTTGACTGCATCTTTCCACCTTTTTCTAGGCCATCCTACAGACCTTCCAACTAGCCTTTCCCACAACATATTGTTTATAAGGCAATTGTCGTTACTGTGTATCACATGCTCTGCCCATCTGAGTCTATTGGCCTGTATATATCTGACTAGATTTTCCTTTCCGAATAGAGACTCTAACTCGATATTGTATCTGCTCCTCCATTCGTTTGTCACGCTGTCTCTGCAAGGGCCATATGATGATATTATCGAATGATATTATCATTCGAAGGATTTTACATTCCCGCACCAGCAATTTATTTACTTCTCTTTTTGTTAGCGTCCATGTTTCGCTTCCATACGCGACTGCTAGTCATATTATGGTCTTATATCTGGATTTTTGCACCTCATGAAAGAAGTTTTGACTTCATTAGATGTTGCATTGCAAAGAAGGATACGTTTCCTGCCATTATTCGCGATTCAACTTCTCGCTCTATTTTGTTGTCATTTGTGATTGTTGCTCCTAGATATTTAAATTCTTTAACAACTTCGAAGTTATGATCGTTTATAGTAATGTTTTGCGTTGTTCACTGCCATTCTTGTTTTGAGACGACCATGTATTTTGTTTTGTTTTCATTTATTTTTAGACTGATGTTTAATGCAGCTTCTTCAAAGCTCGAGAACATATCCGTAACTTCTAATGTTGACTGTGCCACACTGCATCTATGGTCTGGTTTGATTTTTGGATACATTTTTCGCACAATATATTCTAAGGGCAGGCTAAACAGCATGGGGACAACGGATCTCCCTGTCTCAGTTCAGAATTTACGTAGAAAACATTTGATATTTTCCCCCTATTCTAACTTGTAAGGAGTTACTTACACACATTAATATTATATTTCACAAACAAGATCTTTGATTGATCTCTTTTTAGTAGAATTTTTATGTGTTTTTAACCAATTAATATTTTGTTTATTGATATCAACCTTTCTGTTTATAACTGAATTTATGAAGTTTACCACTAATACCATATCCTACTTTGTCATTCTATTAACAATCAATTTATGTCTGTTATGATGATGTATTCAGCCTTCGTGTAGTTCTGAAGCTATTTCTTTGTGGTATTTTTGTAATTAACTACTCTAATTGTGAAATAAGCCACAACTTAACTCGAAAAAATAATTTTATTGACGTTTCGACATCCAATTCGGATGTCGTTGACAAAATACAAAATATTAATAAATTAAACAAAAATGTTGCTTAGTAAAAAATTCTTCTAATAATTTATTTAATCTGACTCATTTATATCGGCAATTCAGACATGTATTATACATTTTAAAGTATAGGCCTTTATTTAGTCTTCCTACTTCTTCTACTGAGTTAATATTAGATAGGGACTGCTGCAGATTGATAAAACTCTAATAAAGTAATATTGACTCGTTTGTATAGAAGCTATGAATTTAGTAATTTTATATCTCGATTGTGTGAATACCACTTCTTGGCTCTGATTTTACTGGCATATTTTTCAAAAAATCTGTTGTGTTGATCCACGTTTCCCATGTAGTTATTTTATTGTAGTTATTTTATTTTTGTAACACATTTTGCAACATTAGATGCTATAGTAACGCTCTTATTATCGTTCCATTTTACAAAAAGTATTTGTACATTTATATCAAACAGAAAATCGTATTAATCATAATATTCCTTATTAAGGGTTTTTGTATCTTGTATAGGACACTTTGCAAGATAATGTATTTTCCAGCAAGGTTTCTGTTGCTCGCTATTCATTTTTGTAAATAAATTATATCAAAAAACACCCATTGACCTGCAGGTGCAGTAATGCAATCTAGCATATCAAGTACTGCCCTTGATCTAATCTTCAGATACATTTTTAGCAAATGTTTTCCAGTATATAAGTTCTAATTATAACAATTTGCTATTTCCACAAAGAGTCCAAAATTTATAGCTGATTCAAATAGGCTTTCCACCTATAAATTGCATTCTAGTTCGGATCTCTGAACAGTAAACATATCGAATACCTGCTCCGCATAGCAATTAGTGATAAGTTTTTAGTGTAATTACTTTTACGATTAAGGTTGTATATTTAGATTATAGTTTTAACAAACTATATAAAGGTAAGAGATTTTAATATATTTATTTTCCAATGAGCGTTACATCTGATGGTGGTAATAAACCCCCAGATGATATGATTATTGAGGAAAATGACATAGGTAAATATAATTTGGATAACAAATATTCAGAAAATGATATTGGTCCCTATTATGTTACTGTAGAACCAACAGAAAAAACAAACCGTTTGTCAGCGGTAAAAATGGGTTTCTATCTTTTTAATAATAATACATTTAAAAATGACGTTTTAGATATTAAAAATGTAGGGAAGGACAAAGTTAAAATTATTTTTAAAAGTTTTAATGTTGCTAATTCAATTATTGGTCATGAAATAATAAATTCAAATAAATTAATAGCGTACATTCCTCTTTTTTTCAACCACAAAAGAGCCATTATACGCCAAGTGGATACATTCTTTGACGAAAAATATCTATTAGAACACATTGAAAGCGATAGGAAAGTTGTTGAAGTAAAGAGAATGAAGCGCAAAATTATTGATTCAGATAAAGAAGTACAGTTAGTTCCTAGGCAAATGATTATAGTTAACTTTTTAGGAAACAGCCTACCGCAAACAGTAAAAATTAATTTGGTTCGTTTTACGGTAGAGCCGTATATTTATCCGGTAGTTCAGTGTTTCAAATGCTTTAGATTTGGACACACGGCAAAGTATTACAGGAGTACAAACTTTAAATGTAAGAGATGCAGCCAAGAGCATAGTGACGAGAATTTTCAGTGTAGTAATGTAGAATTCTGCATTCATTGTAATAAAACTGGACATCAATCTATTTCAAAAAATTGTCCAAAATATCAAACTCAACACAATATTAAAAAAATAATGTCAGAAAAAAATATAACCTTCAGAGAAGCAGAAACACTAGAAAAAAATTAAACTTATTCTAAAATAGTACTTAATAATAGATACGATTTATTGAACAATCAAGAAAATTTTCCTTCTCTTCAACATAATGAGGATAGTAATTCATCGGCTAAAAATTGGGTACCTAAGCCAGTACATCAGTTTCCTAAAAAGCGTAAAGCTAACTCACCCATAGAAGTTAAAAATGCTTAAAGCAATTACCCGACCATCTACTTCTAAAACCATTTTACCCAATCCTTATAGAGACGAATTTCAACAATATAAAGAAAAACTTCAACTAGGAATTTTAGAGAAAATACCCAAAATCTTTGAAAATATTTTCAAAAAATTTGAAATGACGGTACCAAATAAACAATTGTTTTATGAAACACAAACCGAAGTAAAATACATATTAAACTCAATATCAATTAGTGATAGCGAAGACGATAACTATAGTTAAAATGTTACATATACTTCAATGGAATGGTAACTCAATTATTAAAAATAAAGCTAACTTACAATATTTCTTAAATTCTTCTAGCTTATCATTTGATATTATTATTTTAAATGAGACTTGGTTATCCAAGAAAAGAACTTTTTCTCTTAGTGGATTTAATTTTGTTCATGTGGATAGACAAGATGGTTACGGAGGGGTTGGTATACTTATTAAAGACAACTTATGTTTTTCGGAGTTAAATTTAATAAAAAATTATAACAGTGATATTGAACTTTGCGGAATAAAACTAAATACTTTCAAAATTTCTCTGGTTTGTATTTACAAACCTCCTAACGTAAAGGCTACTACAAATGATTGGTTATCAATATTTTCACAACTACATGGTGATGCATTGATATGTGGTGATTTCAATGCCCATCACACCAATTGGGGATCCGCACTAAACAGTACACAAGGGAACAAGTTGTCAGATGCAATCGAAGAGACTAAATTAACTATATTAAATGATGGTAGGCCAACTAAACCAAGTCGTCCTAATGAAAGACCATCAGCTATAGACCTTACTCTTGCCTCCGGAAGCTTAATAAGCCAATGTGAATGGAACCCATTAGATGATGATTTCGGTACCTTACATTTTCCAATTGTTATTTCTGTAGGTAGAGACCAACATTCTCCTTCTCCTAACTTAACTAGGAAATGGATTGAATCTACTGCCGATTGACAACTTTTTCAAAACCTGGTAAATGAATATATAATAAGCAATAGGGAAGATAAAAAACAAAATAATAATTTTGAATTACTTACAAATGCTATAAATATTGCAGCTTCTAATTCTATAAAATCTCGTACCTGCAAAGTAATTAATCACAAAAAACCAATTTGGTGGTACGAAGAATGTACCCGAATGGTTTCAGAACGAAAATCGGCATTGATTGATTACAATCAATTGTCAAACTTTCATAACTACATCAACCTTAAACATGTTCAGGCCAAGACGAAAAGATTGTTTAAGACAAAACAACAGGGCAGTTGGATAAAATTTGTTAATGGATTGAATAAAAATACACCAATATCGAACATTTGGTCCTTTGCAAAAAAAATTTCAAATAAAAATTCTTTTTCAAAAAAACCACCTATTTCAGAATCTCCAAGTCTTGCTCCGAACATTCTTAATAACTTTCATACAGATCAAAGAATATATGAAATTGAAAACCCGTTTGATATCATAGAATTGGAAGCTGCAATAAAAAATGGGCCGAGTACTGCCCCTGGAAAAGATTTCATTACGTACGAAATAATTAATAATCTATCGAGTGAAGCTAAAATCTTGTTGGAAATATATATGATTGGTGGGTTAATGCAAATTATATTAATCAACTAAAAGAAATAACTATTTGTCTCATTTTAAAACCGAAAAAAGATAAGAATATGGCAACTTCTTATCGTCCTATATCCCTTATGTCTTGTCTAACAAAAACTTTTGAAAGAATGATCAAAACACGTGTTGAGTGGTTTATTGAACGAAATGCCTTATTGCCGCAAAATCAATATGGTTTTCGTAGGGGTTGTAGTAGTTTAGATGCAGTTACCCATTTAGTTAATGATATTCAGATGACACTCTCACAAAATAAATATTTAGTTAGTCTGTTTCTTGATATAAAAGGTGCATATGACTCCGTGGATTTAAATTTACTAAAAAATAAAATGATAAATATTGGTCTCAGTAATAATGCTTCTCATGCTATAGTGCAGATTTATCACTCGCGCAATATTTACATTAGGGATCATAATAACGTATTACATGGCCCCAGAACTGTCTATCAAGGTATACCTTAGGGTTCTATATTAAGTCCTACACTTTTTAATATATATTCAGCTGATATACACTCCTTGGTTAACAAAATTCACGGAATTCACTGCATTCAATTTGCGGATGATATCTGTATATATTCCATCCAACAAACCTATGACGGTTATGTGGGGGCTTTGGAAACCATGATGCAAACTGCAATTAAGTGGACTGACGATACTGGTATGACATTATCAACAGAAAAATGCTCAGTTCTCTTCTTTACCAGGCACAGGCTGCGCTCGCCGAGGAACCTAGCCTTGTGTGGGCGTACCATAGCAGTGGTAAATGAATATAAATATTTGGGCATAATTCTAGATACTAAATTATTATGGACTAAACATATACAGTACGTCAAAAGTAAATGTGACAAAGGTTTTAATTTATTAAGATATGTCACAAATTGCAAATGGGGCGCCACTCCAGATATTGCAGTTATGTTTTACAGAGCCTATATACGATCTATTATGGATTACGGATGTTGTCTCTACGGATCCGCGAGTAACACAAATATATTATATATTGATAGACTCCAGTACAAATGTCTTAGGACTTGTATGGGGGCAATGAAATCAACACCTGTGAATGCTATATTAGCTGAATGTAATGAACAACCATTACGGTTCCGTAGACAACTGCTTGCCCAAAAATATATTATTAAACTAAAAACTCGGGAGTCTACAATGATAGACAAGTTAAACAAATTAGCAATCGAAGACCTAACCAATAAATATTGGAAAATTAAAAACAGTCCACCACTAGCAGAAGCTGTTATTGATACCAAACACCTTTCCGTTACTTACGGCAATTATAAAAAACTACCAATGTTTAACATAAATTATATGCAATTAATTAAAAAACATAGTCATAATACCGAAGTATACAGAGTCCAAACAAATCAACAAAGCAATACTAAATTCCGTACTAGAAGACTTTGTAGACAAAGACATAACTACTCTTTACACTGATGGATCTAGGACGATAGATGGCGTCGGTTGTGCCGTTTTTATTCAAACCGCCAACCAATCATTATTGTATCAGCTCCCAAAACATAGCAGTATATACACTGCAGAATTATTTGCTATTCAAAAAGCCATAAGTTGGTTAATATCAAAAAATATTGAAAAAACAGTTATTATGTCAGATTCTCAATCTTCATTGATGTCTATTCAAAGTACCAAATTCGAGACGCTAAAATGTCCAATATTATGCGACATTAAAAGATACCTTCAAAATATTGATGTAACTTTTGTTTGGGTAAAAGGACATATAGGGATAATGGGTAATGAAAAAGCTGATCAATTGGCTAAACTTGCAATTACAGAGGGAGAATTCTGTAATATAATTACTGAAAGAGATAACAAAAATATTATACAATTTAACATCCAGTCGCAATGGGAAAATCAATATATTAATCTAGCAAATTCATCATTCAACCCATACTTTAGTATTCATCCAAAATTGCCAGGTTTTTCTTATTTTAAATTAATGCACACACACTCTAAATTATTTTCCACCTGCTTATTTCGTATTAAAACAAACCATGGCAAATTTCCTGCTCACTTATCCAAATTAGGTATAACACAAAATGCATTATGTAGCTGTGGGTCTTTCGGAGACTTAAATCATATAGTTTTTAATTGCAATAATTATAACTTAAATACAAAAATTCTAATACAATCACTTGTTCAAAAGAATTATTTACCACCTTACCATATCCATAATGTTGTCTGTACCACTGATATGAACATATTAAATCTGCTAGTTAGTTTTCTCAAAAGTAATAATATATATTTATAAATGTTTATAATATGAATTATTTTATTATCGTACATAATTATCTTGATAATTATGACATAAAAAAAAATCTGTGGCAAATGGACTTGCATCCAAGCCAAAAACAAGCACACACACACACACCTATAAATTGCTCTCGTCCATAGTATTTCACAATCATTTCTTCAATCGACAATTATTAATTGTCAAAAACTACATATTTTTTAAAATTCCGTATTTATCATATTGAAAACAGGCCTTACTTTGAATCCTCTGTTGTCTTTGTCTATGCATACATGATCATTGAAATGTATAAATTTCTTAAATTTCAAATACTGATTTCTTGGCATAATACTACACTTGTATTATAGCTCTAAGTATCAGTGCCTTTGTAGGACAGTAAAATATACTTTATACTGAAGATTCAGCAATGTTTATTTCCGAGATTTAGTTATGAATATTTGTTATAATAAACCTTACTCAATAAACACTTACCACTTGAAACGAAAATCATTGTTGAAATGAAACTTATTATTAAATTTTAATGGTTGAAAAAAAAATTTAGTGTCCTATAAATAGCACGCTGATCTATAATGGATTAATATTAAATAAAGCAACACTGATATATTTTTGTTTTTTTATTTAAGCATAAAACCACAACAAAAAAAAATAATAAATTACAAAAATAATGGAAAATAATATTTTAGATTCTAAAAAAATAAGCTATATACAAAAAAAGAGAGCAAACAAAAAGGGAAATGCATGAACTTGAAACAACAGATCAAAGGTGAAAAATTGTATCAAAAACTAAAAATGCGAAGAGTTGAGACCTATATTTGTAGACAAAGACAAAAATAAATAAATCCAATAACAAGATAATAGGAATTCTTCCTCAAGATATAAATGACGGGAATTCCCACAATCTAAGATTAAATATACAAACATAGTACCAATCAATGAAAAAAAAAGATCAGTTTAAAGAAGTGTTATATAAATTTTTGAAACAAGCATTTTGTATAAATCACATGTTTTGTACAAAATGCCTACTGATTCTTGATTCAGCCACAAGTAGCAGATCAATTTGTTACTATTATCGAGATATTACTCTTAGAGAAATGGCTTAATTGTTAATTGAATTTAATGTTGGAATCATCAACTCTGGTAGATTTCTGCAATGCAAATGACATGCTACATAGAGCAATGATAAGCTTTGTTTACACAGTTTAGGTTGAAAATCCAAGAAAATATTACAGATGTAATAGGCCTTGGACAAGATAGTCTTGTATTGTAATCAATCTGGCCTTTCAATCCATTGTGAGATAGTTAAGAGGCACAATAGTGTACAAATTAAGGCATGTGCAGATGATGTGTTTAAGGAGACGATACAATTTGTAATTATTGTAACAAGCCTATAGAGACTCTAATGTGGTAGAGCCAGTAAAGCTTGGCAGACTGAGATGGGTAGGTCATATGGAGTGCATGTAACCCTGTGAACCAGCAAGAATCATAACTTGACGAAAATGGTGGTAGAGTGACCCAAATGGCGGCCAAAAATGTGATATATAATATGATATTACAGTAGAGCGTCGATCAACCGAACGACCGCTTATCCGAACTCCCGCGCCCCGCACTCGAGTACCGATCAAGCGTTAGTAATTAACGCTTAAAATATCTTCAATTTTCTTCAATATTGTATCCAAAAATATGTTGTTGCTGTTGCAAACACTGCACTTTTTTGTTTAATTGCTATTTGTCATTATCAAGATATAAATAAATACCTATGTAGGTATATAAATATGGCTTTTATTCACTTGTGGATATAAATATATGTTAGATCACTAATCACGTATTTGACTTTTTAAAAAAAGAACTTTATTTGTTACACATTAAATATTCAAACAATAGTACAAAATAAATTAATTTAAAATGACTACAATAACTGGACTGGTCGAAGTTACAGCTAAGAGTGGTCCCGGCATCTGAAAATGGCAATTTATAGGTTTGGTATGAAGTGCTGAATCGCTGTTCCCATGAGAATTGGCCAACGGTTCATACAAAGTTCATCTACTGCGTGCTCAGCGGTTTCTATGGGAATGGGATGATGAAATATGAAGTCGGCGAACTTAAGCTACTTCAAGGTTAATATTTTCTCATATAACAGCTCCCCTTATTAGTGAAAAGTCAATGCCATTGCTTTGACTTTTACACAGTAATTGGTGTTTCTGCTTCTTCTTCGCTTTCTTGTTGGACATTGGATCTTCTTCTGAAGGAGGTTAAGCTTTGAAATTTCTGTCTAATGGAATTTCTGCGTGGTGCTGAAGTTGGAAGCTGATCCTGGGACAAGGAGATTGCAATTTTTGGAAATATTTTGGTTCGATATTTACAACAAAGGTATAAGATAACTAGGATGATAATCAGGGATAAGGTTGATATAGTGAATAAGGGTAAATGTTCCTCGATGAATGATTGGTTCATGATATGGTCCAGTTCTTCTGAATATTGGTCCAATTTGTGTTGTGCAATATTTAAGTCATCTACGTTGATCTTACTGAGTTTTAGTGGTTTCAATTTTGATAGGTGACTCTTTGTCTCAAAATGGTCACAGCATCTGTAGGGTACGTTAACTGGGTGACTTCTATACGTAATATTTGTATATTTCTCGATTTGGTCTTTGGCATGAATTCTGGTACTGCCAATGAATGCAATACATTCGGGAATTAATCTTAAGATTGAATTTGTTTTGATTATTTGTGTAGTGACATCTTTTCTTGCACATTTGATTGTTACTGGTAATGGATCGGAAATGGTTAGCAACCATAAATTTCGGTCAATTTCTTGTACATTGTAACCTTGTGCCAAGAGCATGGACATCTGGCACGTTTTTGGTAAGTTGCTGAGAGGTTTCAAAAGCTGGGCTTCGCATATAGCATCGGTGTCTATGGGATACGGAAGAATGTCTGTACACATTCTTTGGTTTTGACTGATTTGTTTGCATTTTTCGGTGTCCATGGGTAAGACATATGAAATTGAATCATCGTCTCGCGCTATGTATTTATGAACAGTTGAAAGTATATGATGAAAACCAGTTTGATTATCTAATATTGGTATTGAATATAATTGATACAAGGCGAAGATTTCGGGATCAACTAACGGAATTTCGAGAACGAAAACAATTTTTGAATCAAGCTGATAAGCTTGTAGTTTTATTATGTCAATATACTGAGCTATATTTGACATATAAGTGGGTAGAGGCAATACGTTATTTTGTAATGACTGTGAGATTTCTTTTAATGCGTCCATTAAGTCTATGGGCGAAATAATAGAACTATGTAAAATTTGCAGGCGAGAGAATGTGATAGAATTTAGTATATCATTTAAATAATTTTCTAAAAATACGTAGCTTTCCATTAAGGACTCACATAAATCTAGTATTTGTAATTGTGCTTGGTAAAAGGAGATGTCATTATTAATGTCCAGAAGTGTAGTCTCGATAGTTTTTAAGTCTTTGTTAAAGGTTTCCTCGTCTATTTGCAATTTTTGAATACTAGTGTTGAAAGTTTTTATAACTGAAGTGGTAACGGATATTTGATTTTTTAATTTGAGATTCATCGGAATTTATCCTATTTATACATTTATTAAAGTATTCGCCGTCAGAGGCGTCCAAATTTCCAGTAATGGATTTCCATATTGTTCCAATACCATTTACTAAACCGCGTTTTAGGCGTTTATTATAAGGTACTGTGTCAGAGGTTATTTCTTTATATTTTAAGTTAACGGAGTTTGAGATTTGTTTTAGCAGACTAACATGTGTCTGTACTTCGGCTTGAAAAGCAAGTTTTCTCGGTGTATCCACGTTAATAAATTTTTCTAATAGGTTTTCCAAAATTTTGTCATTATTGGATATTGTAGTTTTGATAGGCAATAATTCTTTGTAAACAAGTAAAGTCCATTTGTCGTTAGATATTCGTATAGTTCCTTTTTCATGAAAAAATATTCCAATTGTGTTATTAATGGGAGTGAGGAGAATTTGGGATTGGACGATAGAAAGGAGTCCATAGAATCTGAAAAGGAAAATTATTCAAAATAAGGTTTTAGTCTGTCAAAATTTACTTTAGAAGTTTGGTTAGTTTTGGGATTTAGGATAATTGCGGAATTTGTAAAAATTTCTTGAATTTCGAAAGGTCCATTAAAAAGATTTTCCGATTTTGATTTAATTTGGGATTCGTTTACGTAGACTTTATCACCAATTTTAAAATCAGGTCTTTGTGCTGAAATATTTTCGTCAAATCTTACTTTCGCCTTTTCTTTCTGTCTTTCTGTTTTTGCTCTGGCTAATTTGTAAAAATATTCCTTGCGATTATTCAAGTCTCGAATATATTTACTCATTAGTGTTTTTTGATTGTATAGAGTTTCTGGTGGTCGGCCTGCAGTGTGCCCAAATATAAGTTCATATGGTGTAAACCGTGACTTTTATTTTTTGTGTTGTTATAGCATATTATTGCATAAGGAAGTATAGTGAAGGGATGATCGTTTGGGTTTTCGGCTTAATTTGCTCTAATCATTTCTGAGAGTGTGGCATGAAATCTCTCTACGGATCCATTAGATTGTGGATGGTTAACACTAGAAAATGTTAGTTTGATGTCGTATAATTCGCATAGATCTTTGATTATAGCATTCTCGAATTCTCAACCGCAGTCGCAATGAATTCTTAGCGGTGTTCCATAGTGTTGAAAGAAGAGTAAAAGTGTCTTGGCTACTGTTACTGCTCTTTTGCCTTCTAAAGGATAGGCTTGTGTGAATTTTGTCAGTTCGTCACGAATAGTTAATGCATAATTTCTAGTAGGGTATTCGAATATGTCCATATTGA
Organism: Diabrotica virgifera virgifera; assembly: GCF_917563875.1. Lineage (NCBI taxonomy): Eukaryota > Metazoa > Arthropoda > Insecta > Coleoptera > Chrysomelidae > Diabrotica > Diabrotica virgifera. Next base: position 87,983,099 of record NC_065451.1, on the reverse strand, counting down.
TTCTTTCGAATGGTGTTTTTGGAGTTTCTGTTATGACTAGTGGTCCACTTAAGTTTTTTCTACAAATTTTAACTTTTTGGCAAATTTCACATGCTTTTACAAATTTCTCTACATCTTTTGTTAAATTTTTCCAATTATATTTTTGTTTTATTCTTCTGACAGTTTCGTTTATTCCACGGTGTAAATTATTTTTACCACAATGGTAATTATCTAAAATTTGAGGGATTTCGTCTTCGCTGGCTGTTTTAATTATATTTTGACAGATTCTTAATTTTAATTCTTTGTCAGCAAAAATATAAGAAAATATCTCTAGAATAGGTAGTTCGAGATTATTTTATACACAATATATTTTTGATTCATCGAATTGATCTTTATTTGCAAAAAGTACAAGAAACAGGTGTGATATTACTCGTTCGGGATCAAAAGGTAATGGTATAATAAAATATTTTCGATCTTTTACTGTTTTGCTGTGTACAATATTAATTCTTCTGTTACTATATTCCATGTTTTCTTCGAATATGTCATTCATTATTTTCTCGTGAAGTTCTTCAAGTTTATTTTGCCAGAAAAAGATAACAATATTTTTGTTAGATTTGTCTAATAAGTCCGTATTCGATATTTCAACTTTAGAATAATCGATTATCGACTTAGTTCTATAAAGTTCGATAAACTTGTCAAGTTCTTCGGACATTTTTTCTATATCTTCTTCATCGTTGTCTTCCTCGTTTTCTTGTGTGTCCGTGTCGTCTTCATTCGATGCATGTAATGTATATTCGATTGAAAGTTTGCACAATCCTTAAAATGGTTAATCTTAATCCTTGAGAGGGCATCAGCGTTTCTGTTTATTTTTCCTGCACGATGTTCTATTTTATAATTGTATTCTTCGAGTTTTAGGCGCCACCGCGCTAATCGGCTTCCGGGATCTTTTATTGAGAAAAGCCATGTAAGGGGTCGATGATCGGTAATAAGTGTGAATTTTCGGCCAAAAAGGTATGGTCTAAAATGTTTGACTGCCCACACAATAGCTAGTAATTCTCTCTCTATGGTTGAATATTTTGTTTCTGCACCGCATAACGTTCTGGAGGCATAAGCTATAGGTAAATCTTTTCCTATTGGGCCTTGTGATAGAACGGCTCCAATCGCGAATGCACTAGCGTCAGTTGTTAGTAAAAATGGTTCCTCAAAATTCGGATATATGAGTATTGGATCTGATGTTAGAATATTTTTGAGTTCGTTAAAGGCTTCTTTGCATTCAGAATTAAAGATAAAAGGTACGTCTTTCTGGAGTAGTTTCGTAAGTGGTTTAGAAATTTTTGCAAAATTTGGAATAAATCTTCTGTAGTAACCGGCTAAGCCTAAAAATGATTTTATTTCTTTGGTGTTCTTTGGTTCCGGGAAGTTTTTGATGCAAGAAATTTTAGCTGGATTTGTTTTTACACCATTTTCTGTTACAAGGTGGCCCAAATATGCCACTTCTTTTCTTAAAAATTCGCATTTGTCTGGCTGTATTTTTAAATTTGCTTTTCGTAACCTTTTAAAAACTTCTGTTAGTCGTGACATGTGATCATGGATAGTGGGTGAGTAGATAATTATGTCATCCATGTATACTACTCCATTACTCTTGTCCATTACTCTTTGGAAAGTAGATGGAGCATTCATTAGTCCGAATGGCATGCGGACAAATTCATAATGCCCATTTTCGACGGAAAAGGCCGTTTTCTTAATGTCTTGTGGCTCGATTTCAATCTGGTGAAATCCAGACGCTAAATCTAGTGTTGTGAAGTATTGGCATCTTCCTAATTGGTTTAATAGTTCTGATATTTGTGGTAGAGGATAACGGTCTTGTACTGTCAGTTCGTTAAGCTTGCGATAATCAATAACAACTCGCCATTTTTGTTTTCCTGAGGCATCCAATTTCTTCGGTACAACCCAGACTGGACTCGAATATGGCGACACGGTTTTCTGGATTATTCCTTCTTCTAACATTTTATTAATTTGCGTCTTTACCTCTTCCTTATGTATTTGAGGATATCTATAGGATTTAGTGAAGATATGTTTAGCGTTGTTTGTATCGATTTTGTGCTTGATTTCGTTTGTGAAAGTCAATTTGTCGCCTTCGACATAAAATATATCTGCATATTCAGTACAGATATCTAAAATCAGTTCTTGTTCTTCGCAATTTAGGTGATCAATTCTTAGTTGTTCTTTAATTATTCTTGTTCTATCTACTACGGGTTCTCCAAAATCATTTCCGTTGTAGGCTAGGATTGTCTCCGAATTTTTGAAAGGTTCAATTGAAATGTCTGAAAATTCGATTGTCTTCGGCATAGCATTAGCATTTAGGACGGAAGTTAAGAATTCTCCATTTTCGTCTACATGGACTAATGCATGAGGTAATCTAACTTTTTCTATTTCTTGAGCTGATAATATGGCATCTGTATTTGATAAGTTGCATTTTAGTCTGCATATTTGTTCGGTCCGGCTGTCAATGGTAATTATGTTTTTCCTTTTATTCGTTTTCTCTCCGGTCTTTCAAGATTTTTGTCTTGATCTCGGTTATTTACGATAGTGTATTTTTCATTCATAGGGTTTTGGCATTTTAAATTTGATTCCTGTTTAGAATCTGGTTTAATTTTTATTTTAGGTTCGCTTTGTTTTGTTTCTGTAGGGTGTGTTGGTGATATGTCTTTAGGAGGTGTGTTTGTATCGTGTCCTACTTTGTGAAGGGTGAGAGTTTTAAAATTTGTATGCAACTGTCGGGATTTGAGATCTATTACGCATTCATAATGATCTAGAAAGTCTAGGCCTATTATGCCATCGAAATCAATGTCTAAATTGAAAATAAATACTTTGTGAGGATTATCGTCAGTGAAGGGAATAAGGACAGATTCTGTTATTAACAATTTTTGATCGGTTATACCTTGGATAGTAACGTTTTCAGGAAATCTATTATGATAATTGCGTGCTGTGTTTTCTTTGAAAACAGTGATTCCAGCACCTGTGTCGATTAAAAGTTTAAAAGTGTTGGTAGCATCGTTAATGTAATATAAATTTTTGCAACTCATGGTATGAAATGGGGTTACAGGAACCTTTGTTCGGGAAAATTGAGATACGGATGAAAATTGTCTAAGTTGAGTGCTTGGATTTGTTCTTGGATATTCGTAATATCCGTTGAATGGTTCGTATGGTTGGGAGGATGATTTTGATTCTGAAGTGAAAGAAAATCCTGATAATTTTCTGTGTCGAGTGTGTTATTGGTTTCGTAAAAGTTATCTGTTTGTATATTATTTTCTGTATAATAATCTGTTTCATAGTTATCGGTATTATAATAATTATCTGTATAGTAATCGTCTGTACAATAGTTAGTCGTCATTTCATCAGGGTATTCATTTAAAACATGTGCCCTTTGAAAATTTTCGTTTCTTTGAATAACTGATGGACGATTTTGATTTTGATTTTGAGATGAAAAGGAAGGTCTCTGTTGGTTGAAATTTGGATTGTTGGAGGAATATTGATTCCTATTAGGGTTTTGATTGTTTTGATAGTTGTTAGGTCCATTATTATATTGGTTTTTATAACCGTTAGGCCTAGAAAAAGATTGATTTGGTTGTACGAAACGGGAAGAGCGGCATTCAAAATTTTGATGACCTATTCGGCCACAATTTGTGCATTTTGTAAATTGAGACGAAGGTCTTCTCATTGGCTGAGAGGGTTTAGGAATAGTTGACTTAGAATTGGATTTTTGTTCTTCAAAATATGACAATTGAAGTTCGCGTCGGATACGATTGTTTGCTTCAATGAGATCTTTAGGGTTACTAGCCCTAATAATTTGTCCTAGACGAGGTTCTAAACCGGTTAAAAGTGTGTTTAGGGCCATGGTATCGATTAAATCACATTGGGCGGTTTTTTGTTCTGCGGATAAATCTGCAATTTGGATCGAGGCGTACATTTTTGCATTCAAAACTTGAGCGGTTAAAGAAAGTTAGAGGAGATTCGTTAGATAGTTGTCTTAGTCTTTGTAAGTCTTGTATTAAGGAGGTCAGGTCTCTACTGTCTCCGAAATGTAGATTTAGTAATTGTTTTATTTCTTTATAAGAAAGTGGTTTTCTAGAATTAATAAGCTGTGCAGCTTTACCTTTGAGTTTATTTTTTATGTGAATCGTTAAAAGAACGCGCTGATCGCCTGTAGCCATCTTAATAGCAGTCACACGCATCTAAAAATGTAGAAAGAGAAATCGGATCGCCTTCAAATTCTGGGATGATGGAAAAAATTTCCGAAAGCTTATATGGTTCGATGTCTTGTTGAGTTTGGGAACATGTGTCGGGCATTTTGCGGGATATTTTTAAACGAAAATGAATAATAGAAGTATGGAGAAATATAAAATCTCTGTATGTAAGGGAGATACAAATGTGGTATATAAAGGGGAAAAATGTATCAATAAAAATTAAAAATGTTATATAGAGACAAAAATGTATCAATATAAAAATATCAAATAATATATCAATAAAAATGTATCAAATATATCAATATAAAAATAGCAATAGAAAATATACCAAAAATATAGCAAGTAATACAAATATGTCAATAAAATATGTCAGAAATATACCAAGTAATAAAAAATATGTCAGTAAAATATCAGTATAAAATCGTATAAAGAAAAATGTCAATATTAATACTTTCAAATATTAGATAATCAACTTGTATTTTTTGTATTTTGATTAATTGACTTGCAGTATAGTCAATTTTGTAAATTATTATAACAAAATTTTTAACGGGATGATTCAAAATCAACTTACATAAAGAAGAACATCAGGACGCCTTGTTCTCTCTGCTCAGCTACCAGGGGCTTCACTAGGTGTTCCTTCCGTAGATCACAGGAGTGAGGTTGTTCGGAGATTCTTTCTTCTTTAAGGGTCGTCTTGTTCTCTCTGCTCGGCTACCAGGGGCTTCACTAGGTGTTCCTTCCGTAGTTCACAGGAGTGAGGACTTCCGCAGATTCTTTGATCCGTTAAGGGATAAGAATCCGCCGCTGCCAGTGAGTATACACGTGTTCTAGCAACGTTAAACGGATCCTACTGACTGCGCCAATTGTTAGATCACTAATCACGTATTTGACTTTTTAAAAAAAGAACTTTATTTGTTACACATTAAATATTCAAACAATAGTACAAAATAAATTAATTTAAAATGACTACAATAACTGGACTGGTCGAAGTTACAGCTAAGAGTGGTCCCGGCATCTGAAAATGGCAATTTATAGGTTTGGTATGAAGTGCTGAATCGCTGTTCCCATGAGAATTGGCCAACGGTTCGTACAAAGTTCATCTACTGCGTGCTCAGCGGTTTCTATGGGAATGGGATGATGAAATATGAAGTCGGCGAACTTAAGCTAGTTCAAGGTTAATATTTTCTCATATAACATATACAGCGTGTCTACTTGAGTTGGAAACATATGGGAAACTTTTTTATTATTAATTTTACGAAAAAAAGTTATTCTTTATAAAAAGTTCTGCATGCCCCAAAACCTAAGATTCAATTATCAGATATCAAATTTTTTCAATATTATACGAGGTATGTCAAAAAATATGAATTTCGGCTAAGGGTAAAGTACCTTTATTTCTCTCAATATCGAAAATTCTTATTATGAAAAGTTGTTTGAAAATAAAAACCAAGCTCAAATATGTAATTACATGCTTCTAATTGGAAAAAAATATTTTCCAAATTTTTCTCAAATTTATTGATACTAACTTCGTTTTTATTCATTACACATACGATAACTCTTTTATTATTACTTTTACGAAAAAAAGGTATTCTTTATAAAAATCTCTGTATGTCCTAAGAACGAAGATTCAACCAACAGATATGACATTTTATTAATTTTATACGAGTTATGTCAAAAAATATGAATTTCACTCAAGAGTAAAGTACCTTTATTTTTCACAATATTGAAAACGGTTATTAAAAAAGTTGTTTAGAATTAAAAACTATGTGTCAATATGCAATTACATCCTTCTAATTGAAATACTGTGAAATATAAAGGTGCTATAATATTGAGCGAATTTCATATTTTTTGACACACCTCGTATAAAATTAATAAAAGTTGATATATCATGGTTGTTTCTTAGATTTTAGACCATGCAAAGTTTTTTATGAAGAATAACTTTTTTTCGTAAAATGAATAATAAACGAGTTATGATATTTGTAATAATTAAAAACGATGTTGGGTATCCATAAATTTGAGAAAAATATTTTTTTTTTCAATAAGAAGCATGTAATTGCATATTTCATCTTAGTTTTTAATTCCAAACAACTTTTTATCATAAGAATTTTCGATATTGAGAGAAATAAAGGTACTTTACCCTTAGCCGAAATTCATATTTTTTGACATACCTCGTATAATATTGAGAAAATTTGATATCTGATAATTGAATCTTAGGTTTTGGGGCATACAGAACTTTTTATAAAGAATAACTTTTTTCGTAAAATTAATAATAAAAAAGTTTCCCATATGTTTCCAACTCAAGTAGACACGCTGTATATGACTATATCAATATAGTTCGATTATCCGAACAAATCGGTTTTCCGAACACCCCTGTCTCCCAATTAGTTCGGATAATCGACGCTCTACTGTATATTTTATTTATTTACTATTAACGGTACCACCCAATTATACATAGGATATTACAAAATGATACATTAAATAAAAAAATATACAAGCAATAAATAAAACTAATAAATCAAGGTCTATGTTATTACCATTTAGAATATATTATGTATAATAATAATATTGTTTATTTAGGAAACTTACATTATAATATAGATTTTCATGAAATAAAAAGTATACTGAATACTAAATAAACATAAAAACTCACTTAAGTAGACCAAAATCTTATATAGGGGATCGGCATAAGTCAGGCAACGCTCTCGAGAAATGTTTTGAGGGTAACGTAAGGGTCCAAAGATATCTGGAAATGCTCGAAGATTTATGTGGACAACGATCCAACACTCGCGAAAATCCGTCATTTCATGTAGGATGGAGCTTCGCCGCACTACGCGGCATAGTTGCGGGAGTACCTTAATGTTCATTTTGGAGAATGGATAGGCAGACGAAGAGTCGTTGAGTGGCCAGCACGGACCTGTGACCTAGCACCCTGTGGGGCCTTCTCAATTACCCGGTTTTTGCAAGAGGGCCACGCACCCTTCCCGACCTCCAAAACTGCAATTGAAGAATTTGATCTTCGCGCCAGCTTGATGTGCGTCGCCAGACCTGCCTCTCCATTGCGAAACGTTGCAATAAATACATTGATCAAGATGGGCATCAATTTCAACACTTACAGTAACCCTTTGTTTATTTGAATAAATTCATTTTGACCATGCATTTTTTCTCTTATTGCAAATTTGTTGCCCGACTTATGTCGACCCCTGTATTATAGCTATAATATATACACAACTAGCACTCCTTGTGCATGAGACTAAAAATATATATACAAACAAAGAAATATTTAATAAATGTATAAATATAAAAAGTTACATATGCACACTTACAAAAATCATTAATTTTAATATAGCACTTGACACAAATGTGTCTTGAATATGAGCTACAGTAAATTCAATGTTGTAGTTGGTAATAATAGTCTATTTACCTAGATATTTATTACTATTGTCCATTAATCAGTTCTTCATAGAATTGTGTTGTTTTGTTTCCAATTTGCGGACATATGTTTATAAATGGAACGGTCATTATTTTTCATGTAGAATTTCGTCTTTTGTTTGTAGCGCTTATTTAGAAACACCCTGTGTTGATGAAGAACGTTGCTAGTTGTTAAAATACCTAACTTTTTTATTATCCAATATAAGCGAATGAATCAAAAAGCAAAATGTTAATAAAGCCTAAGGCTACAGTTGAGTTTTAATTTCAATATTTTATATACGCTAGAATATTCCACAGGGTGTTCTGAACTTTGAGGAAAAAACACACTATCATTGTTACACCCGGTATACAATAACACTTATTTGTTTAGCAATAATATTATTACATCGATATTGTTAAAGAATAAGGCTATAACCTATTAAAAAAATCACTTAAATCGGCCAACAGATTTTGGAAATACGAGACTTCAAAAATGACAAAATTTTTAAATGGGCCGATTTCTATGCACGTAAGTTTATTTAATTAATTGAAATGTTGAATGGGTTGTATCTTACTTGAGTCTATAATAAAATAAAATAAATTAAGAGACATATTCACAATCAATTTATTTGCACAGCTTCATCAGATCTTGGTAACAGTAAACTAAATGATGGCAATTTTCATTCCTTGTATCGGCTCATTTAGTTATCTGTTACTGAAACCTGATGATGCTGTGTGTATTATTATAGAGAGCGAAACCGGTTGTCTGGAGTAAATAATAAATTGATTGTGACTATGTCTCTTAATTTATTTCATTTACTTTAATTTATTTAGGACTCCCTGAAGATTGGGACAGCCACCTGGAATCTTATTTGGAAGAAATGATTGGTGAATACCAATGTGGTTTCATATCAAAGAGGTCAACTATAGACCAAATACATATGTTAAGAGGTATACATGAAAAATGTGTTGAATATAACATACCACTTTACAACTTGTATATCGATTCACACAGGCGTTTGATGCTGTAGATCTGTAGATCGATAGAAGATGCTAAAGCAACTATCTACATATGTTAGGGATACCCAATAAGTTAGTTAAACTTATACAAATGACTTTGGAGGGCTCCAAAGCTATGGTGAGAATAGATGGAAATATTTGATATTGAAAATGAAGTTAGGCAAGGTGATACCTTGTCAACAACAATTTTTAATCTAACTGTAGAAGCTGTTGTTAGAAAATTGGATTTGAACGGCTGTATTAATACAAGATCTATGCAAATATGCGCATATGCGGATGATGTTGCCATGATAAGCTGCAACAAAAGGATATTAAGCGAAAATGCTATAGAGCTGAAAAAGGAAGCTGCTACGTTTGGTCTATGTATAAATGAAAATAAAACAAAAGATATGGAGTACACAAACTTGAATCAACATGAGAATCTGCATCAGTCAAGAAATACAAGCACATATTCTTAGCAGTAATAAATGTTTTTATGCATACAAAGACTTAATGAAAAGTAAGTTACTGAATCGTTAGTCTAAGCTTAGAATCTACAAAACAGTAATTAGACCAGTGGTCACATATGGATGTGAAACGTGGATCCTCTCAACCACTGATGAAAATCAACTGAGAATATTTGACCGCAAAATACTAAGGAAGATATTTGGACCAACACATTGCCGCGATGGTTCATGGAGAATTAAAATGAACCACGAGCTGGATGAACTAATGCAGAGCGCAGATATTGTTACATTTGTAAAGTCTCAAAGACTAAGCTGGCTTGGTCACTTAGAAAGAATGCCAGATAATATCGAGCTGTGGAAGTAATCCAGACATGGAAACCCCAAGGAAATAAAACAAGAGGAAGGCCCCGTAAAAGGTGGATAGACAACATAGAAACCATAGAAACATACTAAAACCATGAACATCAGGCAGTGGCGAAGGCAAGTATCCGACAGTGCAGAATGGAAGAACATTGTTAAGCAGGCCAAGACTCACAAAGAGCTGTAGCGCCATTACAAGACGAAGAAGATTGGGAATATGTATGAATCCTAATGAAAGTGACCAAATCACTGAGCAGTATCAAGAAGAGATCTATCCAAGGAAATATAAATCAATCTAATAGGTATAACATCATGCAAACATCTAAAAATTCTAATATTAAAGCTTAACATTTGAACTGATTCTTGATTCAATTTGGTTAATAAAACCATTATGCCATGTTTTACTCAAATCTTTGAATTCTGTTCTCAATGAAGAAAAGATTGGATAAATGTCCCAAGAATATATGGATCAAGTACAAAAGGATTTGAGAGAAAGAAACTGCAGAACAAAAGCTAGAAATAGAAATGAATGGAGAGGACTAATTGAACAGCCTAGGCTCAATCTGAGTTGTGAAGCCAAATGAAAATTTTATACAAAAATGTGACTGAATATAAAAAAAATATAAACTCTCGGTGTTGGTCAATTGGAGTATGGAGTAGCAGGCCTATGTTCTCTCCGATGAGACTCCAACAAAAGTCGAAAATCGTCTATTCAGGGGGCTGGACTGCGCTCCGTATTCTAATTGAAAAATAAGATTGTTTTGCATTCGCATTGCAACTGAATAAAAATGGAATTTTTATTTTATTTTTATATTGGTCGTTACTTCTTTGAGTAACTAGGTCTATTTTCTGTTGGAATTTACCAGCTGAACAGATGGGGTCTGGCTTGCAAATTTTAGAAGCCATGGAGGTGTTACCAAGGAAATGGACCAATAAGTTTTCAATTTAAAGATCTTTTAGTAATATTTTAATATTTTTAAATATTATTATTTTCATCTATAAAAAAATATGTTTAAAATCCAATGAGCATATTAGGGTAATACCTACTAAAATACAAAAATTATCTCTTGTGGCAAACTAAAATTTATTTTAAAAATAATCTTTGTATGGCATGGTTTTGCCACGGTACCTGGCACTATCAGATGAAAAATATCTGCATAAACTGTATCTTAAAGAATATAAAGTTCTTTTTGCAAGATTTGCAGATATTCTTCGAACTGACTCTAGTGGTGCCTGATCACCACTCCATGAACCATTTGGTTGATCTGATTGATCAACAAAACTAGATGGACAGTATATATTTTCATTACCATCTCCATTTTCATTCATACAAAAATTATGTAAAACTACAACGGCTTTTATTATATTGTCTGCATTTTCATCTTTTGCATATATTTGAGTTTTTTAATATCCTCCATCTGGCAACAATAATTCCAAAGGTATTTTCAATTACTTGCCGTGCCCTAGATAGTCGGTAATTAAAAACTTTTTGCTCTGCTGTTAAATTTTTTCCTCCATATGGCCTCATAATATATTTTCTTAAAGGAAAAGCTTCATCGGTAACAAGGAAATACGGCATTTCAATATTGAAAGTTTCATCCAAAACTTCAGGATCAAGGATATTGAACGCCTGTTGTTCAAAACGTGTTCCAAATACGCTTTCTTTAAATATCCCTCCATCACTTTGAGATCCATACGCTCCAATATCTACCAGTGTAAATCTGTATTGGCTGTCACAGACTGCTAAAAGTACAATACTAAATTGCTTCTTATAGTTAAAAAACAATGATCCACTTTTAGCAGGCGCTTGAATGGTGACATGCTTTCCATCAAAGGCTCCTAAACAATGAGGAAAGTTCCATCTTGTTTTAAAACCATTTACAATGTGAAGCCAATCCTGCTTGGTAGAAAGAGACTTCAGATATAAAGGATGGAGGGTATCCCAAAGTACCATGCACATTTCACAGAATATTTTGTGGACAGTAGTAAGCCCAATGTGAAATGTCCATGCTAGCACTTGCATTGACATGCCTTGAGAAAAAAACCTGAAACAGATTACCAACAATCGCATGATTAAATTGTACAAAATATAGGAGTCTGCATTCACTGTAAGGTTATGATAAGCCTCTCTTCAACAGAAATTCCATCAAAGCGATGTTGCACATTTATTTTTGATCTTACCAATTGCAGCAATTTTTCAAATACTAGAACCTTCATTCGTGTGTATTTAAAAAATTTCTGGGCATCCCAATTTTTCATGTTTATATAATAATTAAACTGGCCTCTGTTTTGTGTAAGCTGGTTAATCGGCCTCCGTTTGTATCTACGGTGTCTTCTATTTCTAAGGCTTAATGCTGCTCTAACACAAAGTATCACCGCCACTACACCTACCAAATCTCGAACATTTTCACTTTCCATTTTGTTTAATAAATATCTAACCACGTTTAGGATTAAAAAAGTTTTGATTTAGCCAAATGTCACAACAGAATCAAAAATGTAAGGTTAGAAATTTAGTTTAGTAACTATATTTCATAGACATATTAAGATTTAAAAAGCCTACCGTCGCCTACCGTCAACGAAAGTTTATAAATGCACCCCAGAACGTCGAACGTCAAGGTCACCGTCGAACGGCAACGTTAACGTCAACGTCGAGTTTATAAATAGCCCTTAACTTACACACACTTACATCTGACTCGATCGATTATACCTAACCGCAAATTATGAGTCATGTAAATGAGTTGCTTGAATGCCTAATATATCACATATCCTATCAGCATACATACCTAAGAGTTGTCATAACCCGTTTCTAAATTACATAATTCAGATAAATCCTAATCTCAAAAAAAAGTGTTGAATGGGATGAGTAGTACAAAATTGTTCTATCGATGGACAACAGATTTAAATAGAGCATATCCAAAGTAAACAGAGCATATCCACGGGGTGTGTGTGGCCACCTGTTATAAGCAAGTCGGTTTTAAAAGTGCTCTCTAATGCCGGATTTATACTCAGCTATTGCTACTGCCGCTGCCGTTGACGGAAATATTGCCCGAAATATGATCTCGACACGAGTGAGGTGTTTACATCAGTCTCATTACCGAACGAGTCACAAGAAAGGAATGTGACAACAACATCGTCTTGCTCCCTTACTCACTTGCCGAAGGCTTGGTATCAAAAATGTTAATATGAAAAGACCGATTCTCATAGAGTTCAAAAATTGGAGTAAAAAGAACGAAGTCCTCAAAGAAACAAAGAAATTAAAAGGTACAGACATATTCATAAATGAAGACTATCCAAAACACATACAAATTCAAAGAAATGAACTTCGCAAATATCAAAAAGAAGCAAGAGAGAAAGGTCAAATTGCAGGTATTCGTTATAACAGATTGCTTCTAAATGGCGAATTATTCACTTTGAGTCAATTGCAAACCTTATCACAAGAAAATGAAGCTATAGTAATAAAAGATCAGAAAAAGAATAAAGCTAGAAAATATGGTGATAGATCCCTCTCGGAGTTAGAGTTATCAATCGGCACTACTACAGGAAGATCGACGAAAATAACGAAAACAGCGTACTCAATAAACAAGTAACTAAAGCAAGTTGGACGGAGACAAAGAAAAAAGAAAATAAGACGAAAACATCAATGAAAGAAGGCACTACCGAAAACCGAAGAGAGGAAGAAATAATCACTGTCGGTGCGGACGCCTGCAGCGTACTTAATAGTAACATTAATGTATTTAAAAGTAATGTTAAGGTGATTAATTCTTATGGCGACGGCGTCCGCATTGAGGGTGAAAATAGTAATAGTTTTAAGTACAATACGAGAAATAATGATGATTTTTGAAGATATTCTTCTTTAGCGGCGAATCGATTGAGGGTAAAATTTGATTGATCCGCGCGCATGCGCACACCGACAGTATGGTATTAGTTGTTATACGGGCTCTGATTGGGTGTTGAAATTTTAAAATGATCTATCAATAATTGTTCAATATGGAGGTTATCGGTAATCAAAAATATTGTATAATATTAGTTTTTATTGATGTGTGGACAAAAATAAAATCAAATTTATAATTATAGTGACTTTTTAAATAGTTTTGAAAAGCCGCAGGTACGTAATTCTAAATGTTTCAGTTGGAAATACCTAATAGTTTCAATACCTATCTATTTGGAAAATGTAAACAAAATAATGTAGTTACCTATTAGTAGGCAATGCTTTAATTTACATAATCTGATTACGAACAAACTTTCTACAAATCTTCATCTCATATATCGTTTTCTTACTCTATATTTTGTTGTATTTTATTTCGACAAAAATCAAACTGATAATTTTATTAAATTCATATAAATTTATGGTGTAAACGTTTAGTTTGTGTATATTCCCACATGACGTATACGAGAGTTTGGTGCAGTTTGAAATGGCGTCAACTTTCGTACGGCGCGGTAGACGTGAAGTGGGTTCAAGCCCCAAGCCAGTTATTATTTTTTTATTTTTGTTATAGATTTTATGATTGTAAGTATATTATTATATAATTTTTGAAGATATTCTTCTTTTTTGAAAGTGGTAGATAAGAAAGTTAGTTTGATTTTTAAATAAAATAAGTACAAATAACCTCTTAAGTATATTTACTTCGTTTAAATTACCTATTATATAATAGAAGAATATCTTCTTACGTGCGTACAAAGTACACACAATTCTTTTTTTTTATAAGAACATTTGATAATTTTGATTTTGCTTTTAATAGTAATGTAGACTTTAATTTTAAGAATAGGGGTAAAGATAACAGAATTGTAAAGGTAGATCAGAAAAACGAGCAAACTGCAATAATAAACCAAGGCATAATTACTCATACTTGTAATGTTAGGAAAAGTCAGGGCAATAATAGAACAAAGAATATTGGACGGGACCGTCGTCATCGGCTGACCGCTGAAGGCACATCGGAGGATGTTCCCAGCTCTAGTCAAATTAACGCAAAAAATCAAAATACAACAAGTAATGCTGAAATAAAAAGGGACCACGATAACGACATAAAGATTGAAGGTACGGAAGAGACTAGAAAACAATTTAAAATAAGCAGAAAGGTAAATAAGTACAACAAGAAAAAGAAAAATAAGAAAAGTGGAAAAATTCTAATTGGGACTTGGAATATAAGAACATTAGGAGAAATAGGAGAACTACAAAATCTTATTGAACAAATAAAAACCTACAAAATAGATATTTTAGCGTTGCAGGAAATGAGATGGAAGAACGAAGACATCTGGGAATATGGAAAATATCTAATATGACATGGTAATTCAAGAGGTGGACAAGGTGGGATGGGCTTCATAATAAGTGAAAGATATAAGAATGCGGTAAAAAGCTTTACTAACATAAATGAAAGGATAGCTATTCTGAAAATGAAAGGCAAGTTCTTTGATATTAATTTCATTAATGTGCATGCACCTACGGAGGACAAAGAAGCTGAAGAAAAAGAAAATTTTTATGCCAGATTAGACCAAGAAGTGTCAAATATAAACAATTATAGCGTTAAAATAATTTTAGGAGATTTAAACGCAAAAATAGGAAGAGAGGAAATATATCAGGGAACAATAGGTATACATAGCCTGCACGAAATAAGTAACGACAACGGGCAAAGAATCATAGATTTTGCAACGGACAAAAAAATGGTGATAAGCGGACAAAATTTTCACATAAAAATATCCACAAAGAAACATGGGTTTCCCCCGATATGAAAACAAGAAACCAGATCGACCACGTCTTAATAGAAGCAAGACATGCTTCAGACATTTTAGATGTGAGAAGTTATAGAGGGGCAAAGAGCAGCTCCAATCACCACCTTGTGCTAATTAAATACAAACAAAAAATTACCGCCAAGGAAACAGAGAAAGGTGAAAAAAAGATCAAATACGCTTCAGATATATTGGCCTCTAATGAGGAAAAGAGAGCAAGATATGAAACAAAAATAGAGAACATAATTGAACAATGTAATCAAGTAAATGAAAATCAGGTCAGAAATATCGAAGATAAATGGAGGGTTTTAAAAGAAGCAGTGATAACAGCTGCAAAAGAAGTAGTGGGGGAAAGCAAAGAACCTAGCCAAAAAAGATGGTATGACAAAGATTGCCAGAGACTAATGGAACAAAAAAAACCAAGCTAGGCTTAAAATGCTGAACAAAAGTATGGAAGAAACCAAAGAGGAATATACTACAAGAAGACGACAATTAAGAAAACATCTGAGATTTAAAAAGAGGAAACACAATAAAGAAATGATTGAAAGGTTAGAAGAACATGAACAAAAACATGAAATAAAACTTTTCTATAAGGAAATAAATCTTGCAAAACAAAGGTTTCCAACCGAGAACAAAATTATGCAAAGACAAAAATGGGGACTTAATAGCAGACGAAAAAGGAGTGCTAAATCGGTGGAGAGAACATTTTAAAGAACTGTTGAATAAACAAAAACAACGTTATGAAATAGAAGAGCTAAGATTAGTAGGAGAGGCTGAAGTAGACCAATATGCACCAACAGAAGCAGAAATAAAAGACGTAATAAAAAAAATGAAAAATAACAAGGCCCCAGGATGCGATACAACAATAGAAATGTTAAAATACAGAGGACATAAAATACAGAGCGAAATATCAAATTAATACTAGAAATATGGACCAAAGAAATAATGCCGGAACAATGGAAAATTGCAGTGATATGCCCTATACATAAGAAGGGAGATAAGTTAGATTGCAATAATAACCGGGGAATATCACTGCTAAACGTTGGATACAAAATATTGGAACGAAGATTAAATAATATAATGGAACAAACAACAGGGGATTACCAAGGAGGATTCAGGAAAGGCAGGTCAACTATAGACCAAATATTTACAGTAAGGCAAACGCTGGAAAAATTCTACGAGCGGAATACCGAACTACATCATCTATTTGTAGATTTCAAACAAGCGTATGACTCAATAATTAGAAAGGAATTATATAGCGCAATGCAAGAGTTAAATGTTGTTAATGAGTTAATGAGATAAATGCAAAAAAACTAATCAGATTAGTAAAACTATGCCTAACAAACACCAAAGCAAAAGTAAGGATTCAAAATCAACTGTCCGATGAATTTGACGTTAATGAAGGTCTAACACAAGGGGATGCACTGTGAACAACACTTTTTAACCTTGCGTTGGAACAAGTAATCAGGAAAACTCCTATAGATAGGGATGGTGCAATATTTACAAAGCTCAATCAGGTCGTTGCCTACGCAGATGATATAGACATAATCAGCTGGACATTAAAAGACCTAGAAAAAATGTATACATATTTTAAAGAAGCGGCACAGACTATGGGCCTAGAAGTTAATGTCCCAAAGACAAAGTACATGGTAACAACTCGGGAAAAAGTACAAACGAAAGGCAACATATCTCTGAGCAGGCAAATATTTGGAAGAGTAGACCGTTTCAAATATTTAGGATCAACAATAACAGCAGGAAATAAAAACAGTGATGAGGTAACAGCAAGAATTTCACTTGGGAACAAATGCTTCTACAGCCTACAAAATATCATAAAATCAAAATCAGTATCTATTAATTCAAAAGTAAAAATATACACAACAATAATAAGACCTGTAGTAATGTATGCATCAGAAACATGGACCTTGACTAGTGAACAAGAGGAACAACTTCTTAGATGGGAAAGAAAAATCTTAAGGAAAATATATGGACCTATACAGGAGAATGGAGAATGGCGTATAAGAATTAGGGCTTCCAATCCCGCAATACCGAGATATCGGTATTGCGGGATCCCGCGTCATTCTCCAATCCCGCGTGATGCGGGATTACAGGCGCGGGATCCGCGGGATTTGCGGGACTGAAAAAAGTGTACATTGCTGCTGCTCAAAATTATTAGAAAACTGGAAAAAAATTATTCAAGGTTAGCTTCAGAATTAGCTTTGTCTTTGCGCCGTATTTTACAACGACGCGACGTATAAATGTGACTGCACTACTGATTTATCTCCAAAAGCCTCGTAGTTACCAAGCGTAGTGTGACGATGAAACTTTTCATCTCCCACCGAGAAAGTTTACTTCGAAAAGAAATTAATGATTTTGTAACTGGAATGAACTTCAGCCTTTTAAATTCATCTGAGAGCAATGATGACGAAGAGGCTGATCAAGTAAGAAGCACTTGAAACAATGTAGAGGTTCCATCATTGGGTTCCGATCTTGATCTTACATTGCAACAGGAGTTAGAGTTAACTATATCGTCAGCATGTAATATTTATTTGCCCGTCGCCATCTCGAGCTAATACACTTGAGTCCATTATTAAAATAGAAATGACTCTCTATGAATCTTGGGAGTCAATGGGAAAATATCGTACATTTACATATAAAGCCTAAAAAGGAATGAGGTCGACGTATGGAAGCCGAAAGGACATTTTCTGCTGTTGGCTATATTGTGTCTAAAATACACAGGTTTTGGCAGATGACAGTTTTGATTTAGATATTGGTTCGTATGAATAAAAATGAGAATGTAGTTTATACTCCAAATTTTAGAGTAAGTACATACTCCACGCGGTAGTATCTACTCTTAGGTACGGTGAGTAGAAACTCATCACATCAATATATTTTTATTCATATGAAATGTAGTATAAACTTTTACTTTATTCTCATACTCATGAGAACGTACTCGGAGTTTATACTCCATTTTTATTCATACCATCCAATATGTTGTGTTTCCTTTGCAAACATTTTTAATTGAAAGCTTTAGCTAAATAATAACTTGACTTATAGCTCAGTAATATAGCAACTAAATTAGTAAACTACATTAATTTTCAGTTGAAAATGGGTTTTTTGGTTGATTTTTAAAATTTCGTTGGTGTATTTTTTAAAGAAGATAGATTTTGCAGTATTTGTTACTGTTTTTTGTGAAGAAAAACAGTTTTAATCTCATACTAATAGTAATACTTAAATAAATGTGGAGTTAGTTGATTAATTCACTGTTTTATTTGCCTTATATAAATATGACTATTTTCAATATGCGGGATCCCGCAAATACCGAGATCCCGCGGGATTGAAAATTCGTAGTCCCGCAAATACCGAGATTGAACTCAGGCTGCGGGATTGGAAGCCCTAATAAGAATGGACCACGAAATAAATATAATGTTTAACAGACCGACTATCATAAAAGAAATACGAAGTAAACGACTGAGTTGGTTAGGACACGTAGAAGAAAGGATGGGTGATAAGAGAAATACAAATAAAGTACTTAGGAAAGAATTAAATGGGAAGAGAACGAGAGGTGGCCTAGAAAGAGATGGATTGATGGTATTAATCAGGATTTGAAAGACCTAGGAATACGAGAATGGGAAAAACAAGCAAAGGAAAGAAAAACATGCGCAGCTATAGTCAAACAAGCAAAACACACATAACGCCGAAAAGACCTCCTCAAAAAAGAAACAAGAAAGTAATATTTTAGACAAATATCGTTTAGAACTTTTGAGGAGTTATGCGTGTGGCTGGCCTCCACACCATGTAAAACTTTAGAGCCTACAAACCCCAGCGGGCGACCATGGCCCTCCATGAGCTGTCAGCGGTCACCGATGATGATGATGATATCCAAAGTGAACAATCAGTAAATGTAGCCAATTCGCAATAAACCAAACATAGACCATAATACAAACCCAAAATAAATATAAGAGTTATTGACAAGAAAGGGAAAAAATTGATTGTAGCAAGCCTTTTATCCTAAATTGATCCGACAGTGGACAACAGATTTATATTGAAGCATATCCAAGGTGGAACAATCAGGCAGATTTAATTGAGCAACGCTACAATTTAGCACTAAATGTACTAATAATGATTACATATTGGGTACTATGAACCTAACTCAACGGATCATCAGATTGTATCAGATGCAATGGAAGATCTATCTAAAGATACCTAATCGAATAGTTGACATAACAGAAGTTAACTTACTCTGGGATTCTCTACCTATAGCTATAGCTACCACAGATTTTGAGAATGGCCAGAAAAAGCTAACCAATATTTCGGAGTCATCTCTCATGAAATAAATCAAGAAGTCACATATTAATAACTCTTATAAATAAATCCAACTAAGGAAATACTAGAGAACAAGTAAATTCATTTCAAAAGAAACAGCAGATTAAGAGAATGTTCCCTAGTTACTCGAGAGAACAGGATACTGATCCTGACTCTAAGTTACATACGAACCAAAAAAATATGAGTCCCTCGGAAAGATGATGCTCAAACACAATAATCCCTTGGTGAATGCAAAAGCTACAATATTTCCATAGGACTGATATTCAAGAAGTTACCATTTTTATCAGAACCATAGAATAGTAAAAACTAAGAAGAATAGATATACCTACAATAAACAGACAAGTTTACCTAAGACAAAGTCTCTTCAGAATGATCATAAACTGAAAATCGAATAAGAATGTCTAGTGCATGATTAAAATGATTATTAAACATTCTATCATAAAAATTCAGCATCTGAACTAATTAAGGTATGGCTTGGAACTAGGCAACTGTGAGCAATGAAATCTGCTTCCTATCAGGTGCACAGTCGATAAGCAACAATAGTTCAGAGAAATAAGGAAAAAAAATATCGTGTTGGTGACACATCCCCCTCCAGGCTGAAACCAAATTTTTCGAGTAATATGGTCATCTATAATAATAACCTATATGTTTCCTGCAGCCGATTTTGATGATATACATAGTTATAAACAAATGAAGATCAAAAAACGGTAAATTTTCGCTTTTTTCATCTCTTACTAAAGAATTGGGCATTTTAAACAAATTTGAGAGTAATAAACTGATAAACCGTATAAAAAACTTCAATATGGCGTTCGCTGAATATGTCTATCCTTATTGGTTACTTAGAAAATTGCCAAATAAATCATAAATTTTGAGTTTCTATAAATATTCATAACTTATGTAAAAATTAACTTAGAACCTTCTTATTACATGGAATGCTGAGACTTATGGTGCTTAAATTACACCCCAAATTCCAAAGCAATTGGTCAAATAGTTTAAAAGTTATTTAATTTGTTTTTCCAAAATTAATTTTTTTTGCAACACTGTAAGTCAGAAAATGATGAAGTTACAGTAATATTTTGGATAGTTTATGAAAGAAGAAAATTTACAGTATTAATTTAATTTAAAAAAAATGACAAAAAATAATTATAGATATTGCAAAATAATTTTGCAAAACATGTGAATTAAAAAAATGGGGGGGCTAACTTTGTCCCTAAATGTTCTAGAACAGTTGTTTTTCTTTCTAAATGTGTATAAAAATTCAGTCTTTCTAAATATGAAAAACAATTTTTCTACGGGTAACGGTTAAAAAGTTATTCTAATTGTTTATAAGTAAGCAAAAAATGGACATGTTTTTGCAAAATAATTTTACACTGTTTAAAATTATTTTTTGTCATTTATTTTTAATTAAGGTAATAGTATAAATGTTCTTCTTTCATAAACTGTCCGAAGTATTATTGTAACCTCATAATTTTCTGACTTATAGTGTTGCAAAAAAAATGAATTTGGGAAAAATAAATTAAATAACTTTTAAACTATTTGACCAATTGCTTTGAAATTTAAAATATAATTTAAGTACAAGAAGTCTCGGCATTCCGCGTAATAAGAAGATTCTAAGTTAATTTTTACCTAAGTTACGAATATTTATAAAAACTCAATATTTATGATTTATTTTGCAATTTTCTAAGCAACCAATAAGGTTGGACATATTCAGCGAATGCCATATTGAAGTTTTTTATACGATTTATGAGTTTCTTACTCTCAAATTTGTTTAAAGTGCTTAACTTTTTGGTAATAGACGAAAAAAGCGATAATTTACCGTTTTTCGATCTTCATTTGTTTATAATTATGTATATCATCAAAATCGGCTGCAGGAAACATATAGGTTAATAATATAGATGTCCGTACTACTCAAAAAATTTAGTTTCGGCCTGGAGGGGGATGTGTCACGAGAAAAACCTTATTTCTCTGGACTACAAGTCTCGAACCCACGTATTTGCATAGCCAAGCTAGGCAAACCATTTTCCTAAGAAATATTCAATACGATAAACAACGAAATGGTTTCATAGTCTTTATCATAAATTTTATCTCAATTAACTTAATTGCATATTTCTACTGATTTCTGACTCAACCTCGCAACTCAAAAATTTCATAATTTCTGTTTTATGCAGCAACCTCATGACGGTGCGTTTCCTCGTTTGCGACCACCTCGTATTGAAGCTTAGAATTCATTTAATCGTTAAAATCGTGTGTGCAATAACCTCGTAAAAATACTCGAAACAATATGTACATGCAACAACCTCGTAAGTTTTATTACCAATTTTGATAAGAGACAGAGGCAACACTGCATTTTTAACTGTTTACGGTGAGTGTCCTCGTTGTACTTTACCGAATCTTCTGCTCTTTGTATTGTTGATTAAAAATGAATAAACTCAGTGCAAGAACTTTGAGAATAGTTAAATTAGTGGGAAGAAAGGAAAAAAATGAAGGATCTGTATCAAGCGCGGTAAGTACGAAGTTCGTTTCTCTGTATAGTGAGATTGTGTTAATTCCGTTAATGTAAATTTTAAAGGATTTAGAACTACTTGTGGTAAATTTCATGATCCTTTGGTTCGTTAATTGCATGTAGAAAAGTTGCTAAGACATGTTTGACGTTAGAATTTGTTACTGTTACAAAAAATTGTTAACAATTTAATTAGGTTATGTACGTGGTACCCTGATCTGCTCATCGCGGCGTTGCCATGTTGTTTGTAAAATCTGTAGATTGTGCTTATTTGCGGAAGTAATTCGAGATATTTTATTTTTTGCAGATTCCCAATGAATCTACTAATGTAATTGAAACTGATAAACAGAAAATCGTTATTATTAAACAAGAAGAACGAATTCTAGATGAAAAAACTGGCGAGTTCAAATTTATTGAAGATTTAGTAACCAGTCGAAATTCTAATAATAATAAGTTACAATATTTAGATGAAAAGACTGGTGCCTTTGTTAGCTGTGGCTCTTCAATAAACTTCACTCCTATTGAGGATCATTGGAATACTTCAAGTTCTTACGAAAACGATTCTTCTGAAGATGAGTACACTTCTGGCAGTGAATCTGACGTAAATGTCTCATTAAAACAGAAATTAGATGAGACAACAGGAATTTTGACAAAAAAACGATCAAAAAAGGACAAGGAAAAGCCTCTAATTGGGAAAGAAATAGAAGAAAGCTAGCAAGAGAGCAGGGTAAAAGTTACTACAGTATTGAAAGAATAAAAGGAAAAACATGTGGGGTACGAAAGCGAAATGAAAGAACAGTTCAAGGAAGGTGCAAATGTTTACCGAACAAAAAATCAAAGAAATTGTGCCACACAATATCAGACTGTCAGACAGTTGAGATCTGTAAATCATTTTGGAGTAACATGACATGGAGTCAAAGAAAGGCATTGGTCAATGTTTTAGTTAACAAACATCCAGTTCAACAAAGGAGAGGAGCCAGTACAAAAAGAAGTCAAACTTTATTGTACAATTTGAAAGTTGATAACAAGTTGGTAATGGTTTGCAAAACAATGTTTTTATCAACCCTTGCCGTTGGTGAATGGTCTGTTTTAAAGTGGTTAAAAGAATCAAATGACTATGGAATACCAAACCGTCTAAATACCAAAGAAAAAGTTAGACCAGCAGATGCTATAAAAAGGGATCACATTAAAATTTTTTTAAACAATTTGCCAAAAATGCCAGCACATTACTGTCGGCAAAATACGGAAAAACTCTATTTAGATATAAATTATACCTCGATGAAAGAGGTGTATAGAAATTTTGAAAAGTATTGCTTCGACAACAACTTGGATAAGGGAAGCTATATTTTGTTTTTGAAGATGGTCCACGAAATGCAAATAGGATTATTTCGGCCAAAAAAGGACCAGTGCAATACCTGTTATTCATACAAAACATGTAAAGATATAGATGAATATACTTATGAGCAACATATTGCTGCAAAATACAGAGCAAGGATTGAGAAGCAAACTGATAAAACCAAAGCTATCAATGGTGAAATTAATTGTTTTACAATGGATTTGCAAGATGTGCAATTAGTTCCACTTATACCTGCTGGAGCACAATATTTTAAACAAAAGTTGGCATGTCACCAATTTACCATATTTAATTTAAAAAACTCATTAGTGGTATGTTATGTTTGGCACGAAGGGGAAGGTGGGCTAGACAGCAACATTTTCTCTTCTTGTGTTATGCACTTTTTAGAAAATGAATTGGAGAAAAACAATTTACCAGTTGTTATGTATATTGATGGCTGTAGCGCTCAAAATAGGAATGTTACGTTATCTAACACGTTGCAACACTTTGCAAAAATGTATAACATGGAAGTTATACACAAATATCTCACTGTTGGTCATACGCAAATGGAGTGTGACTCAGTTCACGCAAACATCGAGAGAAAAAAAGAATAAAGAGTTATTCGTACCAGCTGATTATGTTCAACTTATAAAGAAATCTAAAACAAGTGGAATTCCATACAAGGTGCACTACATCCAACATGATTTCTTTAAAGACTATTCTAAATTAAAATACTATTCATCTATCCGTCCAGGGGTAAAAACAGGAGACCCTTGTGTTACAGATCTAAAATGTTTAAAATATAATTCAGATAGTACGTTCTACAAATTAACATATGACGATGAATGGAAACTTCTGCCAAGGCGAATAAATTGGGACAATGAAGAAATTCCTGATCTATATCATGCATCCTTAAAATTAACCGAACGGAAATATTTGGATTTGCAAAGTTTAAAGCAGTGTATACCTCAAGATTATTATCATTTTTATGACAATTTATTATTTCAATAATTAGTTATTATGCTTAAACATTTGGTCATGATAGATGATAATTTACATTTTTGTTTATTTTGTAAAATTTTAAGAATATTTTTGTGAAAATTTATTATTTCAATAACTAAGTAGTTGTTATATATCAACATTGGGTTCGTATAGATTATAATTTGTTAAAATCATCAGTTGTTCATTTATTAATTGTGAAATTCTGAGAATTCTGATGTTTCTTATGACGTGGTAGTATTTCTAATGGAATTAGTTAGTGTTTTTAGATAAACGTAACAACCACGTAACTACGTGACCTGATATCAACTTGCAGCACCTTGACCACTTGACCACTATCAAGTGCAGCAACCTCGTAACGTGCATAATTAATTATTATAGTAACACCTAAACGGTTTTTTTAAACTATCATGTTGTAATATTGTTCTTTGTGCTCTATTGTTTATTTTCTAGATAACACATACCATAATTGGTATCAATTTATTCTTGAAAACAATTTTTAGTGCATCCTGAAAATATCACTCAATTGCAATACGAGGTTGAGTCAGAAATCAATCGATTTGACATATGGGGTATAACTTTGAACTCACACTGTATACTCAAATTGTATTTACCAAAACAAATATCACGATGACTTCTTTTGACCAAAATAAGCTAATGTACCAAGGAATCATGCTAAGCAGTGGAATAACTTTCCAGTAGAAACTACAAAATCAAACACAAACCAGATAAACACAACTAAACCTATTATGTAGACACACTAATCTAGAAGTGATGACATATATAAATAGGGTGTCCCAAAAGTAGTGGAACGGTCGAATATTTTGCGAACTAAACATCGGATCGAAAAACTGAAAAATACGCGTTCAATAATTTTCAAAAATCTATCCAATGACACCAAACACCAACCCCCACTACACCCCCTGGAGATGGGGTGGGGGTAACTTTAAAATCTTAAATGGAAAGCCCTAGTTTTTCTTGCAAATTTGGATTCGTTACGTAAAAGTAAGCAACTTTTATTCAGGACATTTTTTCGAACTGTCGATAGATGGCCCCATAATTGGGAAAAACGATTTATCCTGATACCATGGGTAAATTATAGAAACGGTCTAATATCTCGAGAAATACACTTCCAAATGAGAAACCAAAAAAACAGGTTTTTAGTACTTTTCGAAAACCTATCGAATAACACTAAACATGACCCTCCAACCCACCCCCTGGGGTGGGGTGGGGGGTAACTTTAAAATCTTCAATAGCATCCCCCACTTATTATTACAGATTCGAATTCATCATGAAAAATTAAGCAACATTTATTCGAAACATTTTTTAAAAATGCTGATAGATGGCGCTAATAAATCGTATTTTTCCAATTAAAGCGCCATCTATCAACAATTCTAAAAAATGTTTCGAATAACTGTTGCTTAGTTTTTCATGACGAATCCGAATCTGTAATAAAAAGGGGATTGCTATTTAATATTTTAAAGTTACCCCCACCCCACCTCCAGGGGGTGGGTTGGAGGGTCATGTTTAGTGTTATTCGATAGGTTTTCGAAAAGTATTAAAAACGTTTTTTTGGTTTCTCATTTGGAAGTGTATTTCTCGAGATATTAGACCGTTTCTATAATTTACCCATGATGTCAGGATAAATCGTTTTTGCCAATTATAGCGCCATCTATCTACAGTCCGAAAAAATGTCTTGAATAAAAGTTGCTTACTTTTACGTAACGAATCCAAATCTGCAAGAAAATCTAGGGGTTTCCATTTGAGATTTCAATGGTGTCATTGGATAGATTTTTGAAAATGATTGAACACGTATTTTTCAGTTTTTCGATCCGATGTTTAGTTCGCGAAATATTCGACCGATCCACTACTTTTGGGACACCTTGTATAAGCACAATCACGTACAAGGTATTACAGTTACATACCGGTTCAATAACGAGCCATATTAAGCCAAATCTCATTACCATAACTAATGACATCTAAGATAAATCGAATATGGAAAGCTAAAATATATTATCATAGATATAACATAGTGTCCCTATCTGGTGACTAAAATCAAAATACAATCATTAACCTATTCGTTAACCAATCGAGTATTTAGGAAATTTAGAAAGAGGAATTAACTTAAGCAATAATGTTAGGTTAATCTTCTTCTTCTGACCACGTAGATTCTAAGTCGTTGACAGTATTATTTGGTAATAAGTCCTTTATATGAAATCGACCAAGTTTTCGGTTGGACGAACTATCTTTTAATTCATATATTAAAGGAGAGATTACTTAACTGACAACACATGGGACGTATTTCTGACAAAATTTGGCAGAAATAGCATCACCTTTACTAGACTTAACGAAATTACGTTTCAATACCCGATCACCAACAAAGAATCGCAAATCTCTTCCTCAAATTATATTGACTCCGTGACTTAAGGTAAGAAGATTTTAACTTCTTCCTGATGTCTGCATATATTGGAGCTAAAGTCTGAAGATCATCTAAACCAGCGGTTCTCAATCTGTGGTACATGTACCACTGGTGGTACATTTCATTTTTTGAGGTGGTACACAAATCGCAAAAACACCCAAAATCAGCACCACTATTATAGTTAATTAGACCACCTAGTTAGATATGTATTTCAGTTAGGTGGTACCAAAAATAATAAAAAGTATTTGGTGGTACATGACACAAAAAGATTGAGAACCGCTGATCTAAACGATGGAGTTTCTCTGAAATCTGAGGGAGATTTGTGGAATTGTCTGAAATTAAACCAAAATAATCACCAGAAAAAGCAAACTCCTACCAAAATTTAAATAAGCTGGAGAACATTGAGTAACTTCATGGACCGAAGTTCTTATGGCTTGAGCTATTGAGTGAATATACTGGTCCCAAGCTCTGTGATCTGGATAGGTGTACGATCTAAGGGCTGTTACAATACTGCGGTTCACTGGCTCACTATGATTAGCTTGCGGATGGTATGCAGCATTATAAAAAATCTTCTGAACTTTGTATTTAGTTAGAAGGTCCTTAAAAGCCTTAGACACAAATTGAGGACCATTGTCACAAGACACAATTTGGGGAACACCAAACAACAAAAAGACTTGTTCCTCCAAATATTTCACAATGGCAGCGACAGTTGCATTACGAAGAAGAAAAGCTAGTGGAAATTTAGTAAAGTAGTCCACAACCACCAAACAATAGGTATAGCCATTGTAACTACGAGGATATGGTCCAATCAGATCCATGGATATCATCTGCTATGGGAAGTCAATGTTCCTAAAAGTACCCATTAATCCAGCTTGTGGAATAGTACTTGGCTTGCAAGTAGCACAAACTTTGTATCTAGATATACAGGGTGTCCCGAAAAGATTGGTCATAAATTATACCACACATTCTGGGGTCAAAAATAGTTCGATTGAACCTAACTTACCTTAGTACAGATGTGCTCATAAAAGAAGTTACAGCCCTTTGAAGTTACAAAATGAAAATCGTTTTTATTCAATATATCGAAAACTATTATAGTTCTTGTATTGAAAATGGACATGTGGTATTCTTATGGCAGGAACATCTTAAACCAAAATTATAGTGAAATTTGTGCACCCCATAAAAATTTTAGGGGGTGTTGTTCCCTTAAACCCCCCCAAACTTTTGTGTACGTCCCAATTAATTTATTATTGTGGTACCATTAGTTAAACACAACGTTTTTAAAACTTTTTTGCCTCCTAATATTTTTTCGATAAGCCACTTTATATCGAGATGCGGCTTCTTTTTCAATATATTTACGTAAAAATGTTATGGGGTGTGTTCCTTTAAACCCCCCAAATGTTTGTGTACGTTCCAATTAAACTATTATTGTGGTACCATTAGTTAAGCACAGTGTTTTTAAAACTATTGCCTCTTAGTCTTTTTTTCATAAGTCACCTTTTATCAAGATGTAGCTTCTTTTTCAAAATATACTTAAAATGTAAATTATAAATAAATTTTCAGATTATTAACAGGTCTCAATAATTGTACTTAACCATATGCAAATATGTGGTGGATTCGACAAATATTCAAAATATCTCGATAAACACTGGCTTATCGTAAAAGTACTAAGAGGCAAAAAAGTTTTAAAAACATTGTGTTTAACTAATGGTGCCAAAATAATAATTTAATTGGAACGTACACAAAAGTTTGGGGGGTTTAAGGGAACAAAACCTCCATGAAATTTTTATCGGGTGCACAAATTTCACTTTAATTTTTTTTTAAGATGTTGCTGCCATAAGAATGCCACATGTTTATTTTCAATGAAAAATCTCTAAGAGATTTCGATATATGAACAAAAATAGATTTTGATTTTGTAACTTCAAAGGGCTGTAACTTTTTTTGTGTACTCTATTGTATATAGGTAAGTGAGGTTCAATCAACTTATTTTTGACCCCAGAATCTGTGGTATAATTTATGACCAATATTTCCGGGACACCCTGTATATATATATATATATATATATATATATATATATATATATATATATATATATATATATATATATACAGGGTGTCCCAGACTAATTTAGCCACTCAATATCTCTTAAACGAATAGAGATTTTCGAATGGGACAAAGAGTGTTATATTTCTTAATATAGTTGCGCATGCCAGGCCAATAATATAATTCTGCTATTTTAATAAATGTTTTATAAGAACCAAAATGACCAGATGTCACATTATCATGAAACATACGAAGAATTTCATTCCTGTTTGCTGTTGGGACGACAATTTTCCAATCAGACATATTAGACAAAGCTTCCACTGAACTAACCACATGCTTATAAAGGATATTATTTTCTACTTTAAAATCAGGATACTGATCAGGTGTTTGAGTAACCTTTTCCAACATTTTCTGATACCATGCTCCGGAACTAAGGTGGATAAGTCAAGAAGATTGATATCAAACGTTCGAGACAAAGGATCTGCTACTACAACACCATTTGCCGTACGATGGACAATATTATAATCAAAGGCTGACAACTTACAAATCCATCGAGACAAACGTTGGGATGGGTTACGCATAGAATGCATTCAGAGTAACGAACTATGATCAGTAATAAGGATACACTTACGACCTTCTAAATAGTAACGGAAAGCCTCCAAGCCATGAATAATAGCAAGGAGTTCACGCTTTGTAGTGGAATAATTTTTCTGGGCCTTATTGAGCTTCTTACTAGTATATGCTATGGGGTGTTCAGAACCATCTTTCATCTGAAAGAGTACACCACCTGAAGCGGTATTCGAACAATCAGTCATGAGGTAGAAATGTTCACTGAAATCAGGTGACGTCATGACAGGAGCACTGGTATTAGCTTCTTTAATGCGATGAAAAGCATCATCAGCTTCAGGAGTCCAGGTGATAGTCTGGCCCTTTTTTCTATTCTTAAGGAGGTCAGTAAGGGGTGATAATAAAGTAGAATAAGAAGGCACAAATCGACGATAGTACCCACACATGCCCAAGATCCTACGTAATTGTGTAGTAGTTTTAGGAATGGGGAAGTCCTTAATAGCGTTTACTTTATCAGGGTCTGTTCTCAAACGTTGATTATCAACAACATATCCGAGAAATTTCAAATTAGGACGACAAAAATTACATTTCTCTAAATTAACAGTTAGATTAGCCTCTTTAAGGCGTGAAAATAATTTCTCCAATATTTCAATATGTGAGGAAAAATCAGCATAGGGATTACGTACACTCGATACGCATCGTATCCGCCATGTTTTCCCGTAAGGCGCTATGGGAAGACATGGCGGATACGATGCGTATCGAGTTTACGTAATCCGGGCCCTGGAGTAACAAATATGATGTCATCTAAATAATAGAATACAAATGGTTCAAGTTGTGGACCAATAACCAAGTCCATTAAACGACACATTGTTTGAGGAGCTGAAACTAGACCGAAAGCATCGTGACGAACTGAAATAAACCTTTACCACTGACAGAGAAAGCAGTATACTTTTTACTCTCTTCACTCAACGGAATTTGTAAGAAGGCTTTGGATAAATCGATAGAAGAGATATATTTGGCATTCTGGAGTTTGCTCAAAATTATATCTATCCGAGGGATGGGGTAAGCATCTCTATTAGTAGTGCTACTATTAAGTTTACGACCATCAAAACAGACTCGGAATGATCCATCCTTCTTTTTCGTCAACCATAACGGGGAACAATATGAAGAATTCGAATGTTCAATAATGTTTAGAGAGAGCATCGAATCAATTTCTTTACCTAAATCTTCTTGCCATGCCTGAGGTATGGGATATTGATATTGTCTAAACAGTGTTGAGTTGAAGTGTTCACTTCGATAGTATGAGATATTAAATGTGTACGACCTAATTTATCTTTGGAAGAAATAGATGAAAATTTAGAGATAATATTCTCTAACTGGTTTTGTTCTATACTAGACAAGCTAGAGAACTCACGAATGGCACTTACAGTTGAGACATTAAAGGAAGATATAAACAATGAAAAATATGAACAATTTAATGTACTATTAAATGCATTTAAGAAATCCATGCCAAGAATTATAGAATTTTTAACTGAAGGTATAACATAAAATGTAATCATTTTCCGAATATTGGCAACTACGATTTCTGTGTCAAATTTACCTGTAATTGATTGTATAGCACCATCTGCAGTAGAGACTTGTAAAGAAGAAATAGGCGTAACATTAATATCAGTATTTTCTAATAATTTCAGCGAATACGAACCTATTAAAGAAATGTTCGAGCCACTATCTAATAGAGCTAAACACGATTGCCCTAATATTTCAATTTCAAGATAAGGTCGGTTATCATTATGTTTCTTAACTAATAAAGAATTTATATCAAAATCCAAAATATCTGATTTATTTTTAAAATTATCTGGTACTAACATAGACATATTATTATTATTTACAAACTTACAACCTGGTATAGAATTTGGAACTGTTTCCTTGTCCTGATTATGCTTATTACTAAAATTCCAGTTTAAGACTGGAGGGGATAATCTACGATCAAGCAAACCGTCCGAGTCAACTGAAGGGCTGCTACCAATTACTTTTTTCCTGACTTTGGTTTGCGTGCTGACCTCCGGTTGGAAGTGTTTCTTCCTTTCTGAGATGGTGTGTTTGAGCTGCTGGCGGGTATTGGACCTGAAGCTTCGTCTACAGCTGCGGTCATATTCCCTGATGGGGCTGCTGTTTGAGGAACGCTCAGGGTACGAGCCTCTGCATGCTCGTTTCCTGAACACTTAAAAAAGTTACGTTTTAATGTGTTATCTCTACCACAACCGTGACAGAAAATCCGTGTTTGGGGCCTGGCGCAATCCCGAAATGCGTGACCAGCCTCATGACAATTCCAGCAAGAAAAAGAAGAGGTAGTCACAGACACATTCGGTGTATGGGGTCTAGATTGCCAAGAACGATTTCTTGAGGGGTGAGAATTAAAACCAGGACCAGAATTGAATCGCGAGGTGGTAGGGGGATTAAGAGACCAAGATAGAGTTTCCTCTAAGAGTTTACATTTTTCTGTAAGGTCTTCTATACTGGCTATATCAACCAGTGCTAATTGGGCATGGTAAAAGAGTAGCAAACATTTTAGAATTATTTTTATTTTTGAATTATCCGTTAAAGGAGTGTCTAAACGACTACACATACCCAACATAGTGTTAATAAACATAGTCACTGATTCTGCAGGTTTCTGCTTGTGGTTCTTGATCTAATCTAAGAGATCAGTTTGGAAAGAATAAGGCAGAAAATCAGATTTTAGTCCCTGAGCCAATTCAGTAAAAGAAGTGAACCTACTACGGTTGTTCATAAACCAAGTAAAAGCATGGCCTGTAAATAATTCGGCAGAAGCTGAAAAACGATCCGCCTCACTAACACCTCTTGAAACACGAAGACATTCTACCCTATCCAAGAATGAAATAACTTGGTCATAGTGACCCTCACCAGAAAACGAAACTCCCCATTTATGTACCTGAACAGGCTTGGGATGTAACAAGGAATTAGCTGCTTGAACCGAAGAAACAGGAGTGGAGGTGGCTATAGGATTTACGCGAGAATCAATTTCACCTTCTAAGCTAAGAATCCTAATGGACATAGAGCGCTTGTAGAGTTGTTGTTCTTCATCTGAGCAATATAATAAGTGGACACGACCAGAGATATGAGTCAGACGTGACATGTATCTAGAATACATGCTATCATGGACAGTCCCTCTAAAATTATTTATCTTTTGAGTAAGATCTTCTATTTTCTCATTTATTCCTTGTTGTTATTCCAGGAAAGGAATAGCTACAGCTGAAATTTGACGGAAACTCCTATTTCCTTGTTCTTGTTTAAGAGCACCACGCAATAGACTGCGTTTCTATCACATTTAGCGGATTCTTCAACCTCTATTTCCCTTATCCTCAGCTCATAATCTAATTCCTTAACTAACAAATGCTCTGGCTGAAAGGCACACATGGTGATAGGGAAAAATTAGTAACTATAAACCAAACCCAACAACGACAAACCCAACTCAACAAACTAACGACCCAATTAACCGACAATCTACTAAACCAACGACCCAATAAACCAACGAACTGCTAAACCAACGACCTAATAAACCGACAAACCAAATATAACCAAGATATATATTTGGGGTAGATATAAGTTAGTGTTTTAGTGATAATAAAGAAAAATTGAAATCTTTATTAATTATATAGGTATGGTAAGCAAAAATTTAGCTAACTGTAGTATATTGTGGCTGCACCTAAATCAAAAGTAGTAATGTACCTAGATATCAAAAAAAAATAAATCGCTCAAAATTTTCCAAAATAAATAAATACCCAGGTATCACGACCCCGATCAAATAAAATGTCAAACCAATACCTCTATCAAAATATTACCCTACTCAAGATTTACAAATTATAATTTAAATTAAGTTAAAATAGTACCAACACAGCAATATAAGTGCACTAGTTTATTTTTTCAAGTAACGTACAAAAAGAACAAAAATATATCTCCATATAACTCTAAACTATACAACAATGAACCAGATAGATACTTACTAGAAAAGTTTTCAACAAAAGCAACAAAATAAAAGAAGATAGATACTGTCTTCTTGAGAAGTCGTTGAGAAGGCGCCAAATTGTAACGAACTAATGGTGTGTGACTGTAATGGATAATTTAAACGTAACAAATTATGTTGTCTGTAACGGGTAGTTTAATGAATTTTTGAAGATTATGAAAATAGGCTAGCTGGATATGTAAGAGACTTTTTCTGTGGGACTCAGGAGAGGATCAGGCCGAATTTGCACACCCGAGATAAGACGATACCTAATGAATTACTGAAGGGTTAAAGGAAATAAATTAGAAATAAGAAGGAATGAAAAGAAGAGAAATACTGACCGAAAATATATTCAGAAGTAGTGTTAGGCGCCAGGGAAATATTAAATAGATATTTCGCCGAGTGACTTATACTGCTGCCTGCACTTAATTATTACTATTATATTACTATTACTTTTATATAGATCTTAGAAATTACAGGAATTAAAACATATATTTATGTACTACCAACAAATTTAATGAAAAAAAAAAATACCTATAACCCCTATATACAATTTTTATACAAACTAACTAACCTGTCATACTAGAAGAGTACGCTCCTGTCGACAATAAGATTTACAGTGAAAAATAATACAAAAAATTTAATTGAGTTGACCAAGACAGTTAATTGAAATCACTAGCTATGTACCTGAACAAAATTATAATATTTATATTCGTTAGAGTATTGGTTGACAACCCCGTATCTCACCTAAAGTGGTAAACCTGAGTGATCTGTTCAGAAGGAACAGATCCAAATGAACGAAATGTAATACCGTAAGGAAGAAAAACCCCTTGACCTATTGTGCACAATTGACCTTACAATAAAGGTTATTCAACCCCAGACTATTTTAGATAAATGTGATAAACGGTGAAAAGATTAAATTTACTGAAAATATTGAAGATTACTAAGTTAATTATTATTTTTTTTTTTAAGAAGTGAAGTTATATTATTATTAAGGTGAATTACAAATTATTGTCAAAAAAGATATTAAAGTTGGAAGATATTATTAACAAGAATTGAAATGCAAATTTAATTATTAAAAAAAAACCTGTCGCTCCTCTAGGAGTGAGGGCCTAGTTCCTCGCAAACCGACAGCAAAACTGATGGTGGGTGAGACCAGTTAATCTCCGGTTTTCCTCAACCCTGGGAGGGAGGTACTTGTTACCGACAACGAGGTACTTTCCTAGTACCAGAAACTTAACCAATATTCCATATCCCAACCATAACCATATCAACCAAAATTCCCAAAATTATTCCTTTTCCATTTAAAAAATTAACTAAAACGGTGACTCAATCTTCTTCTTCTCCAATGACTAAAATAAAACAACTTTTGATTAGCTGGTTTACGTTTAGTATACGTGATAAGGGGCCTATACAAAAAAGGTGCACAACCTTATAAGAACTGACAATAAAAACTAAATAAAAAGTGAAGTTTGATGTATGTACTTGAAGTATCATTGACTGTAGTACGACCTTGATTTTAAACCGGCATTTAAAGTATGTAAGGGAGTATTGGAATAAATAAAATATGGATTCTACAAGAAAAGATTACTTTACAGAATTATTACTTTACAGAATTAGATAGAAATGTGACTTTCAACTTATTTGCACTGAAAATGTAATGATAAAAATTTTATCTGTTGAACATAGATGGTTAATGCGTTGTCCCTACATGCTGAGCGAACGCGGCTTTAGTCCCATAGCAACGCTCAAGACAAACAAAACCTTGGCCGACGCGGTGTAAATTGATTTGATTGTCATAATTTTCTTCGCTTGATTAAACGGCATAATATTTAGCCATCCTTTTAATTCTACCCCAAACGAGCAGATACCTACACGAATAGTGATTCTAGGTCTGCTCACCGTGGCTGTTCCAACCGATTAGAAATACAGTCCGCTCTCAACCCCAAGAAATTAGAAAAGAACAGCCCGTTTCATGGTCATCTTCGAACCGAATTCCCAGTCCATTAGACTACGAAGAGGATACCCAGTTAGCACCACATCAGGTAAACTCAGAGCGAAGAATACAGGTCAGTTCCTCACGTTGTATAACTTTAATTTGCATTAGCGTGAGATACACATTTTTTAAAGTCAATGGATGACAGTCAAGTTCCTGACATATATTTTAACTGAAAAATAATTGTCAAAGTTCAATAAAGCTTCTTTTACTCATTCTGAGCTTATACTTAAGCTTTTCAAGCCTACCATTGGCGTGTATAACATAATTTTAAAGTTACAACTCGTTTAAACATTCATTTGCCTCACCATAGGCGCAACCAAATTCTTTAAAAATAATTAAAATATTTAATTTTGCCTTACCATAGGCGCGACCAATTTCATTTAAAACTAATTAAAATATTTTAAATTTTATTTTGCCTCCCCATAGGCACAGCCAAACGCTTTTAAAGCTAATTAAAATATTTTAATTTTATTTTGCCTCACCATAGGCGCAACCAAATTATTTTAAATTAATTAAAATATTTTAAATTTAGTTTGCCTCACCATAGGCGCACCCAAACCCTTTTAAAGTTAATTAAAATATATTAAATTTTATTTTGCCTCACCATAGGCGCAACCAACCTCCTTTAAAATTGATTAAAGTATTTTAATTCATTTTGCCTCGCCATAGGCGCAACCAAACTTTCCCAAGGTTAGTAAAAATATTTTAATTTTAATTCCAAACCATTCTAATAAAAACTGTAATATTAAATTAAAATTTGATTGCCATTCGCGTACCTGATTTGTATAAACAGGGTCATCAAGTTATATATTACCACTTAACGCTTACTGTTTAACGTTTTTTAAATTAGTCAAACCATGGCAGAAGAAGACGTTAAAGATAAGCTTAAATATTTAGTAGCTCGTCGTGGTATAATTAAAGCCTCCTTAGCCAGATTTGATAACTTTGTAAAAAAATGCGTTACTCCGTTATCATGCACCAGTCGTATTGACTTACAAATTCCTTTGGATACTCTAAAAAATCTTCCTCTAGAATTTGAAAAAATACAAGGTGATATTGAACAGCTTTGTTTAACAAGTGATCTTCCTGAAATTAATCTTCAAGAAGATGAAAGAAATGAATTCGAAACCAGATATTATGCCTCTATGGCCAAAGCAAAATTCATTCTTGAGCCCCCAGCTGCACCATTAGCACAGCCTTCTTCAATCACTCCTCCTAATCATCATGTAAATACCTATTTACCCCCAATTCCTTTACCTGAATTTCAAGGAAGCTATGAAACTTGGGTAACCTATAAACAAACCTTTGAAGCATTAATCGATAAAAATTCTAATATTCAGAATATTGAAAAATTCTATTATCTCAAAGGTAGTTTAAAAGGCGAAGCAGCTCAAATCATAAAGTCCCTTTATGCTACTGAAGAAAACTACGATGTCGCTTGGAAATTACTAACTGAGCGCTACGAGAACAAGAAAGCCATTACTCATGCTCATATCAAGGCCATTGTTGAATTAAGCCTTGTTAAGAATGAATCATCTCACGCTCTAAGAAAATTTGCAGACACGTTTATAAATCACTACAAATCATTAGAGAACCTAGGAGAAAAAGTCTCCGAATGGAATGCTATTTTGATTTACCTTTTAACCTCAAAGCTAGATTTAACCTCTCGTAAAGAATGGGAAAAGGTTACCAAAAATATTCAATCACCTACTATTAGTCAATTCACTGAATTTTTAAGTGATAGATGTAAATTTTTGGAGTCTATTGAAGGTAAGCTAAACTCAAGGGGAAATGATAAAAGATACGATCAAATTCCTAAACAGTCATTTAAATCGAATAGCCATTCACTTTTAGCTGAAAACAAAAATAAATGTCCTTTATGTGCCGATAACCATTTCATTTATTCTTGCACCAAGTTTCATAGCATGTCTGTACCTGATCGATTTTCTGAGGCCAAAAAGGCTTTTTTATGTACCAACTGTTTACGATCTTGTCATAAATCTAGTGAATGCAAATCTACCCACCTTTGTAAAACCTGCCAGGGTAAACATCACAGCCTATTGCATAGAAATAAAGTCATCAGTAGCACGAGTGAAACCTCGCCAACCCACAACTTTAATGGTTCTGCATCCACCTCGCAAAATGCAATTCTCCAACCAAATAATTCCACATCTTCCCAATCCTCTTGTAACTTGCACTCAACCAATCAAAGCCCTAATTCGTTTATATTGTTATCAACCGCCGTTGTGAAAACACTTAACAAAAATCGTCAACCTATACTAACCAGAGCAGTTCTAGATAGTGGTAGTCAATCCAACTTTATAACGCAAGAACTTTTTGAAAAATTAAATCTTACTTTCGAACATGTTGACTTGCCAATCTCGGGAATTAATTTATCAACTACTTCCTTAACCAAAAGAGTAAATTTAGAAGTAAAATCCTTAAACGGTGATTATACATTTAAAATGCCTGCTCTTGTTATCGATCGTATTACCGATTTAACGCCTCAACATTATATCAACACTACTCATTTAAATATACCTGACAATATTGTTCTTGCTGATCCCAATTTTTATGACCCCTCTGAAGTACATATTCTCATAGGAGCTGGATTGTTTTTTAATATCTTAAGCTCAGGTCAAATCAGGGGTAATAAAAATCAACCAATTTTGCAACAAACCAAATTGGGATGGATTGTTAGCGG
Source organism: Diabrotica virgifera virgifera (assembly GCF_917563875.1). Classification (NCBI taxonomy): domain Eukaryota; kingdom Metazoa; phylum Arthropoda; class Insecta; order Coleoptera; family Chrysomelidae; genus Diabrotica; species Diabrotica virgifera. The sequence continues at coordinate 87,945,013 of NC_065451.1, read as the reverse complement.
TCCCGTCTCTCCGAGTGCTTATTCTTTGAACACAACTATTGACTCTTGCTTATTAACATCTTCTAATGACCAGCTCCAATCTAGCATTGAAAACTTCTGGAAAATAGAAGAAAACTATAACTTGTCTTCTTCTTCTTCTAAGTATACTCAGGAAGAGGAAGAGTGTGAAAATGACTTCAAATCTACCACAATACGTGACAACACGGGTCGTTTTCAAGTGCGTCTGCCCACTAAACCTCAAATTACTCATCTTGGCGAATCTTATAATTCCGCTGTAAAACGATTTTTGTCAATCGAAAGGAAACTTCAAAGAAACCCTTTGCTAAATAAAGCATATAACGATTTTATGTCAGAATACATCACTTTGGGACATATGTCTCCCATTGGTCTACAGACGGACAAATCGAGTTCGATAATATCTTATTATTTACCACAGCATGCTGTCGAGAAGCAAGAAAGTTTAACTACCAAAACTCGTATCGTGTTTGACGCATCATCTCCCACCTCAACAGGGTTATCCTTGAACAATGTACTCAAGATAGGACCTACTGTACAAAGCGATCTATTTTCTATAATACTGCGTTTTAGACAACATAATTTTATTTTAACAAGCGATATTGAGAAAATGTATCGCCAAATACTGATTGGTCCTGAGCAACGTAATATTCAACGCATAATATGGCGAAATACTCATACGGAAACACTTTCCACTTATCAGTTAAATACCGTAACTTACGGCATGGCATGTTCATCCTACCTAGCAACAAGGTGTCTCAAAGAAATATCAATTTTTGTAAAAGACGATTTTCCAATTGAAAGTAACATATTAGAACTCGATACTGATGTTGACGATGTAGTGACTGGTGCCTCCACCGAGGAGGATTAATCTTAATTCGTAAAAATCTAACCTCCATTTTAGGTTCATTTGGTTTCGTTTTACTGAAATTTGTCTCCAATAGTGACGCTATATTGCCCAATCTAAAGTTAGAAAACTCTAACGCTGAATATATTATATCAGACTCACCCAATAATAAGGCTCTTGGCATATCTTGGAACTCTCAAGCCGATTCGTTTAATTTTAAATCTAAAATAAAACCTCCTTCAACTCTAGTAACAAAAAGAACGATTTTATCAACCATTTCATCAATTTTTGATCCTCTGGGGTTCCTTGGACCCATGATTATCCAAGTAAAAGTTTTAATGCAAAAATTATGGATCCTTAAAATTGCATGGGATGATCCGGTTCCCTCAGAGATTTATAAGACTTGGAAACATTTTATCGATAATCTTTCACTTGTAAATGCATATAATATTCCAAGACAAGTTGTTTCAAAAAATTCCTCAAACTTTGAGCTTCATGGGTTTTCAGATAGTTCGATTAACGAATATGGCGCTTGCATCTACATAAGATCCGTTAGTCCACAAGGCTATATACTCAGCAATTTACTCTGCGCCAAATCACGCGTAGCTCCTTTAAAGGCGATTTCATTACCTCGACTTGAGCTTTGTGGCGGTCTTGTTCTTGCTCGTCTTGCTAAAAAGATAACTGATCTTTTGGATTTCAATATTCAAAGAACTTACCTTTATACCGACTCCACAATTGTTTTAAATTGGTTATCTCTTGAACCTCGTATTTTAAAAACCTTTGTCTGTAACCGTGTATCAGAGATACAACAATTATCAAGCATTGACAATTGGTATCATACACGCTCCGATTCTCATTCCGCTGATATCTTATCCAGAGGAGCCACTCCCACTGATTTACATAATTCTGAAATATGGTGGCATGGGGCCACGTTCTTATCTCAACCAAATGAGACCTGGTCCACAGCTAATCACGTTTCTAACTTTACAAAAAATTTAGATCAGGATTTACCAGAAATAAATCCAAAATCTATTATATTGTCCACCCAGGAAATCAAATCTGATATAGTTTCCCTGCTTATCGAAAGATTCTCCAGCTATTCTAAACTTATCAATGTAACCGCATATTGTCTAAGATTTATATCAAACCTCAAGGTTGCCAAAGAGTCTAGAATGTTTGGTGATCTGACCGAGCATGAAATCAAAAAGGGAAAAATACTTCTTATAAAACACATTCAATCTCGCAATTTTCTTGAAGATATTCAAATCCTAAAAAAGCAAGGTCAAGTGATGCCTTCCAGTAAACTAAGCTCCTTGCATGTTTTTATCGACAAAAATGATATTATAAGAGTTGGTGGAAGACTGCGAAATGCCGATCTGCAATACTTTTCCAAACACCCGATTTTACTTCCGGACAAATCCCACTTTACTGAACTCATTATTTCCCAAGAGCATAAACGAAACCTTCATTCAGGAGCTCAAGCAACGTTATCACTTGTTCGTCAAAACTTTTGGCCCCTGAATGGAAGAAATGCCGTTCGAAAGGTTTTACATAAATGCATTCCTTGTTTTAAGTCCAGCCCTAAAACTATCAAAAACCTAATGGGAGATTTACCCCCTTCTCGCATCACTATGTCTCATCCCTTTACCCGCTCTGGCGTAGACTATGCTGGACCCTTTCTCTTGAGAGAATCAAAGTTTCGTAATCGTCCCTTGAGTAAAGCATATATTTGTGTGTTCGTGTGCATGGCTACAAAAGCGGTGCACATCGAGCTAGCTAGCGAATTAACCTCTGAATGTTTCATTAGTGTTCTAAGGCGTTTTACTTCTAGACGCGGTTGTTGCACCGATATTTATTCTGATAACGGTAGTAATTTTGTTGGAGCCAACAACGAGCTACTAAAGATTCATGATATTTTAACAAATTCCAATATTAAAAACTTCTCCCAAGAAAGCAAAATTAATTGGCACTTCATTCCCCCAAAATCTCCTCATTTTGGCGGTATATGGGAAAGTGCTGTAAAGTCAATAAAAACTCATTTACGTAGAATCCTAACTGATACTAATCCATTGTCTTACGAGGAATTGTATACCTTGTTGGTGCAAATTGAAGGAGTACTGAACTCCCGGCCTCTGTTTCCTCTGAGCAATGATCCTAATGATATGGAAGCCTTGACGCCCGGACATTTTTTAATTGGGCATCCTATAAACATGGTCTCTGATCTAAAGTTAGAAGGATCCATAAACCGATTATCCCGCTACCAGCACTTGCAGCTCATGCTCCAGCACTTCTGGTCTACATGGAAAACAGAATACCTACATACACTACAGCAACGCTACAAATGGCGCTTTGAGAAAGAGACACCCAATCTGCTAGGCAACATGGTTCTTCTAAAAGACGAACATTCTCCTGTATATCAATGGACTCGAGGCCGTAATTGTGAACTTCATCCTGGCAAGGACGGTGTTGTGCGCGTTGTTAGTGTATTAACTTTAAATGGAATAGTTAAACGCAGTGTAACTAAAGTTTGTCCTCTACCCATCGAAATGGACACTGAAACTCTCTAATAACTAAATTATATCAAACGAACTTTTTTATTCATTTTATTCATTTTTGTTTCCTTTGTAAACGTACCTTGTTTTTTATGCTTATAACCAATTTGTTCTATTTATTTTATAGTTGATATGCATAGCCTCAGCCAAGACTTTGTCCAATCTAGGGTAAAGGTGACAGTGGTTGGCAGGTCTATAGTAGTTGACATGCAAATTTCTGATTCAACGCAACTGTTTATATTTTATTCTGTGGACATCAGGTTTCTATAGTTTTACAGTTTAGTGTTGGTAGTTTGGTGTATTTAGTATTTTTGTTGTCTTACGTTGGTAGTAAATCCATCTCATGAGTGGTTTTGTTACGCTGTATCTGGAAGAGTCTGGAGACAGTTTATAGTGCTAAACAGTGTGTGAATAATTTATGTGTATATTGTTCCAAAGGTAAGTTGTGTCATAAAAAATCTAGTGTATGTATAGTGTACAATGTCTATATCTTGATTACACTAAAGGACGAGGCTTTGTATAAACTTTAACCTCAAATTTATTTAGTGCCAACGACTGTCTACAAAAAAAAATGACAAATTTATTGGTTGGCATGTAGTGCCAACCACCGTATTTTAAAAATTATTGTGTATTTCAATCCTTGGCACCTACCTTTGACACCTCCTTTATGTAGGAGCTAAGTTTATAAGAAAGTTAGGATTTATTAATTTAAAAAATATCTTTGCAAAAAAGGTAGTATATAGACGTGTAAGTAGGTAGTTACTTTCCTAAAATAACCAAATATGCCCCTAAAATATTTGAAGGCATTATATTTACTCTAATTTCTCTTAGGTGTTTAAAATGAATAGAGAAAGAGAAGAAAAGATTCATAAAGCAGTAGAAGCAGTTAAGGATGGCATGTCAAAATTAAAAGCCTCAAAATTGTATGGTGTGCCCAGATCAACGATTCAGTTTCGAATGGGAAATAAATTCAAGAAACCAGGTTTTGGTCCAGCTAGTTATCTTACAAAAGAGGAAGAATCAATTTTGGTTAAGTAAGTCGTAAATTTTATAATAATGTACGATATTTACTTTTTCTAAATTAACAGGTGGATAGTAACGTGCCAAAAGAAAGGTTTCCCTAGGCGGATTGAAGATGTCCAACACAGCGTACAAAATATTATAAAGAACGCCAATAGAGTCACCCCATTTCCTGATGGCTTACCTGGCAAAGGTTGGTATCGTGCATTCATGAAAAGGAATCCAGAATTGTGCTTGAGGACTACCGAAGCAGTTACGCAAGCTAGTGCCTGTATTAGCGAAAATGATATCAAAAACTGGTTCAAAACAATCGAAACAGAACTTGAAAACGAAGGTGTTAAAACTATACTGCAAGATGGCAATAGAATATATAATGGAGATGAAACAAATTTTTTATTATGCCCAAAAAATAAAAAAGTAATTGCATGCAAAGGTACAAAAAATGTGTACGAGGTGGATCAAGCAACTGCTAAAGCTGCGTTAACAGTAATGTTCACCTTTTGTGCCAATGGTGGTGTGACTCCACCAATGATCATATTTCCATATAAGAGAAAACCTCCAAAAGAAATATTGGAAACAGTTCCAGAAGATTGGGGAGTAGGCTATTCAGAAAATGGCTGGATGAAATCTGCTTTATTCTACGAATACATAGCAAACGTATTTAACCCATTCCTTGTAAAAAATAAGGTTGAAAAGCCAGTTATTCTATTTGTCGATGGGCATAAAACACATCTGACTCTCCAAGTTAATCAGTTATGCAACAAGCTGGGTATAGTGCTGATAGCTTTGTACCCAAATGCTACAAGACTGTTGCAACCTGCTGATGTCGCTGCCTTTAAGCCATTAAAGGCAGGCTGGCAAAAGGGCATACTTCAATGGAGAAGAAAACATCCATTGCTCCAGTTTACGAAAGAAAACTTTGCTCCTTTACTTTCCAAGGTTGTAAACGACTATGTTAAAAATAGTACCATAATTAATGGGTTTAGAGCTACTGGCCTATTTCCTTGGGATTGTAATGCAATAGACTATTCCAAGTGTATGGGACACAAGAATGAAGGAAATGGAGTGGAGACAAGTCAAAATGACGGTAATGAAATAAACACTACTAATGCATCAGATGAACCGGTGTTAACACTTGATACATTTAAAAGATTGCTAGGTCCAGATCTGTTGCACAATTTTGAAGTTGGCAATGGTGGAATCAATAGTAGTAGGGAAAATCTATGTTTAAAGAAAATATGGAATTTCTTTACTTGCAACAATAATACCACACTTACTTCATATGCTATAGAAAGTATGCCTATAGATTTTATACCGGATTTAGATATACCATGTCCGTCAGGTATAAATAATGTAGACATGCCACTTCAATCAGATGTGGACACACTGTCTGATAGAAGATTACTTAACGCAAATACTGAAACTAGTGAAATCTTCCTGGATTTTAGCTTTGATCCCGAATTGAGAGATGCACTAGGTACCTTTAATGAGGTCATGCCTGATATTTCAACAAATCCTGAGAAACCCATGGAATTGTTTGATAATAATATTTCTACAGCGCAAACAGAATCAACATTTGATCAGTTATTAGTCAAAGATATGCCTAATCCAAAAAATGTGATTATAGAGGACGTAGTGCCTATTAGTGAAATTCTGCACTGGCCATCGTCCCCTTTAAGGAAAAATAAAAGACAAATAGAAAAACTGCCATATGTCATAACATCAGAAAAATGGAAAGTTATTGCAGAGAATAAAGAACAGAAAAAAAGGCTGCAGGAAGAAGAAAAAGAAAATAGAAGAAAAGCAAAGGAAGACAGGAAAAAGGCTAATATAAGTAAAGGAAGGAAAGTTACACTAGCAGAAAGAAACAAAAAAACTAAAGTCAATGTTGAAGCAAAAAAAAATCAGTATGTATCCAACAAAACATATTAGTAAAGCCAGCTACAGCTGTATCAAAAAGTAACACAGAGAATATAACTGAAAATGAGCAGAAAAATAATGAAGAAGATGGAAGTGTAAATAGCAGTTTACAGAAGTCGACAAATCATATAGAAATAAAAAATCTTGATTGTTCATCTCCTGGATGTTCTTTTGACACTATTGGAGAAAATAATACAAAATCTCAACAGATGTCATGTGGCATGACTATTTCTAAAAAAAAACTAGTAATAAACGGAATTTGTTATCAATGTGGTGACAATATATACCTAAACAGAAAAGGAAGAAAATGTTCAAAATGTATAAGAACTTTTCACTTGAAATGCAACAAAAAAATATTTGATAAAGTATTCATCTGCAGTAAGTGCACCGAACTCTAATTAAAGTATTCATTTTCCACAAATTTGTAATATCCTACGTCTAATAAATGTAATATTAAGCGAACATTTTGGTTTTTATTACTTTAGGTAAATTAGGACATTAATTTTAAGCACTTTTCAAAAAGAAAAACTTGATATGCCAACCCACAAAACAAGTGCCAACCATTAAATCATCAGATGCCAAGCAGTGTAATATACATGCCAACCACTATAAACTACGTCCATCCTTGTTAAATTCATAAATTTCTAGTGTAAAACAAGGATAGCCATAGAAAATGATGATGTAGGGTTAACAAGCAATATCTGGACACTCATATTCGTTCATTATATACTTCACATAAACCAATATCGGTTTCTTTTCAATATATGAAACCCAACTAAGACAGAAAGGTGCCAACCATTATCACCTTTACCCTATTATTTTAATAACTTAATGTATTTAAATAATCCAAGATTATTTCAAGGGCGGCGGTATGGTTAATGCGTTGTCCCTACATGCTAAGCGAACGCGGCTTTAGTCCCATAGCAACGCTCAAGACAAACAAAAACCTTGGCCGACGCGGTGTAAATTGATTTGGTTGTCATAATTTTCTTCGCTTGATTAAACGGCATAATATTTAGCCATCCTTTTAATTCTACCCCAAACGAGCAGATACCTACACGAATAGTGATTCTAGGTCTGCTCACCGTGGCTGTTCCAACCGATTAGAAATACAGTCCGCTCTCAACCCCAAGAAATTAGAAAAGAACAGCCCGTTTCATGTTAGAAGTATTTAAGTATCGAAAATCTAATTGTTGAAGTATTACATGTATTTTAATATAATATAGAATATAGTATTAAGAAGGATAAAGATGGTTATTTTTTCCTTTAAATGAAAAGTTAGGGAAAAACATGGCAAGATACAAACCCGGTGATCCTATAAAAACCGACCAAACTCTTCTAAACTTCACCAAATAAAAAAACACTTCTAACTTAACTCAGCATCCAAAAAAAAACCAATTTCTAACATAAATTTATATTCTAAAAATCACCGGTCATTGGAGATGACATATGCCTTCAACGAAGTCTTTGAGGCAGAGTGAAAGTCAAAAGTCTTAGATTTCTGTCAATCACGTTCGGCGGAAATTCCTAGACAGATGCCAACTTTCCAATCCTAATGTTACCAAATATTCCATCAAATCGTACCAAAATCAACGCAACACCTCAAACAACTCGCGGCATGGCTGGTTGCATACTATTAAGTTCTATCTGACTAATATTCGGACTTGCATAGATCGTAACGATGAACTTATCGTTACACCGGGTGAAACAATTTTTTAAGCAAATTCAAAGTTACTTTTTTTGCCTCGAAAAATGTATTTTTAGGTTTCTTGGGTAATTATAAACAATAAAGGTCTATTGTCATATTTCTGAAAAGTTGATAGTTTTCGAGTTATAAGCGATTTAAAATCTGAAAAATGCGAAAATATGCATTTGCGATGCTTGACAACTCTTAAGTTTTAATAAAATGACAGATCTTTTTTGTTTAAGATGACCCAAAAATGCTAAAAACATATTTTCGCAAGCAAAAAAGTGATGTTTTGAATTTGTTAAAAAAAAATTAAACAATTTCTGCCCAAAAATTTCACCCAGCATCCTTCTGATTTGTTTATAGGGGATATTTTATAACAAGAATCCACAAAGAAACCGAATCAGAACAGTCAGACACAGGCAGCATAAATCCGGACCCGGAAGTGTCATAGGTTTTCGAAAAGGACCCTCAGGGAATAGTTGGTGACCCCTGCTCTATTGGACGTTTGGCTTTCCATTTCTAGTTTATAACAGCTATTTTCTGCATATTTTCCTTCGGGTCCAAAAAGGCTGGATCTTAGCATGCTTTTCCAATTAGGAAGATCGCCATGATGTGGTAATACGTCAGGTGGCTGAGCTATAGCGCCTTAAGTCCGGGATTTATTTGGATGTATAATAAAATACCATTCTCACTATAATTATATTTGAACTTCACAGTGTTCGTTTAAACAATTAAACAACGGTCTATTTGTAAACAATAACTAAGGTATTATTGCTTCAACGTGACTAATCCATTGATCTGAATGTCTCGTCACTTCTCTGGTTGGTTTATATATACAATACTAAATAATAACATAGATAAGTTCAGTAGCGGTCAATTCCTATCATATGTAAATTTATAAACTATATTATATTTTATTTCGTAGAAGTTCTGTTCAATGCTAAGGGTTAACGTACCATGTTACAACGTGCATTTACATTCATTATCCCATAATTACTATATATATATATATATATATATATATATATATATATATATATATATATATATATATATATATATATATATATATATATATCGGGTGTTCTACAGCATTCGCCGTTTCCCGCATCCTATTCGCCATGCTTTTCGGTCACGAATATCTTCCTCGTTGAGTTGTCTACTGTTCATTGCTTTCTCTACATCTTGTATCCATGTTCTCTTCGGTCTGCCTCTTTTTCTTCTCTCGGGTGGTACATACTGGATCATTTTCTTGGGCCATCTTGTTGGTCCCATTCTCTGGACATGCCCGTACCATATTAACCTTTTTTGAAGTTATACTTCTTTACGGGCGTAATGACGTTGAATTTTTATATGGGAAAACCTAGCGACCGGGCGCATGCGCATTATAACTTTGTTCTGATTGGATGTTCAAATGACATGACAAAAATTATCCAATATGGCAGCTGTGGCACAGCTGTGTGTGGGACTGTGGTTTGGTTATAATGTATGGTTGTTGCGTTTTAAAATTTGTAGGAAGAGAAACAACAAACAAAAAGTTAGTTAATGGTTATACTGCCTTTTTAAATAGTTTTCATATTATATTTTTGGACTTATTTACATAGAAGAGATGATTGTTGTATGCCAATGTGAAAGCCCATCAAACTGTGACTACTTAGTATGAGTGCCGCAGATCTCGCTTATTCAAAGCTAAAGAATTTTACACTGGTAAGTGTTTTATAAATAGTTGATCAAATTTTGTTATGATATTTGAACATAGCCACTTTGCACGATGCAAGTGATTGCGAAATTTATTAGTCGTTATACGGGCTCCGATACCTACCTATTTGAACCTACCAAAATACATAAGTAGTATGTAATACTTTTATTTACATAATTTGATTACCATCAAAATTTCTATCTAATATATTGTTTTCTTACTCTATGTTTTGTTGTATTTTTTCAATTCTAAATCATTTCAATTCAAAATCAAAATAATTTGATTTACATAAGTTAAAAATGTCAAAAGTTTAATAGTCGATCTTCGCACATAATGACAAGCTGTCTCTGTGGCGTCGCTTTTAATGCGAGTGAATCCCAATACAACGCAAATACCAGCCGCGTGGTAAGTTGGTTCGAATCCCAATAGAAACTTTTATTTTTTTATTTTTTTTATACATTTTATGATTGTAAGTATATTTATTATATAATTTTATTTTCAGAAAATACGTATTTAGTTAAAAAATTTTCCGACAATTAATGTTCAGAAATCATTTGTGGCATTTTTAATGTGTTTGTGTGTGTTTTATTCTTTTATTATTTTAATTTTTGGCACTGTTTTAATAAAAATGTTTGAGAAGTAGTAAGTATAAATTAGTTTAATATTTAAATAAAATATAAATAAAAAGTATATTAATTTCGTTTATAATCATATAATCATATAATAGAAGTATAACTTCTTACGTGCGTACAAAGTACACACACATTCTTTTTTGTTCTATTCTGTCTATAATATCCTTTTCTACTTCCATTCTTTCTTTTATTTCTTCGTTTGGGATATGCTGCAGTTTAGATATTCTGCAGCTTCTTTTAAGCGCGTCCATTTCTAAAGCTTGAAGTCTTTTATTTTGTCGGTCTTTTACTTCTACTATCTACGTCTACTATCTCATATCTAAAAATAACTTATTTAGAATATCAATCAATTTATGAAAGAATGTAAAATTACCAATTGAACATTTATTGAGTGGTATCTTTTCCTGTTCACATATAAATGCTCTTCATTTCCTTTTGAAGGTGGAACAATAGCTACATGAGTACAATCAACAACTCCTATAACTCCGGGAAACCCAAACTTCTGGTTGAAACTAAAAATAAGATAATAGGTTTTAAGCCAAAAACTTAAGTTACAGAAATTTACAATAGGTACTTACTTTTCTCGTATAATTTCACATTCTCTTATTGTTGAAGGGGCTTTTACATGTTCATTAAAAATCGCATCAGAATTGAGAGTAGCTGCAACCTCTTCTATACACTAAAATTACCACTAAAATTTCCGTTTACCTCACAACATTCAACATATTTTCTAATATCAAATCCTTCACATTCATTTTCCTAAAATTTTAATTACAAAAAAAAAATACAAAATTGAGGTTAAGAAGAACGCCGTTGTTTTGAGCGATGATTTCGAACGAATCGTTTAAAATTTGTTCCTCTAGAATTACATTTTTGGGAACTGTTCGCTCGTTACGTCACGAACGTATACGTACAGCGAACGATCAATCTCGAGAATTGACTCCCAGGTCTAGTAGGCATACAATAGTTGTGTCAATGAAACTTTAAATCCTTCTTACTCGGTCACTATCGGAGAAACTTTATCATCAACGCACGTTCCAAACAGCGATGAAGATCATAATAAAATCTTCCTTTTCAAGAATTAGGAATAGATAGTAACTCTAGGTCAACTGAATTTAATAACGAATATTCAGTAGATTTACCCTAAACTAGAAAACGCACAGCGAACCCAAAAAATGGTAGAGAAATTTTCAAAAACGATCAAGAATGGAAGGTACAGAATATCACAATAGATCAGGGAAAAAACATAAAAGGAATCAGTTGTGTCATTATAAATGCAACGAAAAAATAACAAAACAAAAACGATATGAAGTTATTTCGCAATCAAAAATGAATAACCATTTTCAATTTCGTTGCAAAACGAAAATACAGCCGAACCATATTCTAGTCCAATCAGAGAGTGCAGCAAGCACCTCTACCGGTTTCGAAACTTATTAGTCTCTCATCAGGAGGCACATATGCTGCTCTCTCTGATCCAACCAAAACAAACCCCCAGCGTGCAGTCCCGGATTGCAACGAACGAAATGGCATAGATGCCCTAGCGGCAACTGCTAGCAAAAAGACTAAGTTTTCACTCTAATGGCATATAAAACAACATAATGCTATTCTACATCCCACCAGAATAAAAACAATGGGAACCTTCTCTGGTTACACCTCCGAGGCTTCTACAATTTGCAAGCCATACGGATGCTGAAACTAAGGAAGATGAGGGAATTCTACAATTTACAATTCACGTCCCATCTGCTCATCGCGGTAAAGTTCCAACGAGAACGGTTCCCTTCATACTCCAATCAGAGTAAATGTAAATAAAAAATGAATAACCATTTTCAATTTCGCTGCAAAACGAAAATACAGCCAAACCATATTCTAGTCCAATCAGAGAGTGCAGCAAGCACCTCTACCGGTTTCGAAACTTATTAGTCTCTCATAAGGAGGCACATATGCTGCTCTCTCTGATCCAACCAAAACAAACCCCTAGCGGGCAGTCCCGGATTGCATCGAACGAAATGGCATAGATGCCCTAGCGGCAACTGCTATTGGCATATATCTAATGGCATATAAAACAACATAATGCTATTCTACATCCCACCAGAATGAAAACAATGGAAACCTTCTCTGGTTACACCTCAGAGGCTTCTACAATTTGTAAGCCATACGGATGCTGAGACTAAGGAAGATGAGGGAATTCTACAATTTACAATTCACGTCCCATCTGCTCAACGCGGTAAAGTGATTGGACTAGAATATGGTTCGGCTGTATTTTCGTTTTGCAACGAAATTGAAAATGGTTATTCATTTTTGATTTACATTTACTCTGATTGGATTATGAAGGGAACCATTCTCGTTGGAACTTTACCGCGCTGAGCAGATGGGATGTGAATTGTAAATTGTAGAATTCCCTCATCTTCCTTAGTCTCAGCATCCGTATGGTTTGCAAATTGTAGAAGCCTCGGAGGTGTAACCAGAGAAGGTTCCCATTGTTTTCATTCTGGTGGGATGTAGAATAGCATTATGTTGTTTATTATGCCATTAGAGTGAAAACTTAGTCTTTTTGCTAGGAGTTGCCGCTAGGGCATCTATGCCATTTCGCTCGTTGCAATCCGGGACTGCACGCTGGGGGTTTATTTTGGTTGGATCAGAGAGAGCAGCATATGTGCCTTTTGATGAGAGACTAATAAGTTTCGAAACCGGTAGAGGTGTTTGCTGCACTCTCTGATTGGACTAGAATATGGTTCGGCGGTATTTTCGTTTTGCAACGAAATTGAAAATGGTTATTCAATTTTGATTTACATTTACTCTGATTGGAGTATGAAGGGAACCATTCTCGTTGGAACTTTACCGCGCTGAGCAGATGGGACGTGAATTGTAAATTGTAGAATTCCCTCATCTTCCTTAGTCTCAGCATCCGTATGACTTGCAAATTGTAGAAGCCTCGGAGGTGTAACCAGAGAAGGTTCCCATTGTTTTCATTCTGGTGGGATGTAGAATAGCATTATGTTGTTTTATATGCCATTAGAGTGAAAACTTAGTCTTATTTCGCAATATTTATTATAGACTAACAGCCGGGATAGGTGAAATTTGCTAACCATTTTAGGCACCATAAGAGTCTATAAATTAAATAGTAGAACCTAAAAGAAAGCGTTTGGGCGCTATGCCGTCACTTTTCAGTGGCACATGTGTTGACAGTGGAGCATCAAATTTTCCACTTTTGGACCAGATAAATAAATTATTTTTAAATTGACGGCATTAAGACGTATGGAAGATATTACAAAAATAAGACATACAAACTATATGCCGTACAAAAATAATGGTTGTGTAGCGTAAAAAATTCATTTTCTACATATTTTCACTGGCGAAAAAATTATTGAAAACTGTACGGCATGCATGATTTTAAGTAAATATATCTATTCAACGTTATATTTTACTATGCCGTACAAATGCATTGGCCCGAGTGCATTATGACCCTTGCGCAACCCTTACTTTTTACGTAGAATAAGATAATTTATTTCAGGCATTCTAAAACCAAAACATTTAGAAAGTTATATATAAAAATATTCCTCAAATTATTGTGCCGTACGGCATAATAATATTGATTTTTCTACAACCACTATTCAAAGTGCACTTTTCTGCACGGTTTTATGTTAGCAAACTTGATATTTTCTCACAGTATAAGATATTTGACATTAGTGTGCAGAAAAGTGACGTTTCTGTGCCGCAAAGTGAAGTTTCTGTGCCGCAAAGTTCTTTTCTGCACAGTTGACTACCTCATTCTGAGTAACGTTATATTCTGTTTACATCCGTGGACTACCGCATTCTGAGTAACGTTATATTCTGTTTACATCCGTGGTTAAACTTTAGACAAATATATAACCTATAAGACAATTATTATATTTAACTATAGCATAGAAACTAAATTATGGATGTTACAACTGTTTTATTTTACAATTTTATTCTTATTAAACATTTTATAATTATCAAATAACCAATAAGGATTTAGCAACCTGTGCAAGAGACGTCGAATGAAGTAGGTTTTGTGTAAATCCGTGACTGCATAAATATAATGTCAATAATGTGTAATAATTGTTTAAATTTAAACAAATTAAGGCAGTGCATTAATTTTTTAACTGATTTCTGTGCAATTTATTTAGGTATAAGGAATTTAAATTGATTAGTAGGTATTAATTAAATACAGTTTAAAATTTATCACATAGGTACCTATTATAATTAATCGTCGTTTGGAAATTGTGATTTTTATTTTTAGGAAAAACTGTGCTTGTAGAAAAAGTATAGTGTGAAACACGTGCAGAAAGGTAATTTCTCACTCGTTTGAATTGCGGCACTCGCTTGCGCTCGTACCGCAACTTTTCAAACTCGTGAGAAATTAGTACCTTTCTGCACTTGTTGCACAATATACTATTTCCGATTAAGAGTTAGTAAAAAATGCCTGTAGGGCATTATTGTCCTTTTCAAATTTATTAAAAATTAACTATTAAAAAGTAATGTTGTAATCCCGTATAAATATTGTGGCTCTGAAAAAAAGAACCTCGAAAATCGTTTGCATATTAACTGCAATAATTTGTTTCATGAATTTTTTTGTACGCGCGGCTACAACAAAATTTGTTTTTCCAGCAAATTATATTTTTAACTTTCAATAAAGCCTTATATAGTTTTAAAATAATTCAACACACAAAAGTGATTGATACGTAACAAGCCGAAATTGTAAAGATAATATTAATTTTTATTTTTATATTATTATTTAAAAAATGTAACACTTACCTAATACCAACCTATTGGGCTGCATAGCTCTAACTACCAGACGCCAGCCTGAGAGAAGAGTGATGAGTGACAGTTGACTTTTGGACAGTTTAAATATATGATTCTTAACCTACTTTTTGTACACGTTGTAACGCTTTTACGTTTTCTCGAATAAATAGTTTAAATGTTGTCTGATTTTCACAGTTTTGGTAAATTCGAACCCAGGGAAACAAATATCCCTTTACAACTGGCGCCCACCACGGAACCTTAACGTGTGAAATGATTTCAAAATAGGACTAATTCGACAAGTCGTGCAAGACTCTTGTGCAATCTACCTCGTGGGAACATTGTGTCTTCCACATATTGCAGTCAAGATCGTGTCGTTTGTGCAAATCGTTTGTCTTGTGCAATCTTACATCGTGGAAACAGTGTGTCTTCTGGATATTGCAGTCAAGACGGAATTAAGTATAGGTTAGTCAGAAAAACTGTAAGCACACTTTTATGCATACATATCCCCTTCGGTCAAAGTACACACAAGCAGCTGCTAGCCCTTCAGAAGACAATTCTACAGCGGAGACGGAAAATTGGTGGTGACTACTCAACCACTGCCCATGCATCAAGCCGGCAACTTATCAAAATGCTGTTCTAGATTCGACGGATCTAAAAATTCGGACGAAAACGCTTTTATAGACGCGGTCACTATCTTTAAAGACTGTTCGCAAGTATCGGATGAAAATGCGTTGAAAGTAATCCTAATGTTGCTAGACGGTTTTGCCGCAAACTGGTACCAAGGCGTTGAAACTACGGTTAAGTCGTGGGATGAAATCGTGCAACTTCTACGCACTACATTCGGTCCACAAAAGCCCGCATATCGCATGTATAAAGAACTTTTTGAGAATGAGCAAGACTCACATACCGCTAGTGGTATATTTATTTGTAAAGCTCGCGCTATACTAGCACAACTACCTGAAAATACGTTAACAGAACCTGTGCAACTAGACATGGTTTACGGTCTGCTTCATAAAAGAATTCGTGAAAAAGTCCCTCGTGACAAAGTAAAAACTTAACGAACTTCTAACTCAAACACGGTTACGCGAAAAAACTTTTGAAAGAAAGTACGATGTGCTTATTGTAAAAACATAGGTCATGTAAAAGATGAATGTAGGAAATTAGCAGCGGTAAAAGCAAGACACTGATTCCGACAAAGCTAACTTGTCGAACGTCACAAAATTCAAATTTTACAAAATCTCAGTCTGTTAATGCGCCGACGCAGAACTCTATTGCATGCTATCGATGTAAAACTCCAGGATACGTTTTAAGCAACTGTTCTAAGTGTTCTAAAAATGCTCAATCAACCTCCTTTTTTTTTTCTCCCACATCTGAGTTTCTATTAGCCGAAATTGACAATGACAATCATGTCTTGAATGTTCAACCTTCACAATCTAAACCTATAGTTTAGATTAATGTTGAAGGCCACCATGGTCATTGTTATTTAGATTCTGGAGCTCAATGTAGTATTGCAGGTTCGATGCTAAGAGACACTCTTTTGGAAGATAAAACGCCTTTCACCTCGAGAACAATGCAAATGACTCTTGCGGATGGTCGAACAAATTCAGTTAATGTTCTTTTATTTAACGTTTCCATTTTATTACAAAATAGATCACATTCTATCACATTTATTTCTGTACCTGAACACATTCAAAGTAGAACGGTGCCGACTTTCTAAAGAAAGCAAACATAATTTTAGACATACCACGCGACTCTTGGTCTTATGGTGATATATCAGAGTCTCGTTATCCTTTCTCACGTGACCCCCCTCAAGGTAATACTTGTACACTTAACACTATTAATATGGCTCACTTATAAATTACAGATAATGAAGGACTGTCTCTTTCTCCTCCCGAAAAGAATACACTTAATATGTTCCTCAAAGAAAATGCGGATGTATTCGGACGAAGTCTTGAATCTACCCATTTGCTGAACATACGATCACCCTCACAGATGATAATCCCATAGCTGTTCCACCATACAGAATGTCGGATATTAAAAAGGAACAACTACGTCACGAATTAGACCAGCTATTAGAAGATGGTACAATAGAGGAATGCGAGTCCCCATACGCGGCTCCTGTTGTTTTGGTGCCCAAAAAGAGCGGCGGTGTTAGACTGACAGTAGATTATCGACGTTTAAACGCTGGGACCCGAGCTGATAAGTACCCTCTTCCCCGAATCGAAGATATTTTGTATGCATCCAAAGAAACCAAATTCATGAGTACCCTGGATCTAAAATATGGTTACCACCAAGTATCGGTGCTCCCTTCTGATCGTGACGAAACTGCTTTTGTCTGCCCTTTTGGCACTTTCCGATATACCAAAATGCCATTTGGTCTCTGTAATAGCCCCTCTACTTTCCAAAGGCTCATAGACAAGTTCCGTTCTGGCTTGCAGAACCTAAATATTTATGCTTATCTGGATGACATAATCATCATATCCTCTGCTTTTGAAGACCATCTAAAAGACTTACTTCAAGTATTCGACAGATTAAGGCTCATCAAGTTATTTTTAAATCATGAGAAATGCTCCTTCGCATGTCAAGAAGTGCATTACTTAGGTCACATAATTTCATCTCAAGGTATTCGCCCAAACGACGATAAAGTTTCAGCCATACTACAGATGCCTCCTCCTACCAATGTGACCCAACTTCTTAGATTTCTCCAAACCTGCTCATGGTTTCGCCGCTTCATTGAGAACTTTTCCCATGTTGCCAAACCATTATCAAATCTGACTAAAAAGAAAACAAAATGGAAATGGGGACAAAAGCAAACCGAGGCTTTCGATCTCCTAAAATCCTTGCTCTGTTCCGCTCCCATTTTAAGACAAGCTGATAGTAGCCTTCCCTATGTCCTTCTAACTGATTCGAGCAGGTATGCTCGGGGGGCATGTTTACTATAGGGGAAGGGTGAAGACGAGAGACCTGTCGAGTACGCTTCTAGACTACTGACACCCGCCGAACAAAATTACAGCACTACCGAGCGTGAGGATCTTGCGGTTGTTTGGGCTGTCAAACGATTTAGAGGTTATCTAGAAGGCGCTACTTACACAGTATAAAGTGACCATCAAGCGTTAAAATGGTTAATGTCTTTGAAGTCACTTTCAGGTAGATTGGCCAGATGGGCCCTAGAGTTAATGACATTTGATTTAAAGATCGAATACATTAAAGGCAAGAAGAATGTCATTGCTGCCACATTATCGAGACCACCTCGTGACGATTCACTAATGGCCTCAGAAATGTCACTATAGATTTCCCGACTGGACAATTCGACGTAGATCTCCGGATCGAATTGCTTTGTGATGCCCCTTTTTCCGCTTCTTCTCGATCGACGATGGTAAATAAATGTTTGAGTGTGGAGTAAAAATATGGTTTTATTGACAGCTACGTAATTACACTATAGATGATGTTCAGGTAACTTTCTATGATAGACTGCCTTTAATGACAGCTACTGATAATAATTACACTCGGCGTAACTTCTAACAACGACTTACGCACTTGTTAACGAGGTAACTATTTCAATTAGACTGCAACCCAAAATAGTCCCCTTGGTAAATTTATAATCTCGTCAAAATATACAATTCATCAATAAGTTGCATGACAACCGAACTACGGACCTTGCGTTTTGAAAGGTTGCAACTACAGTTTAAAGGAAGCTATTGCAAAACTTAAAGTTCAATTGGAAAATACATTATTTGGCAATTTACTAAGCTTGCAGGTTGAATGGACTCTAATTATTAAAATATTACTCGATGTTTCCCAATGTTTCAATTATACATGGTGAAACTATAAAAGTTTAGGAAGTTAAGAAAAAATGTGAGATTACAAATTAAGGGATTACTTTGAGATTGAACATATTGGCCACTTAAAAGAAAGAGACGACCAATAGAAAATGTTTAAACACATTATAATATAAAATAATAAGAATATAACAATAATCCTAACACTTATTCACTCGGTTTTTGAATTATTATCTCACCCGAGCAGTGCTACCTATAACGTGAATATTTAGAATTTATGATTCAGCTAATCTGTTTAATTCAAATCTAATCTATTTAAGTGAAACTTTTCTAGATGAAACTGTTTTAAAGTGTTAATTAAATTTGGTTGTGATGCTGTGTTTTTTCGAACTCTCATTGAGGAACTAATCTCCTTGAATAGCTACATTATGATGGGGTATGTTGATCGGCTTTTAAAAATCTACTGCAAGTAGATTCCTTGGGACCAACAACAAGACACCAACGCCATCTTTTACCGACAATGGAAGAGCTGTGGCAAAATTGACTAATTTTCTCACTATATGCATACGTGCTGACTTTTTCCTCCTTTTCAGGTCTGCATTTGACCGTTTTAAAATGTTACTAAATATATTATACTTATAACGAATAATTTTTTCCCACCTAATACATGCTCTATTGTTTGTATTTTGTGCGTTTGGCTCTCTAACTATTTGTTTTAACTTGTATATCAGGCTTTTACTTATTTTTCCGTTTATATTTCGAAGTGTTATGACTTTGCTAAAATATTGTATTTCAATTAAGCCTTCTTCAGCAGTTTTAACATTACTGGGTTTAATTTTTATAATTTTATTTTTAGATTCTGCTAACTTCTCAACTAATTTTATTTGAAACCTTTCTGGTTCATGTAAGTTAATAGCATAATATTCTCTTTTTCCTCGAATATTATCGCATTTATTAAAAAATGCATTTGAAATTATTGTATTTATTTGTTGCTCTGCCAATTTAGCCTTGCTAGTTTCAGATTTCTCGGTAAATGCCGTATCCTTAACTGTTACAATAGTTTTTCTCTGAGAAGTTTCAGTGTGTAAGACATTTTGCTGTGCACTAAAAACTGTATTTAACTTTTCAAAATTTAAATTTTCCTCCATGCCATTACTGGACATGTGGACATTTACTTCTGTCTCTTTCAAATCAATTTCTTCGGTACTGGTTATATAAATTTTTCCATCTTCTATATTATTATTAACTTGTTCTAACTGTATTACATGATTCTTGGCATCTTTATTTTCAACAGCTCTCGCACATTCTGTATTTTCTATACTTTTATTAAGCTGTTCTATTTCTTTTGAGTCCATTTTAATACTTTCTTTCTCTTGTACAACCATTCTAGTTTTATTTTGGTCTGTACCCTCGATATCAGAATTTTTTTGAACGTCTTTATGGGATTGAGTCATTAAATCATCAACCCTTTCATTTATTTTTTTGAGATTTTCTTCCTCAAGTATAAACGATTTAGAATCCTTTCCCTCGGGTGTCTTTCTTCCCGAATCGAAATTAGTTTCTTCTGCAGTTTGGGTTGGCTCTAATTCCATGAAATCAAGCTCGACTACAGAAGTTTCTATTTTGCTATTAGCTGATTTTATTTCATTGGTATTTGTTTCAACCAATTTCAACTCTTTTTTAATATCTATAGTTTGCTCTATGGCTTTATTTTTAGGTACTTCCGAATATCTAGGCATCTGTCGCCTACAGAACATACTGAGTACTTGCATCTGCGTGATATGCTCTTCCTGTGCTACCCCTGACATTATCCAACCCAATTTTGTATTTTGGGCGAGCAAACCATTCTTCGTTCGATCTACTCCGTCAAGTAAAATCAAACTATATGCTTTGGCTCCTAATAGTATATCTATCGGGCCTGTTTCATTAAAATTTGGATCAGCCAGGACTAAGTTCCTAGGGTTCCTTTCTTTTATTTGTATCTCCTTTTCCGGTAGATTCTTTGTTATTTTTTGTAGCACAAGTGCTTCGGTCTTCATCTCAAATTCATTTTTGAAATGCGCCTGTAAATTTACTGTCACGCTCCATTTCGACGTCCTTTGGTCTTTATTGCCAATTCCAGATATCTGAGCGTGGACAGCCTTTCTTTTTATTCCGAGACTTGTAGCGGCCTGCTCCGTAATGAATGATGACTGCGAGCCTTGGTCAATCAATGCTCTTATCAATTGTGAGCTTCCTTTTGAGTCTCTTACTCGTACTAATGCCGTTGCAAATAGCACTTCATCATTCTGATGACTTAAACAGCTCACAGTATTCTCTTGTCTCCTTGACGATCCGTCGTAACTGTTGTCATCTCTGATCCCACTAGAATGGGGTCTATTTTGTGGCCTTCTGTTTTCAGAATTAGTTCTGTTATCATACTGACCTTCTGACCCACTAGAATTTGCTCTATTGCATGGCCTTCTGTTTTCAGAATTCCTTCTGTTATCATACTGACCTTCTGACCCACTAGAATTGGGTCTATGTTGTGGCCTTCTGTTTTCAGAATTCCTTCTGTTATTATACTGACCTTCTGACCCACTAGAATTGGATCTATTTTGTGGCCTTCTGTTTTCAGAATTTCTTCTGCTCTCATACTGACC
Source organism: Diabrotica virgifera virgifera (assembly GCF_917563875.1). NCBI lineage: Eukaryota > Metazoa > Arthropoda > Insecta > Coleoptera > Chrysomelidae > Diabrotica > Diabrotica virgifera. Next base: position 87,923,450 of record NC_065451.1, on the reverse strand, counting down.
TTCTGACATGTGTAATAATGAGCTATGCTGTCCATTACATTCTGCAAATCTATAAGTGGAATAACATGGTACTTCCTTTTTATGTAGTAGGCATCTACTGCACCATTGTTTTTCCTTTACGATTTTGTTTCTTTCACGTACTTGTAGACTTAGAAACTTTGGACATTTGTACAGTTTATGTTCTTCATGACATACCACACAGGTTATCTTTTTCTTTGCCTGTTGTTTGTGATCTGTTCTTTTCCTTTCTTTTTCCAACATCTCCAATGTCTGGAATCTTCTTTGTAGGAATTCCTGTGTTGACTTATATGTAGGAATCTCCCTACTGTCTTGAATTGACGTTTCATATAATCTCCTGGTTTCTGTGTCCCACTTCAACATGCTTATCCTTGCTATAAGAGGACTCCAAGACTCTGTCATTATACCTAGTCCACTAATCGCTTCTAAGCATTCGTGGATAGTATCATGTAATTTTTTAAGCGCCTTTGCTGACGCTTCTTTTATCTCCGCAGCCTGAAGTATCTTGTCTATTAATATAAATAGATTCATCCTCGGATTATCGTACCGATCTTGCAACATTTTCCACGCAGCACTGTAGTTTGCTTCTGTTGTGTTTAAATGTTGTATTATTCTACTTGCTTCTCCTCGGAGGCTTGTCTTCAGATACTGCATTTTCTCCACATTTGATAGTTGATTATTCTCATGTATCAAATGTTTAAACATATCAAAGAATGTTCCCCAAGCCTCGTATCTTCCTTCAAAAGAGGGCAACTTCGCCTGAGGTAGTATTATTTTTTCTTTCTTGCATCCTTCCGCCTCCAATCTCTTATTTACTTTTATAATCGACCGCACCCTTCTTTTCATCGTATAAAATCTTTCTATTTCAGCTTCTAGTGCATCCTGTTCATTTTCCACAGTTATTTCCATTATTAAAGCATCTATTTTTTGTACCTCTTCTTTTAAATCCTCTTGTATATCTTCATTGTTTTCGTCGTCTTCCAATAAATTATGAAGTTTTCCCATTCTAATTTTTACTTCTCTAATTTTTATCGAGGACTTGTATGAATTTTTAATAAACTCCTCTAAAGCCTTTTTCGTTTCTTCATATTTTTTCTGTACTTGTTCGTAATAGTTAGATGTAAAATATTTATCATCTTTTGAACCTTTTTCTACAATTTCATTATGTTGTTCCGCAAAGTCATTCCACAATTCTTCAACTGTCTGCCGCCTTATGTTTAAATATTCTGTAGTACGCTTTTCTTTGTTCAGTTTTTTAATATTAGTCAAGATTTTTGCAATTTCCTGTCCAAGTTTTTCTTGTTCTGCGTATAATGTCTTCATGTTTTAAATATAAACTTGACCTATATTCAAAATAATGTCTCAGCAAAAAAAAAACCTTTCTCAATAATAAACCAATGACCTCAAAAAACGCTGATTTGTACAATGAAGTAATTCCACTTTTAAACCAGAGAAATAAAAATCTTTATATAATAAAATGCATAATATGCGACATAAATATGTGGAGTTGAATAAACGCAAGATTGTAGTATAAAAATAACTTGATTTATTAAATGTGTCAGTATGTCAGGATTTTATATATATCGTCGGCTTACTGCCAAAACCAACCAACTCCATTTTTAAAATTTTTGAGAAACCTACCTTTAAACTTTAATTTGAAATGAACAATCGTCTGAATTTAAATAATGATTTAATAATTGAAAAGTATGACAAAAATATTTTTCAGTTATTAAATAATTTTTTTAAATTCAGTCGATTTTCAATTTCAAATTAAAGTTTAAAAGGTAGATTTCCCAAAACTTTTAAAATGGAGTTGGTTGGTTTTGGCAGTAAGCCGAATGTTTAGAAAATCAAATGTTTTAAGAATTTCAAATTATAAGAATCAAAATTACCAAATATACTTAATATCCAAATAATCAACTGTTAGATTTGAATTAGACAAAATATTACCAGTAAATATTTTAAGTAAATAGATATACAGAATAAATATTTCAATAAAATTTAGTAAAATTCGATGCTTAAGTTTCTTTAATAAACTTTTTACTTTATATAAAAAAATGCACTGCCCTAAATGATAATAAATATTCAAAAACTTACAGTTTTATTCCGATGTTCACTTGTATGTCACCGGGTGGGCCTGGAATCTGCAGCGCTGCCTCTTTCTTGAAACTGCAACTGGAACTGGTTAGCTGGATCTCTGGATGCCGCTAGATTTTTCACCTCCAAACAGCTGGAACCGTAGACTTAAGGACTGCTACTCAGGTTCTCTGGTGCTCAAAGGTTCTCGAAGGCTTCTACTTCTAATGTCGGTGCCTTTATATTTTCTTTTCTCCACACATCGAATTCGATCGTCGATCTTGTACGGAACTGGGGAACAGCTATTTCAGGTCGCTAAGGGTCGTCTTCTTCGAAGCTCCAATCCAATTAACGCCCTTTTGATGTTGTTTTGTCGAAGGACCAATGGACAATTCGACGTAGATCTCAGGATCGAATTGCTTTGTGATGCCCCTTTTTCCGCTTCTTCTCGATCGACGATGGTAAATAAATGTTTGAGTGTGGAGTAAAAATATGGTTTTATTGACAGCTACGTAATTACACTATAGATGATGTTCAGGTAACTTTCTATGATAGACTGCCTTTAATGACAGCTACTGATAATAATTACACTCGGCGTAACTTCTAACAACGACTTACGCACTTGTTAACGAGGTAACTATTTCAATTAGACTGCAACCCAAAATAGTCCCCTTGGTAAATTTATAATCTCGTCAAAATATACAATTCATCAATAAGTTGCATGACAACCGAACTACGGACCTTGCGTTTTGAAAGGTTGCAACTACAGTTTAAAGGAAGCTATTGCAAAACTTAAAGTTCAATTGGAAAATACATTATTTGGCAATTTACTAAGCTTGCAGGTTGAATGGACTCTAATTATTAAAATATTACTCGATGTTTCCCAATGTTTCAATTATACATGGTGAAACTATAAAAGTTTAGGAAGTTAAGAAAAAATGTGAGATTACAAATTAAGGGATTACTTTGAGATTGAACACCGACACTTAGCATAGCTGAAGTAGAGCTGTTTCTCTTAGAGTCTGCCACTGCTCTTGCAAGCACAAAGCATTTAATTGATGAAGTCATTTTACGCTATGGAGTTCCCCGCCGAGTTGTTAGCGATAACGGAACCCAATTCGTAAGTGCGGTTATGCAACAGGTAGCAAGCACATTGCCTGGGTTTTCAACAAAACCTAATCCCTGTGTATCACCCGGAATCCAACCCGGTCGAAAAGAAAAACAGGGACATTAAGACTCAGTTAGCTATTCTCACGAAGTCTGATCATACGTCGTGGGCGGACAAATTACCTAGTGTGCGTTTCGCGATAAACACCGCGATGTGCGATTCGACTAGTTTTACCCCCGCATATCTTACGTTAGGACGAGAACTGCTAACTCCAGACGATGTTAACAGAGACTTTCGAGCAATAATAACAAACGAAAATTTCGTAACTCAAATCACGCCTTACTTACACACTATAAGTGACGTTTTAAGTGCCGCGCGTGAAAAACATGAACTATGCCAGGATAGGCGAAATATCTATAAAGACTCTCATCGCCGCTGTGCAACTTTCGTCGTTGGAGATAAAGTGCTAAGAGACAGTCACACCCTTAGTGATTCGGCCAAGTCGGTTACTTCAAGTTCGCGCCCCGACGCGACGGGCCTTATGTGATTACGAAGGTTATCTCTCCTACAACTTACCAAGTTTCACCTGCTGACAACTTAGAGACTTTTGTTGGAAAATATCACGCGTCAGCCCTGACTCCTTACGGTTCGGAGGTCAGTGACCCCACACCCAACAAGTGCATGCGATCCGTAAGAGAGGTCGTCCACCGAAGATGGCTCCTGTAGATCTTACTCCCGCTCCTGTGGAAATCACCGTCGATGAGGAACCTCCATCTGTTAGCTTAGCTGCTGACCTACCAGACCTACCGCCTCCAGATGCTGCTAGCAGACGTCAACGAATACGATCCAAGAAGTCGTGTTCTTGTTGTTCAGATTCCATTACTACTCTTGCCCCTCACGCGAGACGCCAGTGCGGTGCAAAGGGGGAGGATGTAACACCCACCTAATACCAACATATTGGGCTGCATAGCTCTGACTACCAGACGCCAGCCTGAGAAAAGAGTGACGAGTGACAGTTGACTTTCGGACAGTTGAAATATATGATTCTTAACCTACTTTTTGTACACGTTGTAACGCTTTTACGTTTTCTCGAATAAATAGTTTAAATGCTGTCTTGATTTTCACAGTTTTGGTAAATTCGAACCCAGGGAAAAAAATCCCTTTACAAAAATATAATTTATCTAAAAAAATAATCAAGCTAAAAATCATTTGCTAACCATTTTCGGCACCGTGAGAGTCTGTAACTTAAATATTAAAACCTAAAAGAAAACGATGCGCGGGTATTCCGTGAAGATTTTTAAAATTGAGTGCATCTAGGTGCCGCTGGGCTGCAGTTGTGTGCAGGTTGTGGCTAGTTTGTAAGTCCGGAGCAGTCCATTTATTTAAGAAACTAGGGGAGGTAGTCATACAGGAAGCCGTAGGACTCTTGTTGTAGAATATTATAATAACTCCTTCCCGTCATGTGAGTGTGAAAACTCCAACTATGATCCATCCAACCAATTATGGCTGGAATTTAGTTAGTAATAAATATTTATTTCATTGGTTTGATGGAGATTAAAATATGTAATAAAAAACTAGGTGTTCAATAAGGCTTCTATCTTTTTTGATGTAATGTCATTTGGAATTGTATGTATTTATCATGTTTGTTCAGGGGAACCTCTAGCCACCAATCTGCGAATTCTGTGCACTTGTGTGAACCTCTTTCACATTTAAGTTGTGAAAACAGTGCATTTAAATTTTCAGGAGCTGGAATCAATTATAGTATTAAACCAATTTTGAGAAAAACACTAATAATTAAAATTTTGTCAAATTTTTGTATGCATAAGAATGACTAGCAGTTTAACAAAAGAGCTTTATCGAGGAAATTCAAATTGAATCGATGAATGATCCATTACAAATGAACGGCATTATAATTTTTTCATCATCATTTGATGTTGTTAACGTTATGAAGTGTGTGCCGTACAGGAATGTATGATTTCATAAGGTGATGAAAATTACTTGGAAAATCCTACTTATTTTGTAAAAATGTACAGCATGAATATTTTTGTCTTTATTAATCATAGAATATTTTAAAAATGTGTGGAAATATGATACTAAATAGTACTATAGTAGCTGGGAAATAAATTTTCCAAATAGTAAAATAGAAAAAAAATATATTATTTTTTTTTCACCATAAATTTTTTTGTGTCCACCTTTTTGTACGGAATTTTCACATAAGGTTTATGAAGTGTCAGGATCAATCTTCTAAAATTTATGCAGTTCAGGAAATAATAATTTTTCACCACAAAAAATGGCGTTTAGTATAGGACACTCAAAATTATGAAATATTTATTTTTTTGCCAAATAATTTGTACAGCACTTATGTATGTCATAATTTTCAAGTATAATACCCTCAAATTGGTGCGGTACTGTGCCGGTTGAAACCGTTTGAGCCAGTTCATTCGTACGGCATAGTAAAATATAACTTTGAAATAAATTTATTTACATAATACATATTATGCATGCCGTACAGTTTTCTATAATTTTTTCGTCAGTGAAAATATACATATAGTTTGTATGTCTTATTTTTTAAATATATTCCTTACGTCTTAATGCCGTAAATTTAAAAATAATTTATTTTTCTGGTCCAAAAGTGAAAAATTTGATTCGCCACTGTCAACACATGTGGCACTGAAAAGTGACGGCATAGCGTTCAAAAGTTTTCTTTTAGGATCCACTATTTAATTTATAGACTCTTATGGTGCCTAAAATGATTAGCAAGTTTTTCCTATGCGGCTCTTAGTATATTACTAGAACCAGCTGAGAAGGACTGCACTATAAAGCAAACGTCTACGAGAATCATGAACGCAGATAATCGAGGTCAAAAAGAGCCAACTAATTTCCGGTTGTTTCATCGCATTATTGTAGAATCGACATATCAAGAAAGTAAAAAACATCGGGTTTAAGTAAAAATAGATTATGTTCCGACTACGTCCTATATTTCCTAAGAGTGGCAAAATGCACTCACTCCCAGAATTCCATTTTTGTATGTTCTACGTAATTAAAAAAATACGACTCAGCGCAATTTTAGCCGACCACTTACCTATTTCGCTACAAAAAACGTAACTTTTTTTTATTTTATTAGATGGGTTACAATTAATTTAAAAATTACAAAAAAATTAACACGCATAGTTGAGTGTTTTTCAAAACATGTCTATTTTTGTAGACCCGTAGGATGAGCAGTGCATAACCTCAATTTTTTTTAAACATAACTTTTTTTGGAGATGGCTGCAGGTTTAATTTTTTTGTATTTTATGTATTTTATAATAATAATATTAATATAAGTTTATTCAAATCAATAGTTATTACAATAATTTACAATTTCAGTTTACTTACAATAAAATAAACGTAAAAAAGTCTTAAAAGCATAAAAATGCTTGTCAAAAACTACATTCGTGATTTTTTCAGATTTTTCCGTAAGGTGAACCATCTTCAAAATCCAAAAAACTGTTTTTTGGGGGGTTTTGGGGATTTTCTTCATTTTATAGGCAAGGTTTTTTTATAGGATGAATACAATTTAGGGTAACTTAGTTTTTTAGGATATCCAAAATTAGGTGAAATATCTTTAAACCCCACAAAAAACAAGTTTTTTCAAGTTTTTTAATGTTTTTTGCGGGGTTAATCATATTTTTTGAGATCTATGAAATCTGAATATTTTTTTAATTTTTTTTAATTGTAACAATAAAATTTGGCGCAATTCTAGCCAGCGGTCACCTGCCCCTGCCCCTAAAACAGATTCAAATCCTTCTGAATCACTGTATTTACCTCTCGATAAAGTACCCATTGAAATTATGACACTGCCTTATGCTAGAACTTTGATAAGCCATTATTACTGTTTAATATGGCAATCACGTAAGACTCTTCAGGATGTACCTTTGGGTCCTCGCTTGCAAGTTTTTGTAGAAAAACGAATTTTCGTTTCAAGGAGAAATAGATGCCGTGAGAAGCACATAATAAAATATAGAGTTTCGGATCTGTTAGAGAAATGATATCTTCTTCCATGAGAGAATCTGAAAACAGGACTATTACACAAGCATAGGTTTTTGATTAAATTGAGGACTGAAAACTCAGGCTCATATTGCTGCAATACGAAATTGAAACAAAAAATGTTAAAAAATATTAGTTCAGTCTTACAGTGTTTCCACAAAGTGCAGCCACATCACCTAGCCATAACTTGCGATGGCACAAACTTGAGGCACCAAAAAAAGAGTGCCAACAATTTATCAGCGCAAATCTTGTTCTAAACGACCATCAAATATTGCAAAAAATATTGAAATATCCAACTGGTCTCCAAAGTATATTGAAGCAAGGTGATATTTTTGGGTTAGATAGAGGTTTCCGAAACATAGTACCCTTTCTAGAAAGCAAAGGTGTCAAAGTATTAATGCCACCCTTAAAAGGAAAAAGAATCCAACTTTCAGTTGAGGAATCTAATGCTTCTACGCTAGTTGTAAGGTCAGGTAGATGGTTGAGGCAGTACACGGAATGAGTGCTCAAAAATGGAAGCTTTTACATCAAACGTTCCATAATGCTTCGTTGCACAATGCGCATCTATACTGCCAAATTTCCTGCTTTCTGTACAATTTATTTAAAAATGACTGAATTCCGATAAAAATGATACTTAAAAAATTGTTACAAGAATCGAACATACGAAAGATTAAAAAAATACAAGTCTCAAAAAATATTTTGAACAGGAAACTTGTAACTTTCGATTCAAAACATTTAAAAAACAAAAATTCTTTTCGGGTCAAATAACTTACTTTCTTGAGTTGTCAGCTAAAGAGTTGAAAATATTCAGTACTAGATCGTACCAACTACACCAGGCAATGTCTTATTTAGCTGAAATGATCATCAAAGAACACGATAAATTAGATTTAAATGATTTTAAAGAAAAGCGATAAATTATTAGATTTGAAGTAAAAAATCGGGGCACATTAACAGAAAAACCTAGAAATGTTATTTATATTAGTAGCCAAACGTAGATTGTTTGGCAAGTATTAAACTACACAGAACCATTGGTTATTGTTCGTATGTGGCTGCCTTAATATACTATTTATCGCATGGAAGATATCAGCTATAAAGACTACGTATAGCTATAAAGACTCAGTCAGTCAGTAGCCATGGCAGGAGAAGCACGTTCAAATAACACTGCCGATATCAGTAGTAATATAGTTTGTAGAAAATGTAAATCTAAAGTTGTTTCACCGTTAAAGTGTATAATATGTGATAGCTGTTATCATCCCAGTTGTGCCAAAAAACTGGAGTTACAAATTTTTGACAAAGTTTTTACTAAATGTTGTGAAAAAACTGAAGATAAACCAAACGGCGACTGTGATGACAAATTTTTCGATGCCATCGAAAACTTAGCTGCGTCGACAGAAAATAAGGTAGATATACACATCTTTAAATATATTATCAAACAAAAAGATCTCTTAATATCAGAACTAAAGGAAAAAATATTCCTATTATATACACAAATTGACTCATTGAAACAATAAGAAATAAAACAAGTTCCGGAAAAAACTGACTATTATTTATTTAAAAAATCTAAACACATAGCTGATAACAATAAACAAGTCTTCAATTCACCAGAGTCAACAATAGGCCAGGAGAAATGTAAGGAAAGTAATTCAATTACTGCTGAAGATGTCAGCGAAGCCATAAACCGAGCACAAAATATAATACCTGCATCTAGTCGAACCGAAAAGACTGGAGATGCCAACATGCAAATAAGCAGTAACACTCCCACGGATTGGCAGAAAGTGACTTACAAAAAAAGAACACCCAAAAAAAACTTATTAGTGGGTAACTATTCTGGAAATTCTAATGTAGAAGGAGTGGATCAAACAGTTGCCCTACACGTATTTAATCTGAAACCGCAAACATCTGCAGAAGACCTTCAATCATTTTTATCAAAAAACCTGCCAGAAGCCAGCTGCTCAGCTCTTCCATCTCGTCGTCCTGATATATATTCTTCTTTCAAAGTGGAAATCTCGAAAGCAAACTACAATAGGGCGTTGGATGCCTCGATTTGGCCAAACAAAGCCTGTATACGAAATTTTTTTCAGTTGAGGAAAAAGAAAGAGCAAATCGAGTAGAAGTATCTATCGACAATGAAACAAAACATACGGCAATTTTTAAAATTATACAGTTGAATACAGCGTCCATTAGAAACAAACTTGAAAGGTTGGAAATTCTGCTTGACCAAGAAAATCCCATTGTCGTCAGTATTGCGGAGCACTGGTGTAAGCAGGATGAAATATCTCTAATGGTAACTCCGGGTTACGATCTTGTAACCAGTTATTGTCGACCTATCCATGAGCATGGCGGATCGGTTCTGTATGTGAAATGTGGGTATGAATCTCACATCATCTATGTGTGCCAGTTCGCAGTGGAAATGCATTATGAGTGCAGTGCGGTGAAAATAATGTTTTGTGAAAGAAAAGTTGCAGTCATCAGTATCTACAGGCCTCCCAGTGGAGACTTTTATTTGTTTTTGAAGCAGTTTTCCTATACGATTGAACTCTGTAATAGGTATGTTGACGATATTTTTATTTGTGGTGACTTAAACATTGATTATTTGGAAAATAGTTTATTTAAAATTCTTTCTAACGATGTTCTAATGAGCTACAATCTTAGCATAACCTCTATGGTTCCCACAAGGGTAGCGACAAATTGTTTGAACCAAACTTCTATGCAATTCTAATGTTTTTGAAGCGCATTTAAGTGACCACAGAGCAATTAGTTTGGAATATGTAGTAGACATTAATAGTAGCTGTACTAAATCCAATGACCAGCCGAATTATAAATATTTTAGAGACTTGCCTGACAAAAACCTTAAACAAATTTCTTCTGTGCTATCTGTAACTGACTTTGACGATATTTATTTAATCGATAATGTTGATAAATGCTTTGAAAATTTTATAAGTAGTTTAATATATGTGTTAGATTATTGCTGTCCAGTAAAACGGTATAATATTAGTAAGCAGACTTGCAATAAAAAATGGATTACTCCGGAAGTTAAGCAGTCTAGTGTTCATTTAAAAAATGCTTACTGGCTTAATAAGGAACTAAAAGATGCCAATTCTCTTGTGAATTATAACAAAATTAAGAAAGACCACGCGGAACTATTACAAAAATCTAAATTAAAATTTCATGATCAATTGATAAATAATTCAAGTAATAAAAACAAAACTGTATGGAATCTTGTTAACAAGGAAACTAGCAGGAAGTCTATCCAAAAAAAACATAGCATTAAATATAGATGGTGAAAGTTGTACTGATTCTAAGCAGTTGTCTGAAGTTTTTTGTGATTATTTTGCTACAGTAACCGAAGAGAAACTGTCAAATCATTTTGGGAATTCTCGATCTAATAGTTGCACATCTTCTGCTATTCTTAAAAACAGTTTTTTCTTTAGACCTGTTGTTGGTAATGATGTAATGAATGTGATCAATAATTTAAAAAATAAAAAAAGCACTGGATTTGATTCTATCTCGATAAGAGTATTAAAGGCTATGTATGTCATCTTATATATTAAACCACATTGCATATTTGATAAATTTATCAATAGGTAAAGGAGTCTTTCCAAGTATTCTAAAAAAAGCAATTGTTATTCCTATTTACAAAAAAGACGATCCGGAAGACATTTCAAATTATAGACCTATTTCCTTATTGTGTGTACTTTCCAAAGTGTTTGAGAGAATTGTGTACAACCGTATGTCTGAGTTTTTGGGTAGATTTAGAATTGTAAGCGATTGTCAACATGGATTCCGTACAGGTAGATCCACTCAGTCTGCTGCCTGCAGATTTTGTGAAAGGGTCTACAGATCTTTGGATGCAGGTGAATATGTGGCAGGTCTCTTTTTTTATCTAACCCGTGCCTTGGATTGTCTTGATAGCCGTTTTGTTAGCAATAAGCTGTATAATATTGGTTTTAGAGGCATATTTTTAGATTGGCTAATCAATTATCTATCAGATAGGATCATTTGTGTTAAAATCAAAGAAGCTGTTTCGGAGGAACGTGTTATTAATCTGGGAGTTCCACAAGGCTCTGTATTAGGACCCCTGATTTTTTTGTTGTTTATTAACGATGCATCTAACCAGTTTGATGTTTTGGACCTGACGTTATTTGCAGATGATACTTCTCTTGTGGTCTCAGCACAGACCTATGAGAAATTGGCATCTACTCGCAATAGTTTTTTAGCTCGATTTAATGACTGGTGTCGATTTAATAACCTAATTTTAAATGTAGACAAAACAAAAGTAATATATTTTGATAACTTAAATTCTGTAAATCCTGTACTACACCTAAGTTTTAACAATGTACTGCTGGATTCCTCAAATCATACAAAATTTTTAGGTATCCACCTCGACTCAAAATTAAAATGGTCAGTTCACATAGACATGCTCAGTAAGTCCCTTAATAAGTCGTACTATGCATTAAAAATATTAAAAGTATTAAAAGTATTAAAAGTATTAAAAATATTATGCCCATCTCTGCGCTGTTAAATGTATACTATAGCCTTGTTTATAGTAGACTTTGTTACAACATAGTTTTATGGGGGAATGCAGTCAACAGTGACAGAATATTTATAACACAAAAACGTATAATACGAAAAATGTTTGGAATTAGACCTCTTCAGAGCTGTAAGCCCATATTTATTAAGAATAATATTTTAAGTTTTCCATGTATTTATATTTTCAGAATGTTACTATATGCTGTTGATAATATTCATATGTATGACAGAAATGCTAGTTTCCACAATTATTCGACGCGAGGTGGCGACTTGCTGAGTGTACCTGGTCATAGATCGAGTAAATTTGAAATGTCAGTAAAGTATATGAGCATTAGATTGTTTAACGTTTTACCAAAAAAATATAGAACAATGAATAAATATTTCTTTAAGAAATCCATTAAAAGCTTATTGCTTACCAAATGTTATTATATTGTGGAAGAGTTTGTTTCGGACAGAAACATTACCTAAATGTTATCAACTATATCTACCTTAAAATTTATAAATGTATTAACTTTATTGTTTGTTTGTTTGTAAAACTAATGACATGTCTTATACATTGTATGTCTTAAAGGATGAATAAATATTATTATTATTATTATTATTACGAAGGGCGAAGTGTAATACTTCCCTGAATTCTTTTTATAGCATTCTGTGTGGCTGTAAACGTGAAGCCAAATGACATTATAGGCAAAAATATAGGTTATGTAGATGTTTGAATAATTATAATATATAATGTAAGGTAATATTAGACAAGCGTCTAGCCCTTGGGAGGTCACAGCAATCCTAACTAATTACAAATAAACCTGCTGCGCAGTCGCATTAATCAATTTGTTTTAGTCAGCTGAATTTAGTTACGAGACTGAGTGAAAGAATATAAATTCTGAGTGCAAAAACTGTAACAAAGTATTCTCAAATACTTCAAATTTGCGAAAACACATAAATAAATTCAATTACAACTTTAAATTTAAAATATGTGGTAACAATTTCAACAACAACAAACATTTACGTTAGATAGCAAAATCAACAAAAATTCTAAGAAATGTCCTGTTTAATTGTCATTCTAGTTATGCTGCAGACTTGTACATTCACTTTCAAGGAGAACACAACCTAATCTTAGAAAGTGAAACATTTCAATTATACAATGTAGCCTTTTTTGAAAATTGGAAATGTTCTATTGAAAGTCGTACAAAAGCCAAATACGTAAAAGTACAGAACTTTTCAAAGACTCACAAAACAATGAAGTTGCTATGTCATGGGTCAGGCTGTTTTAATTATGAAAGCAAATTAAAGAGGCGCTTAAAATACAAGGCAGTAAAAAAATTGGTGGATTTTGTCCAGCATGTCTTAGCGTTGTGCTTGATTTGGCAGAGAAAGTTGAAGTTACTTACTTTTACTTAGTCCTAAGCCTTTCTACCTTTAGGTGTAAGGCTGGTGGAGTTGAGTTTGGCATTGTAGTCTCCATGCTTTCCGATCTTGCGCTAGGTTTCTTGCACTTTCCAATGTCAATCCCTTCTTCTCGACTTCTTTCCTGATTTCATCTACCCACATAACTCTTGGTCTCCCTCTTTTGTTTTTCCCCTGCACTCTCGTTTCGAACACTCGTTTTGTTAGCCTCTCGTTCGACATTCTACACACGTGCCCGAACCATCTAAGTTGTCCTTCTACTATTTTTTCATTGATTGGTTCTAGTTTTAGGTTTTGTCTAATTGTTTCGTTTCGTATTTTGTCTGTCCTTTTTCTGTTTGCTATTTTCCTCAGGAACCTCATTTCCATAGCATTGACTCTGGATTTTTGTCTCCCCGTCAATGTCCATGTCTCGCTGCTATACATGATTGTTGGTCTAACTACTGATTTAACGACTGCCGTTTTTACTTTTTCCGGTATCCCTTTTTTCCCAAAAAATGTTGTTTTCATAGTGTTAAATAAGCTTCCTGTTCGTCCCATTCTCTCGTTTATTTCCATGTCTTGTTTACCATTTGATTCGATTATTACTCCTAGGTATTTAAAATATTCCACTTGCTCTAGTTGTTTCCCGTCTAATTCTATTGCGTGTGTCTTCCTCGTATTTGAAATTATCATTGTTTTTGTTTTCTCTGTATTAATTTTCATATTTATGTTTGATAGTTCTTCTTCTAGGATTTCAAGATTGTTCTGTAAGTCTTCTCTGTTTTCTGCTATCAATACCATGTCGTCTGCAAATAGTAGCTCCGATAGTTGAGTCTGTTTCATTTGCCAGTATCCTAATGTTAGTTTTCTCATTCTTCTCTTGGCTTTCTTTATCGCTTCATCCAGTACCACTGAGAATAGCAGTGGACTCAGCACGCATCCCTGTTTGACGCCTTGACTTGTATAAAATTCTCTGGATTCCTCGTTATTGGTTCTTACTGTATTTGTATTATTTTTGTACATATCCTTTATTACTTCTATTATGTGTCTGTCGACTCCCCTTTCTGTTAGTGTCTTCCAAACGTCCTTTCTTCGGATTCTGTCAAACGCCTTTTCCAGGTCAATGAAGCACATATGTATCTCTCTATTTTTCTTGATTACCTTCTCACTTACTTGTCTTAATGTGAATATTAGGTCTTGCGTGCTTCTGTCCTTCCTGAATCCACACTGTGTGTCTTCCATAGTTGTTTCTATTTGTGTTTTTATTCTTGTCTCTAGTATTCTTGCTAATACCTTCCCAGGGATACTTGATATGGTGATACCTCGGTAATTATTACAGTTTCTCTTGTCTCCCTTTTTGTGTATTGGTAATATAATGTCTTTCTTCCAGTCCTTTGGTAATTCTGCTCTATTTATGATATCATTCATTAGTTCTTTCATGCTATCCATTCCCTCTGTCCCCATGAATTTTATCATTTCCGGGGTGATATGATCCTTGCCTGGTGCTTTGCCCAGTTTTACTCTTTCTATTGCTTTCTCTAATTCCTCTCTTGTTATGGATTCCACTTGTTGTTCTTCATTCCTTTCTTGTATCTCCCCTATGTTGTCCTTGTCTACATGAGTTAGCTCTTTGAAATGTTCTCTCCATCTTTCCATTATTTGTTTTTCTTCTGTTAGTACGTTTCCATTCTTGTCTTTTATATTCGGCATCGTGTGCTCTTTCTTTTGTCTGAGTTGTTTTAATGCGCCGTAGAAGAGTTTTTGGTTTTCCCTATAATTTTTTGTCATTTTTTGTCCAAATATCTCCCATGACCTTTCCTTTCCTGCTTTCACCGCTATTTTAACCTCTTTCCTTTTTTCTTTATATGCTTCGTAATCTTCCGGGTGTTTTGTGCTTAGGTATCTTTTCCATTTGTCTTTTTTGTTCTTTATTTTCTCTCGTATTTCTTCCGTCCACCATTCTGTTCTCCTCATGTTAGTGTTTGCTATTTTTGCTTTCCCGCAAGTTTCCTCAGCTGCTTTGATTATGCTGGTTTTTAGATATTCCCATTTTTTTTCTATATTTGTATTTTTTGCCCTACCTTTCAAAGTATTATCTAATTTTTCTTGGAATTTCTTCTTATATATTTCCTCTTTTAATTTGTAACTTTTTATTTTTTCATTTACTACCTTTCTTCTCTTTTCTTCTTTTTCCTCTGTTGTTCTCATTCTCATTATTACTAGATGGTGGTCACTGCCAATCTCCGAGCCTCTTTTCACTTTCGTATCCTGTACTCTTTTCCATTTGTTGCTGCTTACCAAAAAGTAATCTATGATTGATTTTTCGTTTCTGCTGTCTTGTACTCTCGTGTATTTGTGTACTTCTTTATGTTTAAATTTTGTATTTGTTATAACTAGTTTATTCTCCATACATATTTCTATTATTCTTTCACCATTTCTGTTTAGCATTTCTTCTCCTTCTTTTCCCATGCACTCCTCTATTCCGCTGTTGTTGTTTCCGACTCTACCGTTTAGATCTCCCATTACAATTATGTTTTCTTCCCCATTATCAATTTGCATTTGGAGCTCCTCGAAAAATTTATCTTTCTCTTCCTTTCTTGCATCTTCATTTACTCCGTAGGCTGTTATTATTGTCCATATTTCTTCGTCCATCAGTTTAATTTTCACCGATAATATTCTCTGGTTAACATATGTTTCTTCTATAACGTGTTGTAGTCTATTCGGTGCAATTATTATCCCGACTCCTTCTTTTGCTCTCTCTTTTGTATCCGCTCCTACCCAAAGTAACCAATATCCTTTGTGTATTTTCTTAAGACCTTTTCCTTTCATCTTCGTTTCTGTTATTCCTAGTATTTCTATTTTTTGTCTTATCATATCTTCTACCAGTTCTTCCTCTTTTCCATTGATGCTTCTCACATTCCATGTTCCCATTTTTATCTCTCCTTTTTTCTGCAATCTAGCTTTCCCCTTTTTCCTATTTTCATCCTTGTTTACCTTTGCATCATCTTTTTCCCTATCGCTTTTCCCATTCATTGCCTTGGTTGTCATTGTTGTGGGTCCGGTCTCATTATTTTCTTTTAGTTTTTTGAAGTCCCTTCCCCGATATTTCTGTGAGTTAGTATAAGTTTCTCTTTATTATGGTCCCATTTCCACTCCTTTCCATTAATCTCCAGTTTCATATATCCTATCTTCGTAGTATTACCTTTGTCTTTTTCTTCTTTTGCCATTTTCCTAATTTTTGCTTGTATTTCCCTTTCCTTTCTTGTTAAATCTGATTCTATATACACCTTTTGTCCCTGTAGATTTTTCAGTTTTCCTTTGTTTTTTAGTACACTCATCTTATCCGTTAGGTTTTCCATTTCTGCTACAAAGATTTGGTCGCCGATCTTCACCGCTCCTCTCAGTCTGACCTCTAATTTCAGATTTCTTCCTATGAAGTGTTCTACTGACTCCTTTACAGGCTTTCCGTCGGTAGCATCTAGTGTTAGGCCTTTTAATACTATATTATTTCTCCGTCTATCTTTTTCCAATTGTTCTATTCTATTGTTTGCCATTTTTAAACCTTCTTCCAATTTTTCGTTTTTTTCTTTCAGCTCCTTAATATATTCCATCGTTTCTTTTTGGTCTTTCCGTATGGTTCTTATTTCTGCCATCATTTCATCATTTTTCCACATAACTTCCCGCATCATTTTTATCATCTCTTCATTTGTGTCGTTGCTTTTATTCGGTGTTCGTCTCGTCAGGTTACTCTTTTCAAAATATAATTTATCTTCTTTATATTTTTTCTTCTTAGATTCTTCGTCGCCACTATCAGATAGTTCTTCATTCTTTCTATAGGTTTCCTTTCGGATTGTTCCTGTTCCGCCACTGGCCATTTTAAATTAAATGTTAACCTCAGCACTAATATAAATATTATTATTATACACTTAGAAGTTTATTTTTATTTCGCACAAGAACGCTTTTTAAGTTTAACGATTATCGATAACGATAGGTCTTTTAAAAAACCGGTGTTTTTATTGTGATAGGTTTCGAATTCGAAATTACCTTATCGCCAATACACCTGCCACACGACCTCTCGCCTCGCTTGCCAAACTCGAACTCGAAAGTTGAAGTTAATATTTTAAAAACACACATTGGACATCAAACTGATATTGGACAGTTATTTCTGAACGTCAATCTATTTCTGAAAAAATCGCCTTAATAATTATATTTTCAACTATTTTAGATGAAGTGTGTGACTCTATTCGAAATTCTGAGTTAGGAAGATTGCATCTTCTTACAAAAAAGGTTTGTACAACACTCAATATACACATAATTTAAATTCATTTTTAGGGAACCACAAAGTTGATGGAATTAGTGTGAATGCATAAATAAAAGACATGGAGGTGACTATAAATGTTTTATTTTACAAAGCACAAGAAACCTCTAATGATAAATATCCAGTCTCTCGTATCTTGAATCCAGATTCTTGAAGTCTTACAACTTTATATTAAATAGTTTAACTGACACACAAGCTGAGATATTATGTAAATATGGTTCGGACTGTGTATTTGTAGATGGTACACATGGAACAAATGGATTGGGTTTAAGATGGTTTGGGTTTGTAAATAATTTAAGGTAAGGATTACCATGCGCATTTTTAATATCCAACAGAAGCGATCAATACTATATTCTTCTATCATAAAATAAAAAGTAGGACTAATAACCTGTAATAATTTCATGCCTGAACTAGCAGATTCATTTTACAATGCATGGATACAAGTGATGACTCTTCCTAAACCCAAGTTGGTTATCAAAGTTATTATATAAATTAAGAGTATTTTCGTCCTTTTTTAAACTGAATTGTGCTTAGTCCAGGGCGCACCCGTTTTGAAATGGATGTTGAGAGGTTACTCATATTTTTTTGCAGAAATTACTTGGAAATAACTCATTGAGTTATACTCCTACTCAAAAAGGTCCGGAACATTGTTTAAATATTCAAATTGTCAAAAAATGAAGAAAACATTACATTTTTTCTTGGATTTTTGATTATAACTTTAAAAGTTTTCATTCCCGAAAAAAGTTGCTCTGCTTGATTTTTGCAGTAAAGGAGAGACAACTGGAGCAGATTACTATGATTATTTGCAAGTGGATGATGGTTTGTGTTTAGCAATGGATTAATCTTTGTTCAACATTTGAATTTATTATTAATAATCCCGATCTTGAAAAATTATTTTTGCAACACAATTGTCACCTGAAGGTATTATCATCTTTGGTAAAGAAAAGTTTACAACATGAAGGATTTCACTTAAATTTGGGTGTGTAAATGCCTTCAAAGTTTATTCTGCTGTTATAAAAATTATGTGTAATATTGTTTTTAATATTTATACAAAAAACAAAAATAGCAGCCATTAAAGTAATGAATCTTCAAAAAAGTATGAAAAGAAAAATAATGATAAGGTGATATCAAAAAAAGAAAGTTATCTACTCTAAACCCCAAAAATACACATCTGACATTGTGAACAATTGTTTTTATAGTTATTTGTAGCGATATTTTGTATATAATTTAAAATCAGATATTATTTATTTAAAATAAAGTATTTTACACATATTTTTGTCATAGGTTTTTTTGTATAATAAACGTTAGTTACAAATTATTTTAAATTTATTTTGTACAAACTTCTAATTAATAATATTTTCTTTTAATACTTCTAATTTTACCAGAAATTGTAATTTAAAATTGTAGTTTCGAAGCGGTAATCTGAGAGTAAGACTACCGACGTCATCAGTTGCGACGTTGCCTATTTCACTTCATGGCTTGTAAAGTAAAGGTGGCTGTGGCAATATACATAGAACTATCTTTAAGAGCCTCAATAAATGCACTGCAGACTCAGGTACTATCAAGGAAATATACTGAAATAGTGTGACGTTTCATCCCCACTGCTATGTTTCTATTTTAATATAATTATGACCCTTATTGCCATATGGCATAAGAACATCATAAATTATTTTTTCAAAATTCTGACTTATTCGAAGTAATTTAATTGATGTACTATTTTTTATGGTTCTATATTAATGTTTAATTAATTCTATATTTTCCCATGATGCAAGTTCGAGTATCGGCTATCGATCGATGCGGATGTATTATTCCATTATCGGACGGTAGAATGAGTATTCAACATTGAAGCAAAGTAATTAAAAGTAAATTAAAATAATCTTTCATTAATGTTTATATCGACAAAAGATTAAATATTGTGTTATCAGTATACCTTAAATAAAAAAACCTAATTGCTATAAAAATAAAATAAAGTGAAATGACAACATTTAGTACATAATGCAGAGTACCAGTGGTGGCGTAGGAAATCTTAATCCACAAAATGTGTACTCAAATGTTCCAAATAATTTAGTCACACCAGCACATTTTGCAAATAAT
This sequence comes from Diabrotica virgifera virgifera, assembly GCF_917563875.1. NCBI lineage: Eukaryota > Metazoa > Arthropoda > Insecta > Coleoptera > Chrysomelidae > Diabrotica > Diabrotica virgifera. The sequence continues at coordinate 87,903,894 of NC_065451.1, read as the reverse complement.
TATCCTATTACACCTGATCAGACAAATATAGAAGTAGAGCCAATATGGAATCAAGCCCAACACGTGCAATACCAGATTATGCCGTACCAGCCTATGCAGTACCAGCCTATGCAGTTCCAGCCCATGCATCATCAGCCAATGCAGCATCAATCAATACAAAACCAGCAGATGCAATGCTCTCAAAGTAAGTACCCTCAACTAATTCAAACAAATCTTACGCAAACCAAGATAAATTCATACCTGAAACCATCACAATTACATCAGACTAGTTCAACCCACAGCAAAAATAAAGAGACAACTGGGACAGAAAACACAGAGAACCAAGAAGTTACCGAACATGAAACAACCGATGATGATAGTACCTACGAGCCGAATGACTTTCAGAAAATTGAATCGCGTAGACATAAACGCAAAAGACAAAATATAGCCCAGAGAATTTGAAAAAATCTGCACGTCCCCGAACAGAAAATCACAATATTGAAATTAAAAATGGATTTCAGCCCCTTACATAGATTCAACAAAATAGCTTTACAGGCAGTGCTAACAAAACTCAACAAAAAATAGATAAAATTCCACCATTTATTGTATATGGTGTAACCAAAGATGTTCAGGCACTGCTAAAACTCATTCGAGAAGGAACTACAAAATTTACCTATCAGCTTTTAACGGAAAACAAAATGAAAATTTAAGGAGAAACTGTGGAAGAATACAAAACGATAAAAGAAATTCTCGACAAAATAATATAGTTCGGCATACGTACAAACTACCGGAGGAAAAAACTTTCCGAGTAGTCTTAAGAAACTTACACCACAGCACAGATCAAAATGAAATCATATCCTCACTAAAAGAAAAAGATCATAATGTAAAGCCAATCCTGAACGTTTTAAATAGGCAAACAAAAGCACCAAGGGACATATTTTTATAGATCTAGAAAGAACAGAAAATAACGGGGAAATATATCAAATAAATAGAATATTAAACGCAGTAGTTCGATTTGAACAACCTCACAGAAAACAATCTGTCATTCAATGTAAACGTTCTCAAAACTACGGACCTTCGAGAAATCAGTGTACGCTACAATATAGATGCGTAAAATGTGCGCAAAATCATGATTATTGCACTTGCAAAAAAACAAAGGCCGATGGAAACCCAGCAAAATGTGCACTATGTGGTGGACCCCACCCAGCAAATTTCAAGGGATGTCAAGTCTACCAGGCCATCTTAAATAAAAGATACCTCACAAGAAATGAAAATACACCACAAACACAAAAAATCCAGCAACAGAGACCAAGAACAAATGAAGAATCAAATGAGGCATACAGTATACAAAACTTGCCCCAAACATCAGGTACTTATGCCAGCGCCACCAAAAAAATGAGACTTATGGCAAGACCGGTTGCTGAACAGCAAAATGCACCAGACACAAACCAAAATAGTAGTTTTACACAACACCTACAACATGTAATAGAACAGCAACAAACTGCAATAGACCAACTAATCCTGGAAATCAAAGAACTTAGAGAAGAGCTAAAACAAGCCATCGCAAATAAGTGTAAATAGAAGTATTCCTAGTAACCAATGACGTATAATAGCATAGACGCAGCAACAACTATAAAAAGTGTCATAAACATATACTTCACTGAAGTATTATTGTTTTGATACGAAGTGGAAGACATTTTTACGAACACGACACGATGTGACACGATCACACACGATCAAATATTGTTTTGTTTGTATGTGCAATGTGCGTATTTGATCGTTGTTTCTCTTGTGTTTTTCATAGTGAAAATCAAATTATATTTTAAATTTTTGGGAATCTAGAGTGAAAATGCCTAATATTTGTCTTGTTTGTGGTCGCAGAAATTCGAAGACTGAAAAAATATCTCTTTTCAGGTAGTTATTTTTGATATCTATATTGTAATTGTTAGGTTAGATGTTGATAGTCAGTGAAGGCGAAGGCGTTTAGTTTATTTATTAAATGAGGGGTTTAACTGCAAAACTCGCATTTTTCGTTTTTGTAAGGCTATTTTGTTAATTATTTCGTCACATATCGTTTGATTTTGGTCTCTTAAGTATCTTGCTAAATTGTAAAGCAAGTCACTATAAACAAAATATATATTTTTTATAAGTTGGATGTGAGTTTTGCTTTATCCCTAATGGATTTTTGGAATGAAATATTATATAAGGATATGAAAGAATATCTATATATAAGAATAAAAAAGAAAGGAAGATTACAATGAGGGATGCCTCAATTAAAATTCATAATAATAGATAGTTATACTATTGTTTTATTATGTCCATTCAATATAAATTAGATACTAGTAGTATCTAGTAAGTGTTCAGAAAGAAAAATTTTAATAGAAGTATAATAATTGTTATAATATAGTTTGGGTTGGCATAAAAACTCATATTCTTCTGTTACTTCAACTTGATGTTTTACTGCAGATTCATTATCAATCACTTGCTTGAAAAACTGTAGTCTATCTAGAGATATTCAGTACTGGCCATAATGCGTACTTAATAATGTTTGAACGTTATCCTTCTTTTCTTGTTTTACCCTTTTCCTCTTGACAATTTGTTGGGGTTCAAGTTGGATCAGTTGTTTTCCTCGCTTTGCAATATTCTTTGCAGTCACCAACTTATTTCTGTAATTAAATTCTACCTGAATAAGGATTTTGTGCCCTGATTTTGTTATATTAAATATGTTTGCATGATTTTAGCTTACTAACTTTTACCACAAATGGCTTTCGACACTAGTACGTACATCCATTAGGTATAATCAGTGATTGGAAGAGAGTGATTGTTCGTCCGCTATAACTTTTCCCATGCGTCACGATTCATTTTCAACCAAATTGAGTCAAAACATGAAGTGAAACAACGTCAATGTGTATATACATTTTGTATACTGTATACATACTATATACTACTCACATCGGCATATGTTTCACTTTATGTTTTGACTTAATTTGTTTGAAAATGAATCGTGACACATGGGAAAAGTTATAGCGGACGAACAATATCATCTCTCTTCCATATTACTGGGTATAATAATACACCTTAATTGATAACAAATATAATGAAATGAATAATATATTATGAAGTAATTATAAAACAAGAGGAGTAAATGAATCAAACTAACAAGTTGAACCTCATTACAAAATCAAACCAATACAATCATATAGTTCTTCCCCTCTAACTTTTCCCATGCATGAAATTATTCACGAGTTACTTTTTATACTCATCATCATCAATAACTTGACAACCCGTTTTGTTCCTTGCTTTGTTCTTCCAATTGGTAATCTCAAGTGTTTTCAGATCTTGTTCCACTTGTTCCATGTATCTGAGTTTGGGTCTTCCCTTTGACCTTCTCCCTACTGGTGTCTGCCTCATTATGTGTTTGGGTGTTTCAGTCTCCAACATCTGTTCAACATGGCCCATCCAGCACAGACTTCCGATCTTTATGGATGTTATGACATAGGGTTCGTTGTAAGCTGCGCATAGTTCAAAATTATATCTTCTGTGCCATACGTCATTATTACACACGCCATACACACTTTTTATACTAGCTTTGTTCCAACACAATGAAGAACTGGCATGTAATGATCACATTATTATTATTAACGTTCCATGGTAACGAAATAATACATTCCATGTTACTGTGCAGGACGGTGATCGTTGCATGGACGGTTTCTTGTTGTGTTGGCACAAACCTACTAGGTCTCTTTTTAACTCACACAAACCAGTATCCCAAAATTAAGCCTGTTGTCTATAGTAACCACAATGTTCCACCATTCGCACCAGTATTCCACAAGTTAAACAAGGGTAAACAACATGGCATGTCTCTGATATCTTGTTTACTATGAATTTTGACTTTTATGATTTTAAGTAACAGTAACAGTGACATTAGCACATTTTGTAGTGTTTGGTTTATTTGCATTTATTGTTTATTTGGTTTTATAAATCAATAAAGTTTTATTTATTTATTAATAAAGTTTATTTGGTTTCATATTAATAAAAAATAAATCTAATATTTCAGTTAAATAAAGGACCTAATAAGTTAAATTGCCTGGGGACTTGGGTCCTCAGACAAAGAAGTGTATTATTAATATCGTAGTGTTGATAACTCAATTTGTGAAAAATTTGCATTTGTATCACTGGTTCCCCAAAGGTTTGAGATATTAAAAATATTAATAGTTTTTTTATGTAATTTACTCGATAGTTTTGTATTTTTCAACAATAGGCTACAAAATCTTGTAAACAATAGTAATTTTGTTGTTGTGACTTTTTTTAAATTTATTTATTACCATTCTATCTTATTCTTCTTGCAGTACCGTCTCCTATCGGAGGTTGGCTACCACCACAGCAATCTTAACTTTGTTGGCTGCAGCTCTGAACAATTGTATTGAACTGCACCCTTATCACTCCCTTAAATTTTGCAACCAGAAAATCCTCCTATGTCCCACATCTCTCTTTCCCGAGTTTTTTCCTTGGAGTATTAGCAGGGAGTACTTTTCCCCCCTCATTATGTGGCCTAGATATTCCAGCTTTCTCGTTTGTATGGTTTTCATGACTTCACATTCCTTCCCCATCTTCAGTAAAACATCCGTTCTATATTTATCTTTATATTTGTAATAGTCTGTATGGTGTTCAAGATGTTTAATGTTGGTCCATCAATCTCCTCAATAGTGAAAAGAGATTAAACACTTCAACAAATTAACTTCATAAAATACGTTCACGGAATAATAGCCTTGTCCTAATTATTACCACTGACACTAACAGGATGAACCTCATTACAAAATCAAACCAATACAATGATAGCAGCTGGGCAATCAGTTAGCAGCCTCCTGCTGGTTGAATGGAAAATGTGAATTTTGAAGTAAATTGAAGCGTGGAGAATGTGAGTTTTACAGATTACCTGATTTTTTAACATTAGAGAGTTATCAAGTAAAATTCTATCCATCCGTTATTTTGACACGTAAACGCTATTTTTTTACTGTATAAATTTTAACGTATATGCAATTTTAGAGTTATCAAGTGGTAGAATGCCTGCTTCACGTTAATAGTTGGCAGCTGTCAGTCAAATGTCGTATTTAACAGCAAACTAATTAAATTTGTTTAAATTTTTTTCTGTTTTTGTTTTCTTTCACCCAAGATACATATTTTGAATTTTTTTCCTTGTTTTGTACAATTTGGATTTCAAATTTTTCTAAAGAAATATGGAAGAGATCTTAGAACTTAGAACAGTCAATATTACTTGAAGTTAAATGACGATGATATAGAATACGTGATACTAAATCACATTTTAAATGATGATAATGTTCAAAATGTACATCCTGTCTTCAATTTCGATACCTTAGAACCTGAGCACGCCAAACAGTATTTTCGATTTGAAAAACAGGCTTGTAAAGTGCAGCCTTTTCGCCTTTCTTAATAAATCTGTGTTCATATTGTATGTATGAAATAAAAATTTTTAAAATAAAATGTTTTCTACCAAATTTCCACTAACTCCAAATGTCGAAACAGATATGGTCAACCAAAACCAAGCCAAGAAAACAAAGACAAAACACCTGTTAACGTACAGAAATAAATTTTCATCACACAGAACAGATTACATAACAGAACTTACATGTCCGAGTCTTGCCGAATTGGTGCGATTTGCTGCTAATGTTACCGTATTTCAAACCCGCTATCCGACCTACCGTAACGAAGCCCGTTAACGTTCAAATCATTTCCGTTATTCAATATTCATACTGCGCATGCTTCATTACTAAAATAACGTTACCGTATTCTCCTAGAGTTACTTGATAACTCTCTATTAATTTTGTATTGGATGACAAGTGTATTGTGGCACTTTTGGACTTTAATTGAATCAATCATTTTGAAAAGGGGTCACCTCTACTTTTCTAAATTGTACAAGAAAGGTAAAAAACGTTTTATGTTTAAGACTATTATAAATAGGAAAATAACTGTTTTTATGTATTTTTGGTTTTAATGTGTACTATACAAGCTGTTGAATATTTTAAAAAGGTTTTTTTTAATTGTAAAAGACCTAGACACCTCATTTTTTTTTAAAAGGAGATGACAATTTTTAAAATGAAAAAGCATTAAAAGAAAAAAATAGTCATTATAATATGGATCTTGTTTATTACACACATTAAACTGCTAAATACAAGTTGATGAATATTTTATTTATTTATTTATTTATTTACGGCATCCATTTACAAGTTTTACACACAACAAGACTTTTACAAGTTACACCTCAACAATAATAAATTATTAAAATAATAAACACATCAGAATAATACAAACAAACATATTGTAAAAACAATACAGAACTACAACAAACTTATTGTAAGATACCCCTTAGTTGTTTTTTGAACAAACCAATTTTGGAGTCAAAAATATCCATTTGTCTTGGCAGGCTATTAGCACTCCGAACCAATCGTGTAGTCGGTTCATTTATACCAAAATTAGTGTGGTGAAATGGCACTGAAAAGATTTCTGATTGTCTGTTGCTTCTACTAGGAACTTTAAGACTAAAAAGTGATATCAATTGAAGACAATCTATGAAAGCATTAATAACTTTGTGTAGGAAGCATAAATCTAACAATGTCCTCCTTGACTCAAGTGTTGGTAAATTTAGACTATCTCTTACCCACTGATAGTCATATTCCTCTCTCCTGTATCCACTCTTATAAGCTGCTACCCTCAAAAATTTATTTTGGACTCTTTCAATATGTTCAATGTAACAGTTGTATGATGGGGACCATACAACTGATCCAAACTCTAGAATGGGCCTAACGAGACCACCATTTTAAAAATGTGTCTTTTTTTTAATTTTAAAATAGAAACTGCAATTTTTTTTAAAGAGATGACCTGTTTTCAAAATGAACAGATCATGTTGTAGAATGGGTATCTCTAGGAGATGAATCGCTTTCAAATTGAACAGGTTTGTGGGGTATGCTGTGCTTACCGTAATAATATTAATAGTTGACCTGTTTTTATATGGAATAGACGTGTCTACATGTGTATTAAATACAAATTCAACAGAAAGTGGAAATGTCAAAAAAATGGAGATTACTCCTTTTCAATGACCGATTCAATTTAATGTAATCCAATATGGAGAATAACAACATGCGTATATCTGAATTTTGGTCAAAATGTGATGTGAATTTTTGCAGTTAGACCCTTTCAAATAATTTTTTTGTTTTCTGTAATTAAAATCATTTACTTAAAATTTAAAATAATTTTTCTAACTAGTTTTTTTATGTTGGTAAAGTAAAATTAATATTTATTTATTTTTTCATAGATTTCCTCTTGATGAAGAAAAAAGGCAAATTTGGATATCAATTTTAAAATTAAATAGCGATAGGGTTTCCAGATGGTCACGAATTTGTTCCAATCATTTAGTTCAAATTATATTATTATGGACTCCAACTTTGTTCGCCTTAAAGGAAATGCGAAACCATTGACTCTACCAGGGTTGGTACTGTTTTTATTAAATTTTTACATTTGCAGTAAAACCTCGATATAACGGACTAATTGGGGGGACGGGTTGTCCGTTAAAACCGAAAGTCCGTTATATAAAAATAGCTTTAAAATCAATCAAACATTTTTTGTTGAAAATTTGTACTGTATTTAGATACAGTGTACAAATCTGTAAGTTAAAAAAGGAGTCGGCAACAGGAAAGTAGCAAACAATTATTGTTTGCTACTTTTTCACTTTTCTACTTCATCTAAAAACTTTCTGCAACATACTCGTTTGGTTGCCAAAATTATTCACTGATCCATGGGTTGAATAAGCGATGTATTGTTTGGCAAAAACATACAATTAAAGTTGCCATCTTCTAAATGTCGAATGTTTTCTGGGGGATAAGCAGAAGCGTTGCCTAAAATGTATAAACATTTCACCTCTTTGGGCGGTATTTCCAGTTTCTTCTCTTGAAATTTTCTCACTGTAGCACTGTAGGTACAAATTCTTTAAAATCCAATTTTTGAAAATATCTGTGATCAACCATGCCTTATTAGAGCTATAATATGAAACTGGCAGATGATGCATTATATCTCTGACAACTCTAATATTACGAGGTTTGCCAACAATTATAGCAGTCAATCCATGCGATCCATCGGCGTTAGCACAAAGTAGTGCCAAGATCTTGCCCTTGCTGATTTTTCTTCCAGAATTCGATTTTTCATATTTTTTTGCATTCAATTTTTTTATATTTGATCGGATTTTTGTCCGTTATATCCGAAGTCCGTTACATAGAGGTCCGTTCTATCGAGGTTTCACTGTACTTTATATTCATAGAGATTTTCTGTATATTGTTTCATTTGTATTGTTTTCTCTTTACAGGTCTTCTAAAGATGTTGAAGATGTAGTAGGAACTGAAGCTCCTACTAGTTCTAGAAAATGTCTTACTGAAAGGTATGTAATAAAGTCTAAACCAACTGCATGAGAGTAAACAGATTTTAAGTTAATTCAAGTTTAAATTTACATTCTACATGTATTACATATTTTTTCAGGCAAATATCATCATTCGGCAGCTCATCAACCCAAACAGCTAGCAGTGGTTTAACTTTGTCTGCCTCAGAAACTGAGGCATTATTAGGACGAGAAAATATTGAAGGGCATGCTGCAGATAAAAAAACTAGGAAGAGGTATTTAATTTTTCAAGAAGCATTCTATTTTTAGTTTGCATTATTATTTTGTAGAATTTAAATTTTTTTCTTTGAGTAAGCAATTTTTTTTATTTAATATTTTATTTTCAGGAAGCACTATGTGGGAGATTTTTTCCTTTCAGATTTAAAATCACCAATAAAGAGAAGAAGATATATGGAAGCAGTGAAGGTAAATTTGGCAAAAAAAATAAACATATTAACACCCTAGTAAAATCGAGTCAAAGATGGAAAAGACGAGCAACGACATTAAACTCATTGGTGAAGACATTAAAAGAAAAACTCTTTGTTTCAGAAAATGCTGAACCTGTGTTATTGGTAAGTTTTCTTTCTCATACAGGTATTCAATAAACGAATTAAAGAAGTAAATTAAATTAGATATAGACTTTATTTTTTGTAATTTTTTTTATTTATTTACAATTTGCTTCAACCACAAAGGGTTACTAGCATTGAACTGTATTTACATCAAATTACAAAGTTAATATTAAATTTGGTTAATTAGTACTATGGCATGTACAAAATTAAAAGTCTTTGATGAATTATTTTCACTTAAACACTGTTAGTTCACTATCACCCACATAACACATCAGAGGAGGTTTCTTCTTTTATAAAATTATTAGTGATCTTCGTATGTCCAAGTCGCAGCCTGAATTAGATTACTTGGTCTCTTCCTAAGAAGGACTTTTCGACGGCAACACATTTTGTTTGATGGTTCAATGTAGAATTTGAATTATTCCAATTTATTTGCCATTTGCCATGGTTGTTGTTCTATTAAATGTCAGCACAGATGTCACTGCTCTGATCAGTAGGGATGTTGTTAACATACTGTTTTCTAATTTTAGTTTTTAATCTAGTACAGCGACTTGTAATCCGACTTTTAAGATGTTTGGGATAGTGCTGGATGGATTTCAGTTAAAAAATTGAGTAGTCCCTCGATATCTTCTGTATACGTTTTCGCAATGCTGAGAGGACCGGCAGAACCGGTGCGTGTGAATTCTCGAAGAAATCAATTAGTTTTTCCTGTGTTACGTATCCATTATCAGAATTATCTTGAAAGAAAGAACTAGTGCAGTTCATAAGATCTTCTGCTAAATTCTTATTATCTTCAGGTACAGTTTTTGGTTTCTTAGATTTACGCAGAGGTTCTTTAAATGGGTTCTGGTCTACTGTTGCAGGAGGAGTCGTTATCTCTGATACCGTTTGTTAGAACGATTGAGTGTCAGAGGATGATGGAGGTTTGTGTGTGATTTGAACGAGGATAGGTGTTTGTGTGTGATTTGAACGTAATGAAGAAATATTGGTTGTTTCTTCCGATTGTGGATTGTAGTGGAGATTGTGCAGAATGATAATTGGTTGAATATCTGTTACATTGGGGTGACAATATTGGATACAATTTGGTTGAGAAACAGGCAGTGAATTTTCAATAGATATTTGTGTGTTTGTATTATTTGTACACTGAGAGGCTAGATGACCTTGTTGTTTGTAAATGTAGCATGATTGTTTTTCAAGTGAAATTCAGTAATTTATTTGTTCATAATTAATTACTATAGACAGGGATTTTTCTAGATTTTTAGGAGCAATGTAAGAATAACGACGGAAACTCAAGACATGCTTAAATGAAGAGTTAGTTGTTCCAATTCTTAGAAAATTCATTGGAGTTATTTGATGAACGCCAATATTTTGTAGCGCAGTCTCTATAATACTGTGTGGTATTGTTGGACAGACATTAGAAATGATCAGTCTTTCGCTTGGTGTGACTAACTTCCTAGCTTGGATACGTTCTTGATTAATTACTATTGTTCCATTATCTGTTCCTAAAAATTCTGCGACTGTTTCTTCAGTAGTAAAATAAATGCAAATACGATCATTTACAATCCTGGAAATGACGAAAATTTTATTAGGATCGATTTTAGTGGCTATGACATTTAAAAAATAATCTTAAATTTTAGTGTTTGGAAGTGAATTGAACAAAATGGCTTGTTTATTGATTAGGATTTTTTTGTTATTGGTTCACAGCAGTAGAATATAATTTTGATGTATTTGATGGAGGAGTAACATGTTGACCATTATGAAGTCCAGAAGTTTCTTTCCCTGGATTTTGCTGTATATTGGGTCTATGTTACCTGATTACGGCCCTGGTACTTAAACAGGTTCATTAGTATAACTAAGCAGATTAATTAACTTTAGCGGGTGGAGATTACAACGCTAAAAACACAGTATGGGGTGCGAGAGTTACAACTACTAAGGGTCGTGAACTACTAACTGCAATGCAGTGCAATAATCTAAACTACCTGTCAACAGGAGAACCCACATATTGGCCTTCGGACCCTTATAAAATACCAGACCTTCTTGATTTCTATATCACAAAAGGAAATGACAGTAAACTAGTCACAGCAAGATCCAGTTTAGACATGTCTTCGGATCACACTCCAGTCCTTATGAACATGTACTCCGATATAACTCAGAATCCAAATCCACCCGCTCTGTGCAATAAAAAGACCAATTGGGATACTTTTCAAAAAGTATTAGATGAAGCAATATATTTAAAAATACCATTAAAAACACCTGCAGATATTGAATGGGCGATAACTAACCTCATAAAAAACATACAGAAAGCTTCATGGGCAGCAACTCCAAACTACAAACAGTCTACAAGAAAAGAATCCTGCCCTCCAACTATAAAAGAAAAAATTTCAGAGAAAAGAAGGCTAAGAAGAAATTGGCAACAAAACAGAACAGTGAGCAATAAAAATAAATTTAATAAAGCAGCAAGGGAACTAAAAAAAATATTACTTGAAGTAAAAAATGATTCTATACAAAGATACTTAGAAGAGCTTACACCAACAGAAGCCACCGACTACTCACTATGGAAAGCCACAAGGAAACTAAAAAGTCCTCAGACACCAATACCACCAGTAAGAAAAAGCAATGGCAAATGAGCAAGAAATAACATAGAGAAGGCAGATGCCTTTGGTGGCTATCTCTCACAAGTCTTTCAACCAAACAGCTTGGAATCAACACCTGAAGAATTGGAGGAAATAAATAGATTACTAAATGAACCTTACCAAATGGAGCTGCCCATACCGAAATTTAAGTACAATGAAGTTAAGGATGTAATAATGAAAGAAATTAATCCTAAAAAAGCTCCTGGTTATGATCTGATAACGGGTAGGATACTACAAACATTAACAAAGAAAGGAATAACGGCAATATTACAAATTTTTAATGCAATAATAAGATTAAATTATTTTCCGCAACAACTGAAAGTGGCAGTTATAATTATGATCACAAAACCAGGAAAAAAACTAGAGGAATTAACATCATATAGGCCAATAAGTTTACTGCCTGTGCTTTCCAAAGTGCTGGAAAAATTAATAATGAAAAGCATCAAGCCAATACTAGATAGCAAAAATCTCATACCAGAACATCAGTTTGGGTTTAGACAAGAACATGGAACCATAGAGCAAGTCCATAGACTAGTAAAACATATCAGCAACGACTTTGAAAATAAGCGATATTGCTCAGCAGCGTTTCTTGACATAAGCCAAGCGTTCGATAAAGTCTGGCACAAAGGTCTACTCTATAAACTAAAAAACCTATTGCCTCATCCGTATTATGAACTTCTAAATTCTTACTTATCTGACAGATTCTTTTCAGTTAAATACCATTCAGAATATTCAGAATTACACCAAATAAAATCAGGAGTACCGCAAGGTAGCGTGTTAGGACCAATGCTGTACCAGCTTTTTACTGCAGATCTACCAACTTCAAGAACTACAATAACAGCAACCTTCGCAGATGACACTGCAATACTCGCCTCACATCATGATCCAGTAACTGCCTCAAGAAACTTACAAGCCAGCCTTAACCCGGCACCTGCCACGTGGGGTGCTACCAGCACCCCATAACACATTTTTATAAAATATTTGGTATTTCAAGTTTGGTAACCGAGCTGTGCGTCATAGTAGCTTTCTATAATATTATATAGCATATATGTGTTAGTGTTTGAAGTGGTTATTTAGTGTCATTCTGAACTTATAGCTCTAAAGTCGAATTGAAGTGTCATCATCTGGCACTTTGAGTTTTAAATTTTTTTTGTATTTTTGATAAACAGGTCAAATTTACATTTTTTATTGAAATAACTGATTTAAATTATTAGTATAGACTCTATACTCACTAAATCTTAAGCTTTTTAGATATTTTACTTGACTTCATTTATTATGGCTTGGTACTTGCTAATTTGCTTATAACACCTTTTTCATTTTATTTTTTAACTTTTATAACATATTAGTGGCTAATAAGTTAATAAAACATGTTTATTTATATTCTTGTGTTACTCAATACATTATTTTGTTTTTTTAAAAAAGTAGATCACATAAAATTTTTATGGGGCGCTGTGAGCACCCCACGTGGCAGTTGACGCATTGCAAAGCCACGTGGCAGGTGCCGGGTTAATAATATCCAAGCATGGTTAAAAAAATGGAAAATTCGAGTTAATGAGACCAAATCAACCCATGTTACCTTTACACTAAGAAGAGGTATATGTCCAGCAGTGTTATTAAATAATCAAATGATTACTCAGAGAAATGAAGTCAAATATTTAGGTTTACATCTTGACAGAAGATTAACATGGAGAACACATATATTTACAAAACGAAAACAATTGGGTCTCAAACTAAGACAACTTTACTGGCTTATTGGCAGAAAATCACAATTAAATCTCACAAATAAGCTCTTAATATATGTATAAAGCCGTACTGAAGCCAATATGGACGTATGGAATTCAATTATGGGGTTCTGCTAGCAATTCAAACCTAGAAATCCTACAAAGATTCCAGAACAAAGTTCTTCGAATTATAGTCAATGCTCCGTGGTATGTTTCGAACAACATAACAGAAAAAGAACTACTAGTTCAATCCGTAAAAACTGAAGTCACAAAGTACAGTGAAAAATACAAAAACAAAACTAGTGCTCATTCTAATCACTTAGTGCGCGAACTGTTTAATGACAACGATGAAGTGCGTCGACTAAAGCGTTTTAAGCCTACAGACTTATTAAACAGATTTAAATAAAATTAATTAACATTTACCACTACATTATTAACTTAGTTTGTTAATTATATGTTAAAGGAAGCCTCTCACTGGAGAGAATTCCTACATGTCATTTGTTCTTCTAATAATTGTCATAAAATTTACTTATTGTTACGAGTGATAACAGATTGTAAATTAAATGGAGCTTAAAAAAATTAACTTTGTACTGATATTTATATAATAAAAGGTAATAATAAAAGGTCTAACTTACAGTCTGATCTCAAAATTGGATTGAACACTATGTAATACACTATTACACCAAATTTGATAATTTTATAGTAAGTAAAAACAACTAAATTTTGATAAAAACTACGAGCTGATCGGAACATTGTTTACTCTTTAAGGAACCAGTATTCAAACTCCTCTCTTTTTGTAATTATATCTGGATTTTTTTTGTTTTAGGAATCTTTACCAGAATCAGCCAAAGCGTTGTTTCAGAGGTTTTTAAAAGGTGCCAAATGTGCCAAATATTCTCCAGAATTAAGGACTTTTGCACTGACCTTGAACTTTTATTCACCGAAAGCCTATGATTATGTTAGAAGAGCGTTTAATAATTCATTACCGCACCCATCAACAATCACGAAATGGTACCAAACTGTTGATGGTGGACCAGGGTTTTCATCAGAAGGTTTTAATGCTTTGAAAAACAAAGTAGAAGAAGCAGGAATGCACAATAAGACACTTGTGTGCAATTTAGTGCTGGACGAAATGTCTATTCGTAAGCAAGTGGAATGGGATGGAAAGAAATTTACTGGCTACGTTGATTTTGGCACAGATATAGAATCTGATAGTGTACCTGAAGCGAAAGAGGTACTGGTATTTATGTTAGTAGCGTTAAATGATAATTTTAAAGCTCCAATTGCATATTTTTTAATTGACAGTTTTTCTGAATCAGAAAAAGCATCTTTAGTAAATCTATGCTTAAATTTTATTTATGAGTCAGGCATAAAAGTCTACTCATTAACTTTTGATGGTGCTGCCAACAATTTATCAATGGCTAGAGCTTTAGGTGCTAAAGTAAAATAAGTCCAGCGAAAAAACTCAGGAGAAAATTTTTATATTTTTAGATGCATGCCACATGATCAAATTGGTACGTAATTGTATGGCTACATTTGTTTTAAGAAATGGAAAAAATGAAAAAATTGAATGGCAATATTTAAAAAATCTTGTTGACTTGAAATATGACGAGAAACTACATTCTGCCAATAAATTGAGGTATAGGCATTTGAGATGGGGGCGGGAAAAAATGAAGGTGAACTTAGCTGTTCAAACGCTAAGTAAAAGTGTGGCAGAGGCTTTGACGTATTGCGACAAAGAAAACTTTGCCCAATTTAAAGATTCAAAAGCGACTTCGGAATTCATCATGATTTTTAATAATTTATTTGATATATTTAATAGCAGAACCTATTATTCTAAATACTCATTTAAAAATTCTTTAAATGTTAATAATGAGGAGGAAACTTTTGAATATTTAAAAATGGCTGAAATATATATACGGAATTTAAAAATAAATGATATTAGTATCGTATCTTCTAAAAGAAAAGTAGGTTTTTTGGGTTTTATTTCGAATATTGCTAGTTTTAAAGGATTATTTAATCTTTTGGTTAAAGAAAAAAATATTTAAAATTCTTACTTTCGTACAAACTGTCGCAAGACCATTTAGAATTATTTTTTTTGGCAGTAAGAGGTAAAGGGGGTTACAACAATAATCCATCTGCCCGACAATTTGAGGCAGCATTTAAAAGATTACTTATTCGTACCGAAATATCAGGACTCAATACAGGGAATGTAAAAAACATAAGCAATGTTGGCATTTTGACCGCAACATCTGCACGTCCCATTACTAGTTTAGACAATGTGGTGGAAAATTTAGAAGATTTTACACAAAAGAATATAATTTTTCATGAGCATGACTATTTTCAAAGGGATATTTTAAATTTAAGTTTTTATGTAGAAGATGTAATCGAATATATTTCTGGCTATATAGTTAAAAATTAAAAAAAAACATTACATGTACTAAATGCTTAATAATATTAGAAAAAGAGCAAACCGTTTCAAAATTACAGTTAATAAAACAATATACAAAATTAACTAATGCTTCTAATCTAGTCATAAAAATATGCAAGGAGACGGAGAAAATTTTTAGACTACATCTAAACAAAATTGAAAGTAGTTCAAAAAATATATTAATTAAATTAATAAATGCCACGATGAGTAATTTGCCTCGTGACATCATGGATAATTTTGGTGATCATATTTATGACAGTGAAGTACTTAACAGGATAGCTCAGTGCGACTAGCGGCTGACCCGCACTTCACTTCGCCGTGAGGTACGAGAGTTCAAGCACAGCCCAGGCCATCGGAAAACAAAAAGGCTAACGCGTCAGTATAAAATTCTAAATATGAATCTGGCGCTTAGACCTGAATATGCGGGCATCTGATCGACCTATGAGGGAGCAGTACGGCAAGGGATAAGGGCTTGCGGCTCGGTGATACTCCCCCATAGATCCCTACCGAAGGGCGTTGACGCCTAAGAACGGTGTATATACAAGTACTTAACAATCATTGCATTCAGTTATTAAATTTAATTTTAAAGAAGTATTTCACGCTAAGGCTTCATCATGAAGCCAAAAAAAATTAGATATCGATAGAAAGAATCGTGTTAGAAGTATGCTAACTAAAACGATAATTTTCAGGCACGAATAAGGCAAGAAAAAAGTCGCAAAGTGAATGTGAATATGAAATGGAATATATAAAATGATGGAGGGCAACTGTATATACGTATTTCGACCTTGTTGGCACATCTTCAGTACAGTGTAGCCAAGTTAGAAAGGGAGTATGTTAATTTGGAAAATGATCACTACCTTGGCTACACTGTACTGAAGATGGACGTACATACGTACAGTAGGAAAAATGAAAGATTACCCATGCGTCATCGATGATATGCATACGAATCAAATCAAAAATTTTTACTCAAAACAACGTCTAAACTAAGTTTATACTGTAAAAAAAAACGGATGTGACTACTACCCCACCGTACGATTTTTCGCTAAGTAAATGTGTCAAAAATGTTTGTGATGTTATTCTTTTTCTGATAATACCTATATATTTATTGGTAATAAATGTTACTTTTACTACCGTAATTAATTATTTAATATAGATTAATAATACAAAAATAATGAGTAAGCAAATATAGTATTATGAATTTCTCCATGTTAAAGTTGCCGGACATAAATAGTAACAGGAATTTAAAAAATGTCGTTTATGTCAGCTGCATTAAGTGACTTGAATGAAAGTAAACTTAATGAATTCAGATCATTTTGGTATCCAGATATTATCTGCAAATAAATGTACATTCGTAAAAATATACTAATCTGTAATTTTATACACTATGATTGAAAAGTCAGAGTAATATGTACACGTTTGGCAAACTCATAGACAGAAGTTAACCATATTGACAGACGATTACTTACAAATCTTATTGACTTATTTTAATTAAATAAATACTTACCAAACCAAAAATAAAATATAATATCAAAATAGCTTTTAAAAGAACTGAGTTTATTCAAGTAAATACGACTGATTATTAAAATTTATAAACTCTACCGAACCTAACCCAGTTTCACTGTCAAAGTGACAGAAATTGAATCTGTCAGGTTATAGTTGACCAGCATGATTACTCGAATAGTAGTTTATACAATCATTATCTCTACTGATGTTGAATGTTTTTCTAAGAATGACATTAGAAGTACAGAAATAGTCAAGTGTGAGTTTAAATTTTCTACTAAATTATTATAACTACGTTGAACAATTGTATCGCCGTCTCATTCTGTCAATTATAAATATGTAACTACGTATGTCTTGGATAACGTTTTTGCTTTGTAGACAACACTTAATAATCTATCTCTCCCGTTTGTTATTTATAGAAAAAGGCAGCAAATCCAAAATATGTGCTTGATATGATCGTTCACGGGTATTCTTTCATTTTTCCGACTGTATATACAATTGCCCTCCTTCATTTTATATATTCACTTTCATTATTCACATTCACTTTGCGAGTTTTTGCCATTAATTTTCCTTATCTATATTTATATTTGTACTTGCTTATTCAACATCGTTTATGATATGTAGGTATATATATTCTCGAGATATATCACATCAACAAAAATAAAAAAAACTTTAAATTATAAAACAGACACAGCAGATATTCCAATATATTGAATAATAGTATATTATGCAACGAGCATTTCATGATGGTCATTATGAAGCGAGTATAAGGGTTACGAAACGAGCCCTATGCGGCGAGATTCGTATAGAGTACGAGCTTCATAATGATAATTAAATGCAAGTTGTATACACTATTTTTTATATGATCATGCACAACAAAAAATATATTCAAATTTATTAATTTTGTAACGCAAACAAATTAATTAGTTAGTCAGTTTGACGTTTTGTTTACATATTGAGAACTGCGGTCACTGCGCGTGTACCACCTTTATCGCGATTCTATTGGTTAAAAATCTGTATCTTAATGAAAATCTGTATCATAATGAAGTTCATTATGATACAGGTAGTGACATCATAATTGATATAGTATGAGAATAGAAAAAATCTATTAATACTCAATAAGCTACACAAGTATAGACCACATACCTACCTGATATTTCCAACATTTGTATGTTTTTTTTTATTTAAATATTCATTTAATTGATTTTGTTTTGCCAGCTATAAACATTTGAAAAATTTATTCTGGTAAATTATAATATGTGATTAAAAAATGTTTAATAAACAACATATCAAAAAGTTCTACTCGAGAAGTGAGTGCTTATTTTTTTATTAAATAAATGAACTGCGGAATTAGTTGTTTTTTTAAATAATTCCGAAAATATAAATCTTGGGAAAAACTGACGTGACCATTGAAAAAGTTTACAAAAAAACCTTATATAAAGATTTTTCTAAAATTAAATCTATAGCTCCTATAATTTTTTGTTTATAACGCTTATAAAGTCACCCTTCTCACAAACATTGACGCACTTTAAAGTAGCGTTCGGCAAAGTGCACGGTTGAGTTATTTTAATATAATTCTTTAACTAATGGATCAAATGAAATTTTATAAATTGGGCATGAAAGAAGAACAATTAAGCTATCTTATGGTTGTAATAAAATGAAATAAAATATATGTGCATAAGTACAGTGAGGGCAGAAAGTAAGACTTACATGAATTTTGTTTAAAAATTATTTAAAAATGTGTAACTAATAAAATTTTACCTATAAAACTCAAGTTTGCACAACTTGCCTTTGAAACATCTTACTAAACGATGTTTCATTCATAAAAATCTCAAAAATTTAATTCAAATGATACGACGTCTCAAAAAACGTAATTTTTGAAAACTTTGTAATTTTACAGAATTACTACCACTTTAAGACGATATTACTCAAGTTTGAACAGATTTATAACAATTTTATAGTGTTTTTTTATAGCTTAGGATGTAATCTTTAAAATGCACTTAATTATTTTATTTTAGAAATGAAATAAACAATTTCTTTTTGAGAAAATTAAGAAAGATAAAAAATGTAATACAAAAACCGAAAATTACCTACTAAAGAAATGTTTATACAAAGTGATCAAAACTTTTTACTGTAAAACTTACCTAAAATAAATTTAATAATAAGCTACAACAATAATAAATGTTCAAAAAAAAAAATTGGTACCTATTGATAACTTTTTTATTTTCAGTAGTACGAAAAAAAGTTATTTATAAAATACTCTGCATTGTATAGAATCCATGAGATATCAAATTTTATTAATTGTATACGACGTATGTCAGAAAATATGAATTTTGCTCAAGAGTAAAGTATCTTTATATTTCACAATATCGAAAATTGTTTCAGTATTCAATTAGATCCTTTTAATTAAAATATTGTGAACTGTAAAGGCACTTTCAAGAAAAATTCATATTTTTTGACATACCTTGTAAAAAATTTTAAAAAATTTGATAGCTGATGGTTGCATCTTTGATTTTAGATCAGGTAGAGCATTTTATGAAGAATAACTGTTTTTCGTAATATTGATAATAAAATAGTTATCATAATTGTAATATAATGATGATGGGTATCCCGTAATTTGAGAAAAAATTGAAAAAAAAATTTCAATTAGAAGGATAAAATTTGTATATTAAAACATAGTTTTTAATTCCAGATAACTTAATAACATTTTTTAATATTCTGGAATATAAAGGTACTTTACTCTTTAACGAAATTCATATTTTTGACATATCTCGTATAAAACTGATAACATTTGATATCTGATGGCTGAGTGTTAGATTTTAGACTATGCAGAGCATTTTATGGAGAATCACTTTTTTTCGTAAAATTGATAATAAAAAAGTTTCCCAGCTACGCAGACATACTGTATAAGAGCTTATGTATAAGAATTTTTACATTGTAATGCCATATTCGGATTTAGCATAATCAAAAACAAGATAGAAACATATTTGATCAAAGTAAAATGATGAATTCAAAGATATTTTTAAAATTATTTATACAAAACAATTGTTATTGTTTAAACAATTAGCGGCAAAATTTGTGAGTAGAACTTTTTACTTTATCATGTTATATAAACTATCAACAAAAGTTTTAGAAAAATATAAGCTTGTTTGAATTATTTCGAAACAATGCATGTTTTCGTTCTATCTGGACTCCCCTATATAGGAAATAAATAATACATTAATTAATACTCGCATTAAATAAAAAGTATAGATTAAAATATTTCCTCTTTGTTTACATAAATCACGAAACCTAACAAGAATTTTTATTTCTGCAATTTACTATTTTATTTCCACTTAGGAAATTGTTCCCAAAATACAAAACATTAATGAATTAAACAAATCTCTTCTAATAATTTAATTTTATCTGACTCATTCATGTTGAAAATTCAGACATTATGCATTTTAAAGTATTATGAAATGATATTGCCACTATTTATGAGTTTTGTTCCTGGGGCGACTTTATTGGAAGAGAGTTCATTCCATTATGCCGAATCAACTTTAACTTCAGAATATTCGTCAGAAAATCATAGCATGTGATTTATCTTTAAAAAGACACAACCACATGCAGTGATGACAGTAAAATTGGCCTTTTTTTTATTTTTTTCATTTCTTAATTCAAATTAGGATCTTGAAAACAATCGGGGTAGCCCAATATATTTACATATTGTATCTGTACATAAGATATTTGAGTAAAGCTTTGAAATGTGTTGGCAGCAAGTTCCTGTCTTTTGTAAGAACTGGCCTCAGTTAAAGTGCACTTTACATCAACAATAAATTAAATAAGAAATTGACAAAGTTATTCAAGGTCAAATTTGACTTATACAAAGCACCCAATTTTGCCGTGAATAAAAAGAAAATAAAGAAATTTGACAAAATAAAACATATCCAATTGTTCTATTTCATCAAATTCCTTCATTTTCTTTTACAAACCATACATTTTGTACACGTTAAATTTGGCCTTGAATAACTTTGTCAATTTCTTGTTCAATTTATTGTTGATGTAAAGTGGACATAATGCATGGCGTATTTTTAGTAACATAAAAAGCCTCATATAAAATAAAGAATTATTAACATATATATTTCCTGAAACATTGTTTGAAGAACCAAACACAAGGGTGTTTAAATGTAGTTTTTAAGTTAGTATCGTTGAAATTACAACCTAACCGTTTCGTTATTGACAAATATTCACTGGAGTACCATCAAAATTTAAACTTACAACTTTAATACCCACGTTGGGACACTTCTGAAGACAGTCCATAAACAGTCATTTAACACAATTTAATAATAAAACCAGCGCTTCTTCCGCCAATATTTGTTCAGTTGATCTTGTGCCAAGATAGGCTCGTAGGATATGTGCTCCTAGGATACGTAAAAAAATTACTTTTGTGATATCCATGTCAAATGTTTCGAAATAAACCCTTTTGTTGAGTGTAACACTAAGATAAATAAAAAGTAAAATACTTTTTTTTATAATCTTACATATCCCTTAATTCTACATTCTTACATATTCCTTAATTTCCTTTAACCCAAATTCTATAATGCAACACTAAGACATACATATCAAACAGTTATATTTTGTCGTTTACCCATTTTGGTCACAAATGAAGACCACAGGGAAAAACCTTGTTAAGTCCAATTTTTGACATTTCTCGTTTTCAATACCACTTTGTAGCTTTAATTGCATAGCAAAAAAATTTACAATATTTAATATTAATGCAACACTAAGTTATCTTACGCACATATCCTACTGTTGCTATGTAGTTATTGCTGAATTGCGAATATGTCTTTGTTTATATTATCCCTCTTGCGGTCACAATATTATCTTCAGTAATCTTAAACAATAGTTGTTATACTATCACATTCATGTTAAAAGGTGTATGTTAAGACTAAAAATGAATAATTCAGGCAATTTAAATTGTATCTAGAAGAAGCCAGTATTTAGTGTATTTAACGAAAAAAAATCTTTGATTGCTATCTGAAATTTATCAAGCACAGGAAAAAGGCAAGTTAAATTATTAATTATTTACAGAAATTTCGCACTGATTTAAGAAAATGCAATATGCTTTTACTTTGACAACTTACAGCATCAGCTATTACCAAAACTGATTCTGATTATTTTTTCATTTTATTTTGTTTATTAGCTTTATTGTCAAATTCTTAAATTTTTGGAAAAAAGTATGTAATAGCGAGGTGAATTGCTTGAATGAATGTACTATTAGGTAGGGAAATACCTTATCGTCCTTTTTTGTGTATGAAAACAACCCTTACAGTTATCCAAGCCTTTGGTATATAACTTATTAGTTATTATCGTATAAGTAGATATTGCATCTATTTCGCAATATTCAATTAAAAAATGAAATTGTGTGCATTAATGGGTTAATGTAATTATAGTCGTTTCGCTGAACTCAGACACAACTTTATAGTGATTTTAGTAAGAAATTTCGCCAATTTAGTAAAATTGGCAAAAAAAAGTAATTACTAAATAGTTAATAACTTTTAAATAGTTAGTAATTTTGCCAATTTTGGCAAAATTGGCCAAAAACCAATTAGCCAAAAAAATGACCTACTAAAATCACTAGCCAGTTGTGTCTAAGTTTAGCGAACCGACTATACCTACTAATTATGGTGCAAAATATTTTATGATTGTTTCTTTTGTACTTATGTTTTTGTTAAAAAAATATAATTGATTTGGTATTTATTATAAACTGTTTGTTTTATTTTCAATTTATAACAATAATACAAAATTAGAATCCAAAGTTTGTTTTCTGCTTTCACTCCAGTAACCTATTCATGCCCTTCCTAATTTCCTAATATAAATATCCAATGCCAATGTCAAAAGAGATTGAGAGGACATATTTATGCCTACGATAGGAAAATACATCTTGCATTCAACAACGAATGAAAATGCCCACATGCTAATTGATGTTACAGAGGAATAAAACTAAAAAATTACCTACTTCCAGAGGACATAAGGGCACTTGGAGATTGCCGGATGGTCAAACTGTAAATCAAATAGACCATGTTTTAGTGGAAAATAGCATACTATATTCATGAAGCTTTTATCAAATTTAAACCGCTACTTTGTAACCGCACTCTTTCCTTTAATATCCGCTACAGAATGGTTAAATGCTATGTATGGTCCATATTATTATACGGCATGGAGACATGGACGTTGAAAATATCTTCTATTAATAAGTTGGAGGCTTTAGAAATGTGGACCTTGCGAAGAATGTTCTACATACCATGGACAGATAAGGTGAGAAACGAGGAAGTCTTAAGAATAGAAAATACTGAGAGAATTGCTCCACTTAATCAATGTACGAAAAATTGGATGCTTGGACCATATCCTGAGAGGGGAAAAATACGCAATTCATCAACTAATCATCCAAGGAAAGATTGAGGGCAAGAGAGGAGTGGGTCGCAAACAAATGTAGCTACGAAACATAAAGAACTGGACAGGCATAAATAACACTGGCGAGCTTTGCATGCCGCAAAAGACAGGCGTCTGACCTTAAGATAATTCGCCAACGCACTACATAAGAAGATACGTACGTATTCATATATAGACTCCCACCACTTCTTAGTGGGAGTTAAAATGAGACATAATACCTATAGGTAAGTAACTAGAAACGAAAATAGAGAAACATGTAAAATTAACAGGTTAGTCAGGTTACAAACGGAATAAACTAAAAGGAATAAGAGTTGACACTAGAAATTGGAACTTATTACAGAAAATGACCATGAAGAACATGGAGCATAATTAAAAATATTGTAAAAATAGTAGCATATATGAAACTAACAAGTCTATCACAAAAAACAAAAGCTGTTTGTTCGAGGATGAATTTAAATTAGAAATAGAGAAACTCCACAAGCTACGATTGGAAAGTTTAAGACTAAAAACAAATAAAGCAGAACCACGTTACATATAGCTAAGAAGGAAAACCAATGCAACATTACGAAATAATAACAGGAATTTTTAAGAAGGTAAGTTAAATGATGAGGAAGACAACTATAAAAACAATCTCATTAGAAATTTCTATAAAGGCATTTAAAATCAAAAAAGGAAATATGAACCGCAGCCGACTTATTTTTAATTCATAAAACAATATAATACGAAATTTGCATTCAAGTAACTTATTAATTTCCTTCCTAATATAAATATCAAAATATAAATCTTTCACACTAAAATTAGACTTACAAAATTGAATCTCTCTTGCAGTAAACGGTGTTCAAAATTTGAACATGTTGCAGGTAAAATGTAAAATGACAAGAATTTTATAATCATTAGGTAAAATTTAAATATTTCCTATTAGTAAAATAGTTAAAATTCAGGCAATGTTATTTACAAACAATATAAAAATAACTTTATCTCTTATAGAAGAGACGGGAAAAGAAAAAAATTATAAATGTTTTTAATTTTAATAAAAAAAATATTTACTTAAAATAAAACGAGCACGCCAATGTTGTAGTAAACACATTTTTAGTCAACGTAAACACAAGTCGGTTAGATCTTTATGACACCCGATTGTATGTCAGGTATAGGGAAGTTCTCCGTCCATCCTCTTATATGTCAATGCTAGTAACTAACAAAATTGACATACTGTTAGTCTCTGAAACACACCTTACCTCAAACACTAGTTTCTGAAACTAGTTTCAAAATCCCAAACTTTGAAGTGTACAATGCAGCCCATCCCGATGTAGACCGATTATCCAGAGCTGGGGCGGCTGTGTTAATTCGAAAACACTATCTCCTTAATAAAATAGAAAAAAATGACATAAAGGCAATCAGCGTAGTAATAGAGGATTGGAATGGACCAATTACAATAACAGCGGTGTATTGCCCACCAAACTATCAAGCAAATAAAGAAATGTTTACAGAATTATTTAGAAATAACGGCAATAGATTCCTAGCAGGAGGCGACTATAACGCTAAACACACTAGCTGGGGATCTCGTCTAACAGCTCCAGGAAGAGGAAGAATTCTGCATCAAGTCATTGAAGATCTATACACCAACCTACTGGCCTACAGACCCTCAGAAATACCCAGATTGTTTTGACTTCTTTGTGACCAAAGGATTCTCCAACAATTATCTAACCATCGAACCTAATTATGATATTGCCTCAGATCATGCACCAATAATAGCTACAATTCATACAAATATCCAAGAAAAACCAAAACCACTGATTCTCCATAATCAAGCTACCAACTGGAATCTATTTATGCCTGGTTGCACCAACAGATCTTAAGCTCCATACATTTCTTGGCTGATAGTACGGGTGTTATAATTTTAACATTGTTTGTTCAACCTTTTGATTTAAATTAAATTTATAATTTTGAATCCGATTAAGCCTGGTTCACAGGTTGCAAAAATTATTAAAAATAATATTGTTTTCTTGCATAAATTTAAGTTTTTGCTACATTTAGCTTCGCTTAAGCTTATTTTACACTTCTCGAAAACTATAGAAAATAAATAATTGTTTTTTCCTTCAATTTAATTAATTTAAATACTTGTTAAGGGTGTCTCACACTTGCTGAAAAATACCCATTTTGGAAAATTGAATATATTTTGAAATTTTATAGTTTTGCATTACATATACTAATCTGCACTCACACAGGGTGATACTATTAAGCCAATCTCACACTATTAAACGTGTAATATATAATATATTGTACATATTCTCTCATTTTCGAATCGATTTATAGGTTTAGAAATTTGCAAATAATTTATCTAATCTCACATTCTCGCAACATGGCTGACCGATCAAAATACAACCGACAGAGGCTCACCGCAAAACTTAAGATAACCAAGTGGCTGTTTCGTTTCCCACAACTCTTAATTCTCTAAACAAATATAAAATTCGTGAAATAATTTCACAACTCAAACATTCTTACGGACTTTTCGGCGATGCTCAGATTGTTCTGGAGACGATCTCCGAGGAACCTACCCTCTCTACTGATTCCTCTGTGATTTTTGATAAATATTTTGATACAATTTCTCTATTGGAAGAAAGATTAGAGATCATTGAAAGTTCTAATGTGAATGTTACCCCCTCCCTCCAAATTGACCCTAATTCTTCTCTAACCTCACAGTCTATGGCTAGGCAACGAACAGTAAACCTCCCCAGCATTCAGTTGAAACCATTTAGTGGCTTAGTTACTGAATTCAATTCATTCATTGACACCTTTGATACAATAATAGGATCTGATACTATATTAAGTGATCTGGAAAAATTCATTTGCCTCAAAAGTTTTCTAACTTCCGAAACTTTGAAGCTTCTCGAGCATATCCCACTCACAGGTGACAATTACAAAATAGCCCGGGATAACCTGACACAAAGGTACGCCAACTCTTATACGCCAAGTCGCTTATCGCTTATACCTAGAAACGCAAATCACTCACAATTAAGAAGTTATCATACGATCATGTCAAATAATTTCAAGACCCTATTGAACTTGAATAGGCCCCCTTCAGATCTCTTGCATTTACTTCTCATACATATCGCTACTCGGAAGCTCGACGCACCTACCATTAGGGCTCTCGAATTCCAATCCGGTGGTAGCCAAGCTCCCCCTGATTTTGCCCATTTTCTTGGGGAAATCGAGACACGCGTTGTTCATCTTGAGAATATTCACTCTCAATCGAAACCAAAATCGACTACTACTTCCAGACACTCTTTACACCTAGCCTCGGACACCTCTACCAGTAACCTTTCGCCTCGCTTAAGTCCTAAGAAATGTTCCTATTGCAACGACTCTCACTCGATCTACTTTTGTCCTCAGTTCAAGCAGTTGAATTCTAAAGAACGTTTTAATTTTGTCAAACAAAATAAACTTTGTATTAATTGTCTTAGGTCTCACATGCTCGATCAGTGTAAATCCAAATTCTCTTGTATAGTTTGTAAATCTCGTCATCACACGTTACTACATTTCGACAAAACGGGTCATAGTAACCCTTCCGCGGCTGTTGGCCAACACTACTCAAATAATCATAATAAAACCGCTATCTCAAATAACTCCCATATACAGGGTAATTCACAACAGGAGCCCTCACATGTTAGAGCTCCTGAAACGGAATTTAATCTTCAAAATTCAACTCCACACTCAATGGCTCTATCTGCAGCCTCGCTGATAATCATTTGGTGTTATTAAGCACACTCCAGGTCTATTTTGTCGCTCCTAGCGGCAAGAGGGTCTTCGCAAAGGCACTTTTAGACTCGGCCTCACAGGTTTCATTTATCAGTGCTGACCTCGTAAAGGAACTGTCACTCACCACTAGAGATGGAAAATTACGGATCAACGGAATTAACTCCACCTCATCCTCTTCTCAATCTATTGTAGATACAACAATTTTCGCTGTCGCTAACGACGTTCCTTTTGACATCTCGTGCTCTGTACTCCCAAAGATAACAAATCCGCTTCCTCAAATTTCTATTTCAGCGAGCAAACTAAACATACCCTCAGAGATACCATTAGGTGATCCGATGTTCCATGTAACATCCCCAATTGGTATCCTGCTCGGTGCAGACCTCTACAACGATATCATTCAACCTGAAATAATTCGTTTGGGAAAAGATCTTCCCGTTCTTCAACGCACCCTACTCGGGTACACGATATCAGGGTCAGTTCCAGACTTTGCTCTTAAGTCGGAAAATACTAAAAAGGTTTTGGAATTTTATTCAAACTCTCTCGTTACTTGTTGTTCTCATAACACTCCTTCCGCCGTAAATGAGCCGGTAGTATCCAACGAGGAACTATCCGATCATTTACAAAAATTCTGGGAGCTGGAAGAAGCCGCTCCTCAGAACACCGATCTCGTTAATGATCACCCCGCTGAAATTAATTTTGTAAAACATGTTAAGGTTCTCCCCAATGGACGATATGAGTCCACACTCAATCTCAAACTCCCTCTCGAAGATATATACATGGGAAATTCGTTTCTCTCGGCAAAAAGACGTTTTCTCAATCTCGAGAAACGTTTTCAACTCAACCCTGATTTATTGGAAAAGTATCAGGACATTATATCGGAATATCTCAATAACGCACAAATAATTCAAGTGCCGTTAAAAATGTTAAATGACTCAGGTAAACCTAATTACTTTCTCCCTCACTTTCCCGTTTTCAAATCCAACTCTACTACTTCCACTCGCATAGTTTTCGATCCAAACAATAAATCGTCTACGGGAATCTCCCTCAGTGACGTCATAGACAAAGGTTATGTCGTCCAACATGAACTTTTTGACATTCTCACTAAGTTTCGTCAGTTTAAATTCGCACTAGTAGGCGTCATCAAAGCTATGTTCCTACAAATCGCCATTTGTCCCACTGAGACATTTCTGTTAAATTTTCTCTTTAGGGACAATGATCAGCAACCTTTACGGTGCTATCAATTTCAAAGATTACCCTTCGGACTCCCAAGTAGCCCATTTATCGCTCAAAGAGTTGTCAAGCACATCGCTGACAACAACAAACATACCCACGAACTTGCTACTAGTGTTCTGCAAGAATCTATCTATATGGATAACCTGATCAGCGGTGCTGACAGTCTTCATGAATTAAATTGTCTTTTCGAACAATTAACTTCTTTGCTAGAAACCCATAGTTTCCTCCTCCACAAGTGGAACTGCAGTTCTTTAGAATTTCTGTCTCAACACAATTTAAATCACGTCTCTGAAGTCAGTCTTAACTTCACGGGATCTGATAAAGTCTTAAGCATATTCTGGGATTCAGAACACGACCACTTTTCGTTTAAAACTCCTATCTTCAAACTGGCTAATGTTGTTACTAAACGTACTATTCTCTCCTACATTGCTACTTTGTATGACCCGCTAGGATGGTTATCACCTGTCCTTGTGAACGCTAAGCTCTTGATACAAGAAATATGGTCCCAGAAATTGGACTGGGATTAACCTATTGACTCACCCATCATTATGAAAAATTGGCAAAACCTCTTATCGACATTCAAAACTATAGAAGAGGTCAAGGTACCTCGATGCTTACTCTTACAAAAGAAAGTTGTTGATGTTCAATTAATTATTTTCACCGACGCATCGGAAAAAATATACAGCACTTGTGTGTATCTCAGAGCGACATACTCAGACTTTTCTGTTTCGTCGCGGTGTAACAAATAGTGTGATGTTACTGTATTTTTGGTCCCAATTAATTAAAACTCTATTGTTTGGATAACTTTATATTTACATCGTATAAACGGTGATTCAACCATAATTGTTTACAAATATAAATTATTACCTATACCACACATTTGTACATATCAAGTACCTAAATATAACAACTCTTGAATTTACCTACACTGCATTTTTATACACGACATAATATGTAAACCTCACGTATTAATTCACGGTCAGGAGTCATTGTCTTCGAGCATGGCTAATACACTACATTATATTTTGATAAAGATATTTACAACTTAATTTATATAGGTTGTCCCAACTATATTACATCTCCCTGTTTTAAAATGAGATCTATTTCTCTTTCCCTTTTACAAAATGTTTATGGTTACCTAATACTATTTTCAAAAATTAAATTTCCTAACTATCCTAATACCCTAAACATGTATATTCTTTTTCCTATTCTAAACCGGTTTTTCCTAATACTAAAAAATTGTTTATCATTATCACTAATTCACTTTCTGGTCCGTCTTGCCTTTTAGGCTTTTCTCCATTCACAAAAAAACAGTGTCCACATAAAAACAGTGACTAAACCTATCCGGATTTTTAACATAGTCTTTTAGTGCCTATAAGCATCTCATATAAGCAGGGGAATACTCTAATCTACCTAAATAATTATAAAAATCACGTATCTAACTAAAAGTCCTAAGCTAAGCTAATATTACTCGAATCAGTTAATGAAAATATAACCTTTACTTTATTAATAATTCATATTTCAGTCTTCTTTTGCTTTATTTATATACTCCTTACTAACTTTAAAATAATGTTACCTATTGTAACGAAAGAGTTTCGAATCGGCGCAATAAACAGTCCCCGGCTTGGGAGAATTCCAACCGTCGGAATAACAGTAGCCGTGACGTCACAGAAGCGACGGCGCTGTGAGTGAAGATCTCCAGAATATTCATTAGGCCGAGGGATATGTAGACATTTCGAGAACAGGACCTATTGGCTATTTAAGCGGAGCGCGCTGTTATTAGAGTTTAGTCTTAAGCTAAAGTTTGTAAAGTTAACTTGTATAAATATAAATAAAGTCGTATATAAATACGAACCGCTTGTTTCTTTGTAATTATAAGTTATTACAGTAAATAACCGCTACAGTGGTGTCAGGTGTGGGGTGTAAATAAATGAAAAGTAAAAAAAAGACTTTTGAACTTTATTCGTCGAGAATAATCGGAGTGCGTTAATTGTTCGGTATTCGGAAAGACTTTTAAAAGACTTTTGAACTTGATTCGTCGTTAATAATTGAAGTGCGTTGATTGTTCGGTATTCGGAAAGACTTAGACATTTTGAAAAGTACGTGTGTGCCGACCAAAGATGTTGCTACAAGAACTGACCATAAAACAGCTCCGTGAACAATTAGAAGAGTACGAATTAGACAGCAGTGGGTGCAAGATAGTCCTACAAGCACGACTCAAGGATGTCCTCACGAAGAACGGAGATGACCCAGAGACGTTCCACTTCCAGTCAGCAGAACAAGTAATCTTATCGAAATTAAAAACTGTTTCTGAAACGATCGATGAAACTTGTAGAAAAAGCGACGATAAATTCGAAAATGTTGCTAAAAGATTCGATGAGACTTCTCAAATAATTAAAGACGTATGTAGTCAAAACAATGAGAAATTCGAAAGTGTTTCTCAAAAGATTGATGAAACTTTTAAAGAGGTCTGTAGACAAAACAACGAAAAACTTGAAGAAGTTTGTAGACAGAACGACGAGAAATTTGAAGAAGTTTCTAGAACATTCGATAAGATGCAGAAAAGTGTAGAAACCGTAGCAGAAAAGATCAAACAACTAGAGAGCATGATAACCGATACAAAAGTACAACCATCAGTTAATGCAGCAGCGTTAGATCCTGTGGTGAAAGATGAACTACCGAGAGACGAAACGTCGCATAATATGAGATTCAAATTACCACCATTCGATGGAAAGTCCTCTTGGTCCATATATCTTAGACAATTTGAAGCTATTGCGACCGCCAATCATTGGACCGAACAAGAAAAGGCTGTTTCATTGACTGCTGCTTTACGAGGTGATGCTGCAGATATCTTAAGGTCAATTCCCAAGGGTCAAGAAAAATGTTACCAGACCTTGTTCACTCGTCTAGAAAAACGCTATGGAGATGCTCATCTACAACAAGTATACAAAGCACAACTGCGAAGTAGAAGTCAACGAGCAAGTGAGAATCTGCAAGAATTTGAAGCAGATGTTGCTCGTGTGGTGCGGTTGGCTTATCCGGAGGCGCCAGACAGTATTTTAGAAGAAATTGCCGTAGATACCTTCATCAATGGGTTGAAAGAGAGTGAACTACAGAAAGCCTTACGACTAGCAAGACCGAAAGTTTTAGATGAAGCACTTGCTATTGCATTGGAGCACGAAACGGCTAGTCAAACTTCACGAAGCCATAGAGTAAGAACCATCGAAGAAAGTGACGAACACAACGATGAACCTCTGGAGGAAATGATACGGAGAGTAGTTCGTACCGAGATGCCAAAGAGACGCGAGCCTAGATGTTGGAATTGCGGCGACGTAGGCCACATTCGTCGTAATTGCAAGAAGATCGTACAGCCGTCGGAAAACTAGAGCGGGTCGACACCAAGGGGCAACTGCCGACCTCGAGAACTAAAGCCCCCATAGTAACTGTCAACCTTACGTCCTCCGGTGCAAACCACAACTTATACATCGAAGGTCGTATCAATAATAGATGTAGATCGTTTTTGGTGGATACAGGTGCAACTAGAACTATCGCACGTCCAGACGTAGTACGAGGCCACCATAAATTATCACCTGCAACAGTAAAGCTTAGAACAGCGACTGGTGAGCTAATTAATACATATGGCGAGGCTAATATGTCGATATCCATTGGCCAGACCACAGTTGAACATCAAGTATTAATTGCCGAGATCTCCGACGAGTTCATATTGGGGATGGACGTACTAAGAAAAGTGGGGGCAATATTGGATGTTCAAAATGGAGTTCTCAGGATCAATGGTGAAGAGTTGCCCTTTCACGACAACAAAGAAGATGCCATTCGCCTACTAACTAGATGCGACGTAACCATACCCGGTAATAGTGAGAAAATTCTGATGACCATGCTTGATGGACACTGCCGAGAGGGAAGTTTAAGGATGGTCGAAGATGTGGAAAATGTCGAGTTCCTAACGGCGAAAACTTTGATAAGAGTTCGAGATGTCATCCCTGTAAGAGTTATGAACTTAAGAGAAACTGCTATCAAGTTGAGTAGAGGAGCTTTGATCGGACAGTGTGTTCCCGTGGCTTCAATTTGCTCTATGAATACCAATGAGAAATCATCGAAGCCAAAGTATCCAAAAGACCTTGTCGAGATGATCATTGAAAGATGCCAAGATCTTGATCATGAACGAACGAAAAAAGTGAGGTCTATGCTGATAGAGTATCAAGATGTTTTTGCTATTGATAAGAAGGATAAGGGCAAAACAAGCATAGTAACGCATAAAATAAATACCGGAGACGCTCAGCCAATCAGACAACGGCCTAGACGACTTCCATTTGCGAAAAGAGATGAAGCCGAAGAGATTATCAAGGATATGGACAAACAAGGGGTAATTGAACCATCGAACAGTCCATGGACATCACCAGTAGTTCTGGTAAAGAAGAAAGATGGTTCGACGCGTTTTTGTATCGACTACCGCCAGCTCAATGCGGTAACAAAAAAAGATAGTTATCCTTTGCCCCGAATAGACGATACATTGGATACTCTCTCCGGTTCTCGATGGTTTTCCACACTCGATTTAAAAAGTGGATATTGGCAAGTAGACATGGAGCCAGTGGATCGGGAGAAAACCGCATTTTCGATAGGATCAGGGCTTTGGCAGTTTACGGCTATGCCGTTTGGTTTATGTAATGCCCCTGCCACATTTGAAAGATTAATGGAGGCAGTTTTAAGAGGTCTAACATGGAAAACATGCCTGGTTTACTTGGATGATGTAATTGTGGTTGGAAGGTCATTTGATGAACACGCCAAGAATTTAGTAGAAGTCTTTCAACGATTGAGGGCAGCGAACTTGAAGTTAAGTCCGAAGAAATGTCACATGTTTCGACGAGAAGTTAAGTACTTGGGACATATTGTATCGAGTAACGGTGTAACAGCTGATCCTGAAAAGATTGAAGCAATTAAAGATTGGCCAGTACCAAAAGATAAACATGAAATTAGAAGTTTCCTTGGCCTATGTACATATTACCGACGATTTGTCAAAGGATTTGCGAATATCTCCAAGCCCCTAACAAAGTTGACGGAGGAGGGCAAAGAATATATATGGAGTGAAGAGTGCCAAAAAGCTTTCGAACAACTACAAATGGTTCTGATCAGTGCACCGATATTAAGCTACCCGGGACAGGCAGGAAAATTTGTTTTGGATACCGATGCTAGCAACAGTGCCATAGGAGCTGTTCTCTCCCAAATCCAGGATGGACAGGAAAAAGTCATTGCTTATTTTAGCAAAGTCCTGTCGAAACCAGAAAGAAACTACTGCGTTACAAGAAGAGAACTGCTGGGTGTAGTGAAGGCTTGCGAACATTTCCATAAATACGTGTATGGCAGAAAGTTCCTTCTTCGAACAGATCACGCTGCTCTAAAATGGCTCATACAATTCCGTAATCCCGAGGGCCAGATGGCAAGATGGTTGGAACGATTACAAGAATATGACTACGAGATAGAACATAGGGCCGGAAGAGTTCATTCAAATGCTGATGCCCTTTCGAGACGACCATGCAGTGCAAATTGTAATCACTGTGTCAAATTAGAGGAACGATTTTGCCCCGTGAGACGAACCACCGTAGTTAATGAACAATGGCAGCCCCAACAGTTACAACACGCCCAAGAAGATGATCCATGTATAAAAAGAGTATTGGATTGGATGCGTCGAGGTGAGAGACCTAGTTGGCAAAACATTAGTGCATGTAGTCCGGAAGTCAAGGCCTACTGGAGCCAATGGAATTGCCTGATACTAAAAGATGATCTCCTGTACAGAACCTTTGAGAACGATGATGGTACAGAATCTAAGCTTCAGTTGATTGTACCTAAAAGTAAAGTGTCAGAAGTATTGCGTCAGTTGCATGACGGTACATCAGGTGGACACTTTGGTATTACGAAGACTCTGCAAAAGGTTCGAGAACGGTTCTATTGGGTGAACTGTAAAGATGATGTAAGAAGATGGTGCCGGAAATGTGAACTGTGTGCATGCGGTAATGGTCCAGTTGGTAAAAAGAGAGCACCCATGAGACAGTATAATGTTGGCAGTCCTATGGAAAGAGTAGCAATCGACATTGCAGGTCCATTTCCAGAAACTGATGCTGTAAATAAATACATCCTGGTAGCCATGGATTATTTTACGAAATGGACCGAGGCCTATGCATTACCAAATCAAGAAGCTGTTACCGTTGCAGAGGTACTTGTTAAAGAATTCTTCAGCCGATTTGGTGTTCCCTTGGAGATCCACTCCGACCAAGGGCGAAACTTTGAGTCAGCTCTTTTCCAAAACGTTTGTAAATTGATTGGTGCCAATAAGACCAGAACAACACCCCTGCATCCTCAATCAGATGGGATGGTCGAGAGGATGAACCGAACGATGGGTAAACACTTGTCCAAAGTTGTATCTGAACATCAGCGAGATTGGGACCAACACATTCATTTATTCCTGATGGCCTACCGCTCGGCCGTAAATGAAACTACAGGTCAAACACCAACCTGCCTGATGTTGGGTCGTGAAGTTCGTTTGCCCTGCGACCTAGAGTTTGGCCGCAGACCTTCTGAGGAACATGTTGCAGGCGAAGAATACGTCGACCGCCTGAAGTTACGAATGAACAACATTCATGAACTTGCCCGACAACACATCCAGATAGCCAGTGACAGAATGAAAGATCAATATGATTCTCGATGCAAGAACGAAAGCTTCGAAGTAGGTGATCTTGTCTGGCTTTATAATCCACAACGTCGTCGCGGCTTGTGTCCTAAACTGCAAAGACAATGGGAAGGTCCGTATGAAGTTAAGAAGAAAATAAATGACGTAATATACAGAATTAAAAAGTTGCCAAACGGTAAACCAAAAGTTATTCACATAAATCGTCTTGCACCATATGCTGGCTCAAATGAAACAGAAGAAGCCCGAGTCCTCCAACAGGAGATGAAAGACGCCGCACAGCCAAGTTTTAATCAATTTATGTCAAATTACGCAGCGAGAAAGAGTGCTAGATTCGGCGTGACCACAGAAGTTCAGCAAGATCTGTTTGGTGTTCCAGAAAACGTCTCTCTAGCCCACTGTGTTGCCCAAGACCTCGAGATGACCAAAGGAATCTCGTCCGTATTCAATAGAAAGTTCGGCCGCCTGGACGAGTTAAGAAATCAACAACCTAAAATTGGAAGAGTACTGCGATTGGAAGATGGTCCTCGATCTTTGCTGTATATGGTGACCAGGAAGTCTTATACGGACACGCCAAGCTACGAGAACATATGGCGTGCTCTAACTAATTTGAAGAAAATCGTGTGTAATTATGACATCAAAGATTTGGCTTTACCAAAAATAGGCCATGCAGTAGAAAATCTGGATTGGAAGATTGTGAGAAGCATGCTTGAGGTGGTCTTCAGAGAAACTGGCGTACGAATTACTGTGTGTTGCATGAACCCGAAGATGTCGGATCCTTCAAAGACAGTAGACTGTTATTTCTTCTTGAAGGGTGTATGCAAAGCTGGAGAGTCGTGTAGATTCCGCCATCCTGAGCCTTCATCTAGAGTTGCTGATCGGGACGCTCAGATCTTAAGAGCGGAGCAGTGTAACGAAAGAGTTTCGAATCGGCGCAATAAACAGTCCCCGGCTTGGGAGAATTCCAACCGTCGGAATAACAGTAGCCGTGACGTCACAGAAGCGACGGCGCTGTGAGTGAAGATCTCCAGAATATTCATTAGGCCGAGGGATATGTAGACATTTCGAGAACAGGACCTATTGGCTATTTAAGCGGAGCGCGCTGTTATTAGAGTTTAGTCTTAAGCTAAAGTTTGTAAAGTTAACTTGTATAAATATAAATAAAGTCGTATATAAATACGAACCGCTTGTTTCTTTGTAATTATAAGTTATTACAGTAAATAACCGCTACACTATAATAAAAATGTAATCTCTCTAAAAACTTCTAATATGTCTCTAAAAAACTTCTAATTCTTCTATATATGTCTCTAAAAAACTTCTCTTGTACCTATAATAAAGATTTAATCTCTCTAAAAACTTCACTTTTTGTGTCCCTTTGCTTACTATCTACTAACACTATTGCAAGATATTGTCTATCCTTAATTCAAACACTTCCATTTTCCGCGAAAATTTAACCTGAATTCATTATATACATTTAAAAATAAGTTATTTATAATTTACGTTACTTTAGAGAAAAAAAAATTTACAGCTTTAATTCTTAGACATATTTCAATGATTAGCTACTTATTTACTTAGTATCTTCTTAATTTTGCTTCTTTTCTTGCAATTTTTATGTGTCTTCTTTCATTTTTCCCACATATTTTAATAAAAAAATTATCTTTTTTTCTCTTCTTCTTCTTGTCTGGTACTACAACTCATATTTCTTCATTTTTCTCCACATAATAACACTTCTACAGTGTACATAATTCATCTTCATATACATATTTCATATAACAATCATATATCATTTATCTCATATATCATTTCATATAACATCATAATCATCACTTCATATACTAGCTCCGATACCTTCGTTTTACCTTAATAAAAGAGGTTTCACTCGGATGTCTTAGTTCTCCGCCAATATTACCCCGAATTTTCGCCCTGATCTGTACGCACCATTAAGGTGGTATAGTTAACTCAAAACACGAAATAGGTATTTTATGCGGTTCAAATTCTTCTAAAAATATCACAACCTCAATCCCTTGCTTTGAGGCCGTTGTTTATTCACGAATAATCATGAATAAAATAGGTACTCTCAAAACACAGAGTGGGTCTCTAATAAGCTTTCAAGCTTCTATAAATCACTTAGTACCTTCCTAATTTGACAAGAGCAGTGGGTTTCTTATTGTCTCTAGTTGCCTCATAATATTTAGCTTATAACATTGTTAGTTCTTCTTCTTATCTATATAGTCCTCCAGATTCTTTATCTCGACTCTTCAGGTCGGTTCGTTAAAAATATATCTCTTGCTTATAGCAATGTTTGTCTTAAAGCTCTTATATGTCATCACTAATCATTATTCATTAAAAAAATATCATTTATATCATTTATCACACAAAAAATTATTAATTCAGGTTCATATCATACAAAATTTAACACAAAATCGATGAAAATGTACTAAATATACTCAATAAATATCAATAATAAAACAACTGGCTAATAAAGATTCAATAATGGTATACATATTCGAAAAAAAAATGCAATAAAAATTCAAAAATAGCATATGCAA
Source organism: Diabrotica virgifera virgifera (assembly GCF_917563875.1). Taxonomy (NCBI): domain Eukaryota; kingdom Metazoa; phylum Arthropoda; class Insecta; order Coleoptera; family Chrysomelidae; genus Diabrotica; species Diabrotica virgifera. Next base: position 87,865,951 of record NC_065451.1, on the reverse strand, counting down.
AAGTTAGATAAAAATATTCAAAATCAGTTCATATCTCAGGATACGATAGAAATTTTTGAAAAAAAATTCGAGATTCCATAAAATATTCAAAAATAACCGGACTAAAAATCGAAATCGGATAGAGATTTTTCAAATAAATTCAATAAAAATTCAAAATTCAATGAAAATTCAATAATAGCATATATAATAAACTTCGATAAAAATATTCAATTCAAAAATCACTTCATATTTCAAAATTCATAGATATTCTTAAAAAAAAATCGATACTTCATAAATTATTCAAAAATCAGCAAAGATAAATATTCAATGTTCAATAATAATATAAAAACGAGGGAAGCATTTTTAATAAAGATAGACATTCTTACTTACATTTTATCACTGTGTCTTTGTTCCCTGGGTTCTCTGCATCTTCGTCCTGGTCCATCTTCGCCGTCTCCGTTTCCAATTTGTTACCGCCATCTCTGCTCCTATCAGAAGACCTCCTCTAATCTGCAGGATCAGCCATGTATTAAATAGTGTGATGTTACTGTATTTTTGGTCCCAATTAATTAAAACTCTATTGTTTGGATAACTTTATATTTACATCGTATAAACGGTGATTCAACCATAATTGTTTACAAATATAAATCATTACCTATACCACACATTTGTACATATCAAGTACCTAAATATAACAACTCTTGAATTTACCTACACTGCATTTTTATACACGACATAATATGTAAACCTCACGTATTAATTCACGGTCAGGAGTCATTGTCTTCGAGCATGGCTAATACACTACATTATATTTTGATAAAGATATTTACAACTTAATTTATATAGGTTGTCCCAACTATATTACAGCGGCTTATCGCTTCTAAAAACAAAATTTCTCCGCTAAAAAATATCCCAAATTGGAACTTTGTGGAATAGTGTTGGGAGTCACTCTGGCTCATAGACTTTTTCACACCTTCAAGAAAAATTTGAGTATATCCTCATCTCATCTCTTTGCTGACTCTACAATTGCTTTGTCTTGGATACTTTCTAAAAAACACATTTGGAACAATTTTGTACAGAACAGAATTCAAAAGGTCAATTCCTTGTTGGAAACTTTTCCTTGTGATTTCTATTTCGTCAGAAGTCACAAAAACATCGCTGACCCCGCTTGCAGAGGGATAAATGTCTTTGATAATCCCCAGACTACCGAAGACTGGTTATGCGGACCTAGCTTTATTAGAGACAATCCCATCGATTTTTCTCTTCATCAAATTTCTTCATTTTCAGGATGATCTTCCTGAATTAAGGAAGTCAGTTGTCTCAAACATAGCAACAAATAACGAACTCAACGACACCTTTGAAACCCTATTCGCTAAATCTTCTTCCTTTCGTAAAATTCAAAGAATTGTCGCTTATCTTTTTAGATTCATCAGTAATATTAAAAAGAAAATCAATAACTTCCCACGAAATACGGATGTATTGACGCCACCCGAAATGAAGATCGCTGATCACGCGATCATCAGGTATATCCAAAGTATCTACTTTAAAAAAGAAATTCTTGAATTGAAAAATGCTAAACTCGTAACCAATAAAGCCATTCGTAAACTCAACCCCTTCCTACAACACAATGATGGACTGATTCGTGTGGGAGGACGTCTCCGACACGCCCCCATATCGTATAATCAAAAACACCCCATTCTACTTCCTTCTAAATGTCGAGTTGTAGAACTAATGTTGACTCAAGCTCATCATAAGTTATTACATTCAGGCGCGCAAACAGTACTTTCGTATGCCAAAATGAAGTACTGGCCAATTGACGGATTAAGACAGATTAAACGTATAATTCGTAAGTAATAATAATAATATGTTTTATTTGCAGAATGATATGTAACAATACATTATAATACTTACATATTAAATTTAATAATACATTTCTGCAAAAAAGGGATGACAAACAGCTAGGCTGATACAATGAAGTGTCATCTCTTTATTACTATAAACAAAAACAAATGATATATGACATTAAAAAAAATACAAAGAAAAAGAATTGCTATTTACTTTCTTGTAAAATACTTTTGTACTTAGTCTTAAACGTACTTATTGGTAGATATTTTCGATGTTGGGGTACTTGGCTATATATTTTAAAAATCATATATGTGAATGATCCTTGAAATTTAGTAGTTCGGTGAGCAGGTGGTGATATTTGGCCTCTGAAACGAGTATGTATGTTGTGCACATCACTGCGAAACGTAATTTTATTGTATAAATATGGTGGAGACTTATATAATATTATTTTATGAGACAATGTGGTCAAATGTAACTCTCTTCTACTCTTCATATTTAACCATTTAGCTTCAATCAGTTTATGGCTAATTCTTTCGAATTTTCTGATACCGTAGATGTACCGGAGACAAGAGTTTTGAGCCCTTTGAATACGTGTTGTTTCTATATTGTCAAGGCACGGACCATATACTGTATCACAATAATTAAAGTGACTGAGAACCATTGTATCACACAATAAAATTTTTGTCTTTTGATCTAAAATGTGACGATGCGGAAAAAGCATTTTTAGATTGGTATAAGCCCGTTTAATGCACTTATTCACATGACTGCCAAATTTGAGATCTGTATCTAATTCTAAACCTAAATTTCGTGCCACATTAACAGATAATACATCAACACCATCAATTGAGACTGATAGTTGCTCTGAAATGACGTCTTTGTTTTTTCCGAACACTAACATTTGAGTTTTAGTGGGATTTATGATTAACTGATGTCTTTTTGAAAAGTTTACGAGCTTTGACAATTCTGTATTAATACGTTCATTTGTGATAATACTATCGAACTCGGTTATACTAATTTTTATCTGAGTATCATCTGCATAAATGTAAGCTTTACAATTTTCTAAAACAGTAGATACGTTACTTGCATATAGACAAAATAAAACCGGTCCCAAACTGAACCTTGAGGCACACCACAAAATATATTTTTTTTTATTAGATATTCCCGAACTTGTTTCCACAAACTGAGATCTGTTAGTAAGATAATGTTTAATAAATTTAATAGCATTTGGAGAGAACCCTATATAATGCAAAATATTGAATAATAACTGATGATTTATTGTGTCAAAAGCTTTTGTATAATCCACAAGTATTAGTATACTAGAATTTCCCTTATCTATGTCACGAAGTATGTCATCGGTAACTTCCAATAGCGCTGTTGCACAGCTGTAGCCCCGCCGAAAGCCTGACTGACTAGTTGTTAAAATATCATATTGACTTGTATGTTGTTCAATTTGATTTTTTATTATTTTTTTTTAAAACTTTCGACAACACAGATAAAATTGAAATAGGTCTGAGTTCACTCATACTAGTTATGTTGGATTTCTTAGGCAAAGGAAAAACTTTTGATATTTTCCATTCATCGGGAAAAACTGATAATTCAATACAGGTATTAACAATATTAGTTATGAATGGTAAAATGTATGGGCAACATAGCAAAAGCATGTCAATTTGTAATTCGTCGACTCCCGCTGCTTTAGTTTTAATTTCTAGTAAATATTTATACACAGTATTTGTATTAACTGTGATGAAATTCAATAATTCATTAAAATTTGTCGTTAAATTATTATTATAGAAAAGTAATAAGTTCTGATCCGGCTCAGTCATATTACCAGTTACTAAAAGAAAATGATTATTTATATTATTAGGATTATCTAAATTTTGCGGTATTTCTCTATTTGCCGGTTTCGAACGAATATCCAACTTTCTGATTTGTTGCCACATTTGTTTACTATTTCCACCATAAGTATTCAAACAAAAATTAAAATACCCCCTTTTTTCGTTTCTTATTGCAACAGTAGTGAAATTTTTCAAATCTTTGTAATACTGGTAATGAGCTGGACGTTTTGTTGTTCGGTATTTAGAAAGAGCTTTATCTCTCAGCTTTATCAATAGTTTTATGTTATTTGTAAGCCATGGAGGATTTATTTTTTTTTGTTTTTTCTTTTTCTAATAGGAGCTAATGTATCAAAAATATTTACCATTAACTGATTAAAAAGTGAAACTCTATCATTAATATTTTCTAATCGAAATATTTCTTCGTGGCGAATGGATTTAGTGTCCGCAGTCATATAAACCCAAACAAACAACAATATTTCTTCGAGAGGAGACGAATATAAAAAATCTTCCAATAAATTTTTATCTATGTTAGTTAAATTTGTTGTATATATAACATTTTCTTTATTACTGATATCAAAATTTAATGCACAAAATACTAACTGATGATCAGAAGTAATAAATAGTTCTTTATTACCATGAATGTAAGAATTGTTTTGATTTGAAATTAAAATGACATCAATAAGTGATTCACCAGTAGCTGTGATTCGAGTAGGTTCATTAATTATTTGTTGCAGATTAAATATTTCTGTAATGTTAATAAACTTTGTTACGTTATTGCAGGATGGCCCCTTTAACATGTCAATATTTATGTCCCCTCCACAAATTATGTCATCAAACTGTGTGAAAATTTCAGCTAAATTTTCTTCAAAGTCGCTTAAAAAATCATTTATATTTTTATCCGGGGGTCTATATATATTTCCAAATGCGTATTTTGTATTATGTAATTTGAAACTAATCCACAATTGTTCAACAGAATCTGTATTAGTAAAATCACAAAGAATATTATAATTAAGTGAAGATCGAATGTATATTGCAGTTCCTCCCCCTCTTGTAATTCGGTCATTTCTTATAAGGTTGAATCCGTCAATGTGCACAAAATGATCAGTAATATTCTGATTAAACCAAGTTTCCCCAATACCTATTACATCATATTCCTCTCTTAAAACATAAGATTTAAATTCGTTAAATTTATTACATAATGAATTAGCGTTAAAGAAAGCAAAAGAAAATTTTTTCATAAAAGTACCTGATATCTAAAATAACAACACAAAAAAAACTGTATGAAATCTATTAAATATAACAAATAAAATGAGCTCGCTGCTCCTGACAAAATACCCATCATAGTTCCTAAATAAATAAATAACTAGTATTGAAAAAGAAATATAATAAATACATGATAATACGCAGAACTTTCGTTCCAGTTAAAATAACGAGCATAAAAAAACCCATATATTTTTTATCACTAATAAAACACAAAACCCATTAAGAATAATTGATTCATGTTTAAAACAAATTTATATTGAAACTAAAACTAGTAGTAGTACCTGTTCGATAAAGTAATTATTAACATTTAAAATTAGTTGAATGAATGATCAGAAAGACACTTTTTTATATTATTAATTAACTCATAAACTCTTCCATCCAATGTCCAAACTCGATGTTTCCCGTATTTCTCCATAGCCGCCCTCAAAATCTTACTAGCAGTAGTGGTTAAATCTTCTTTAATACTTATTCCGGAACTTTTCAACATGTTTTCCTATCAAAAACACTTCTTCTAACTTTATATGATAAAAACCGTAGGAGACTTGGTCGGGGATTGGTACTGTTTTTATCAGAAAATTTACCTATTCTAAAACACATATCTACGTCACTTTGGGTTAGGTTTACTGATAATTTATCATTTAAAAATTTTACCGCTGTGTCTTCTAAAGATTTTCCCACTTGGTTTTTTTCTTCCATACCAAAAAGTAGTAAATTATTAAGTTTATAGCGCTGTTCGATCAAACTTTGATTCATGGATATGGTATTTATTTTCTCCCTATTCTCAGTAACTTGCCCAAGTATCTCCTACTGGTCGTAAGAGGCGAACGCAGGAGCAGCTGACCGCTGTCCTTACCCAACATTCCATCTCGTCCCATACCCATTTATTTACCAAGAACCTATCTCAGCCACACCCCGAGTGTCGGATGAGTCCTCTTGACCGTGTTTGAGTGGAAGAGGTCCTTTTTGCGCGGATGGTGTGTGGCATATACATGTCGCGCACCCTACACACAAACTGCGTAACTTGCGCCTCTCCCCATTCACACACTCCTAATTTCCTCAGGGTAGCGGGTAGAGACTCGTCTATAAACCCAACAGGTGATAGTCCTACTTCAGGTATGCGACCCTGCCCACGCGAGCCTTGGTATATCTACTAAGTCCAAACAGTAGATACCATTGTCCTTTCCTACTAACCCTGTTTAAACAAATTTCCTTATTAGCACTCCCAACCAAAGGGGAAGGCAACGGGAAACCACCCCTTTATTTCACCCACGAAAGTTCATGATATGAGCAATAGCTGCGAGGCCTCGGATGATGAGCTTCGCGATCCGGATGGCACCCGGCGCATCTTCTCGTCCGGGGAGGAATGTGTGAAATCAGTTACCGGGCATGTAGACGTGACTCATCAGGCTTTACATGCGAAATGTGCTACTGGTGAAAAACAAAAACATAATAACCGCAAACCATACAACATAGCTACATGGAATGTCCGTGGCCTTTTACAACCGGGCAAACAAGCTATTCTGGAGAAGGAACTGGAACGAACCAATATCTCTGTGGCCGGGCTCTCTGAACTTCACTTCCGTAACGAGGGGCACTACATAACTAATTTGGGACATTTCATGTGCTTTTCCGGCAACACTAACAAAAGTATCAATTGTGTTGGCTTTTGAGTTTCAAAATCTCTTTCTCCTTATATACTGGGATATCAAGCTATCAGTGATCGTGTAATTTCCTTAAAACTAAATGGATCTCCCTCTACTGTCCATTTGATTCAGGTCTATGCGCCTACCTCAACTGCTGATGATGATACAACTGAATCTTTTTTCAACGAACTGGAATCATATCTGCAAAATATCCCAAATAAAGAAATCGCTGTCATCATGGGTGATTTAAACTCAAAAATCGGTGTTACTATGGCTGACGAACATATACGAAATATTGTGGGTAGATATGGAATAGGTGAACGTAATTCAAGGGGAGAC